>NC_135498.1:90708578-91012401 GCF_052857255.1 Amblyomma americanum | reverse complement strand
GCGTCTCTACGAGTTATCTGCTGATAAAAAGGTCAAGTAATGCTGAAATTACAGTACCCCTCCTTCATGGCGGCAATACCGGTAATATCTTCTATTGATCACAGACGCATAAACGCGCAAAAATGGTCACAAGCCATAGGAGTTCTTGCCATCTGTAGTTCGGAAAGTAAAACTGAGAAATAAACAACAAAGAGCCAAGCTACGTTCCTAGTGGTTATATGTGTATGAAATGCAATCCAGGGATGTATGGCTATTTCTACCTCGAGCTTCCGTTGGATCCTCGACATAGGCTTGACATGTAGTCCTTCTATGGGAAGACAATGAAGATAGCAAGCTTACGGGGCCGAAATAAGTCTTGTGTGGGGAGTGCAGCCAATCAATCTTTTCCCATCGCTAATTTCAATTTGTTATTAAAGCAGTTTGCTCCTACCTTTGTGGTGATACGCAACATTGTGAAATTTTTTGTTCTGCAATTCGGAATGGCTCTGAGCCTGTGTTTGGATATTCTTGAGAAGATATTGAGAAAGTTTTCCGCTAGTTCTTTCAACCCTTGATTGAGAGGAAAGGGGAATGTGTCAGCAAATTGTTGGCATTGACAGGCTTAGTGGCGCAAGGTCTTGCAAGTTTCAATTTGCCCGCATCATCTTGCATTATATTTCCTGTTGGCGATCAAAATTATCATTACTTTTATATTGGTATTGGATTTACGGAATACGTCTTGCTAAGAATGGGGCAGAAGATGATAATGATGATGAGGATGATGATAATGATGACCTCAGACTTAGTGGCACAAACGGCGGGGGATTGGCCAGGGTGCATTGCGGA
The DNA here is from genome assembly GCF_052857255.1 of Amblyomma americanum. Classification (NCBI taxonomy): domain Eukaryota; kingdom Metazoa; phylum Arthropoda; class Arachnida; order Ixodida; family Ixodidae; genus Amblyomma; species Amblyomma americanum. The sequence goes on along the minus strand of NC_135498.1, from coordinate 91,011,576 downwards.
TAGGACTGTGTCCATGCTTGTGCATTGAACGAAGAAAAAGTGACGCTTGTTATCCAAGCCACAATCTGGCTTGGAGCTCTTCCATTTGTATACCTGATTATACTGCCACATTCTCTGCATAGATTTTGGCAATTGGTTTGGTATTCTCAAAATTCTGAGGCATGTAGCAGGGATTCATATCCTTGCAGACTGCCTCTCAGTCTTATTCTCTCTCCAAATTTCCCGAAAATCTCTATTGAATTGCTCCCTTAGGTTTTTGTTCCGTGTACAGTGCGTGAAGTGCACTTTGTCTGAGTACCTGGTCATTCGGGTGTCTATTTCAAGGAGGTGGCTGATTTACTAGAAAAGTCAGCTCTCAGTGTCGATGTAACATGTCCCATAAAAAGAGAGTAATTATTAATTGGCACCCATCTAAGCGCAGCCATACGGCTACAAAGGAAAGCTAACATCTTTCTCAGAAGCTTCGTTTGTAAAAGAAAAATTAGTCCTCGTCTGGGGTTCGAACCCTGGACCACCCTTTCATCAGAGCAGTCGCTTTACCAACTTAGCTAACCGGGACGGTACGCTTATGGTGGGGAGAGAGCGAATTGATCAATAACCAGGAGTGGGAACAGTGTTCGTCAAATGTTTTAGGGTAATTCCCCAAGGTGTAGAAGATTTTGTAATAAGGCAGTAATTAGTTTTTGGCATCCGCCCAAGCGCAGCCACACGTCTACAAGAGAAAGCTAACAGCTTTCTCAGAAATTTCGTAGTAAAATCTACAAATCAACTCTATTACTACTCTATTAGATCTATTACATATCTACTCCACCTTGTGGGATTCCCCTAACAGATTTGACCAACGCTCTTCCCAATTGGAGTTATTGATCAATGCGATCTCGCCGTACCATGATCTTGCCGTCCCGGTTAGCTCAGTTTGTAGAGCGACTTCTCCGGTGAAGCGGGGTCTGGGGTTTGAACCCCGGACATGTACGAATTTTCTTTTAACTACGAAGTTTCTGAGAAAGCGGTTAGCTTTCATTTCTAGCCGTATGGTTCCGCTTGGGTGGATGCCAAAGAGTAATTACTCCATTATTAGAAATCTGCTCCACATTGGGGGATTCCCCTAAAACATCTGAGTCATCTATCCCGTTCCTCGCCTGATTCTGTTAGAGACTTCCTTTTTCTAGCGGTTCCAAAATATCTCAGCTAGCTTGAGTGATCCGTTGCTCAATACCGTGGATTTTGAACACTTAAAGTACCCACGGAATGTCCTGTGGTGTAAACCAAGGCTGTGTGAGGTGTTTAGGACGCTTCTGTGATGGAGAATCCGCCACCTAAACTTGTACTTAGGTAGATAGGGGTCCGCTACGACAAACCTTTGTGTCTCGTGCGGTTAAGTTAAAACAAGCGAACATTTTCTCCTCTTTAGCCGGCGGTTCGCAGTTCAGAGAAAGCAGTATTTGGAGGTCCCTTTTTTAAAGATAGGACTCCCTCTGTCTCTTCCAATTCTTCTCTCGTACGGTGTGAGGGACAAGGGATTCTCGTTAAGAAGTGTTTACGGCTACCTTCATGACTACATTACTGCAATTGGTCGGCTACCTTGTTATATGTATATAAATTTCTGCCGCATGTCCTAAATTATGTTTTATTCAATTCCTGGTTCTTCTATTGTATTTTATTCGAACGTTTAGAAATTTTTTTTTAGATTCAGTCTTCTACTTTGCCGCCTCACGTCTTTTTTTCCTTGGCCAATCCCCCGCGTGTGCATGTGCTATGATTACAGAGGGGAAGAAGAAGAAGAAGTAGAATAAAAACGCAACACCGATGGCCCCCTCTAAGCGGCAGCTCAAGTAAGAATCGCTCATTACGTTCGTCTTATCTCGTCGAAGAAGATCTGAGAGGTCGTGGGAAATACCAGCAAAGAGATAGCGTTGAAGGACATTAATATCAGCAGTCTTCTTCTTTGTGCTGTGCCTTGTAGTTTCCTTGCGGTCAGGTCTGTTAGTTGCTTTTGCCTTTGTGTGATGAAATGGTTGCCTATGGGTCCTTTACTTAAAAGGTATCGCCTGAGGAAAATCGGCACATGTAGTCGCCCTTGTGTCCAAGAATCCAAGGCCATTAGCGGCATTGGCGGCCGCTCATCAGTTGAGATGGAACGCAGGGCGATCGGGAAGTGTGCGATATCAGTGCTTGTAACACTGTGCCATGCTCCAAGCTGGTTCTCTGGTGATGGATTTTGAAAGTGCTAGCATCATGTAATTGGTTTCTTACTGTCACGTGACCTAGATGACGTCACAATTTTGCCAGTCCCTGATTTTCGTGGCAAAGAACTCCTGGGTTGTGCCTCGACGGCAGCTTACATGATATCGCATATAGGAACGCACCCATGGATGCGTACACCCTTGTCCAAAATAAACAAGTGTATGTGTAAATATGAATATATGCGCTCTAAACCTAAATATTTAAGCCTAAACGATTCGATTAAAAGCAAAGAGCTGTTGTAGTAGGCGTCAACATTGCTCTACTGAGAATTTGGTATTTTTTTTTTTGGGGGGGGGGGGCGGGGGTAGAAGGAAATGGCGCACTATCTGTCTCACATATCGGCGGACTCACCTGAACTGCGCGGCAAGGGTAGGGATAAAGGAGGGAGTGAAAGAAGAATGGAAGGAAGAAATAGCGTAGTGGAGGGCTCCGAATAATTGAGACCACTTGGGGATCTTTAACGTGCACTGACCTCGCACAGCGTTTCGCCTTAGCGTTTCGCCTCCATCGAAACGAAGCCGCCATGGTCGGGTTCGAACCCGGGAACTCCGCATCAGTAGCCGTGCTCTACGGAGAACTGCACTGTTTCTAAATTCAAGCGGCCATTTCCTTGTGCAGCTCGCTGCTGCTTATTTCCTTCAATATTACTCAGACGCCTTTAAGCGATTTATATGTGAGGAGATAGACTGCTGCTTCGAGCTCCAGGGCGGTGCAGGCTTACTTCGTTGTTGGCGCAGGTCTCCCACCCTCCTCGAAGCGGACGGACTGCGCCTCCCCCGCGGGCCACAACCATGGAGGGCTTCATCGAGTACGACCGCTAGCAGTGCGGACGTCATGCAGGAGGGCTTCAGCCCGTTGCACTGCCTTGTCTTAGGCGTCTTCATGGGGCTCGTGGCCAGCTCCATCATCTACCTGGCCTTCACCACTGACACGGTACGCGGAGGCTGCAAGCCGGCGTGTACCGTTGCACAGCTTTGGGGACAAGTGTAACTCAGAAATTTGCTGTATAACAATTTTCCATCGGAAAAGTATTTATTCTTTCTTCTTTTATTATTCAGTAATTATTCCCTCTGAACAATTTACCGAATGAAGCTTTCAATCAGACACGTGTAAGCGTTTGGAAACAAAATTATGATTCTTTTATAGTTTTCAAGCAAATGCAGGCTGCGCCGTTCTGAGTGGTTGCAGCGGAAAATAAAATGGGGAATAAAATGAAAGCTGGAATTGATGGAAGCAAAGGGCACAGTAGCTGTCAAACATATCTCTGTTTACACCCGAACAGTGCCGTAAGGTAAAGGAGGAAGGTGGGAGTGAAAGAAAAAAGGCGGAAAGGGGTGCCGTTGTGGAGAGGCCCCGGAAAATTTTCGAGCACGTGGGGTTTTTCAATGTGCACTGATATCCCACAGCAGACGGGCGCCTTGTGCGTTTCGCCTCCACCGAAATGCGACCGCCGCAGTCGGGTTCGAATCCGGGGAAATGAGCCGAAGGGTGGCTTCAGGTAGGCCGTTCAACTATCAGGAACAAGAGAAGACGTCCTTGTGGTTCCCATATCCGAACATGACAATTCACTCCGCTTGGGCCTCATGTTTCGCGCTGCCGAAGAGCTTAGTGACAATACTGGAATAAATTTAAAGCGTACTCTTTGCTCTGTTTTCCAAAGGTAAGCGCTGGCTCGCAAAGGCTTATTGCCAGCAACTCATTTTGAGGTTGTGATACGAGTTTCTTGGTTGGGAGCCGCCATTTTGTTGATGTTTATCAAGAATGGCCAGAGCTCTGGTGTGAACATGTAGTTGTAAATACCTACCTTTTGTTTACTTCGTGGCTGATGGTGAGGCAGTGGTTTCAAATTTGCCGAAACAGTGGGAGTTAATGGCCTATAAGCACCGTAGCGCTTCTGCAATCGGGTAGTTCCCTTCTCCGGCTTTGCGGCAATATTAGAGGAGCATAAACGGAGGGGTATTGCGTCTCGGCGGTTTCACCTTGACAGACATCTGCAAGCTCACTTGTTATATGAAGGTAGAGAACTACCATCATGCTACTCTTTCGGTCAGCACCATCCCGCCGCTCCAGCGTGGCGTCGCTTTCAGCTCCTGTCACCTAGGTGCCTCGATGATCAGCGGCGGCGAGCGGACATCAAGGCACCCTACTGTCAGCATCAGAGGGGTCAGTGTTCACGTGTGCTTAGAACCCTCTGACAGAAGGGAAGATTTGCCTGTTTGCGGCTCCACCTGTAACTTCTCGCGTCAACATTTATTTACAGAGGCACGAAGACCTCATTGCTTCTGCTTTGCCCAGGCTACACGTCATTATGCCCAGATTTCTGCGCGGATGGAAATATTGGAGATGTCCGCCAGCCAATGCTGTAATTTCATGAGAGCGGTCAATGCCTGCGATAGAATCTTGCTGTGTTCCAGCCTATATGCTGAGAAAGCAAGCTATACTTTATACTGGCTTATGAAATGCTTGGCTTCCTCGAAATGCTCCTCCCTCGAAGTAATGCCCTCGGTTTTGACTCCCCGATCACTCAATGGGCATATAGCACTACATGTGCGAAGGATCACTGATGATGGGGACAACCACGAAGATGCTCACTCGTGAAGACGGGGGAAGAAAGGCCGCCTGTTGTGACCGGAAGGGAACGCCACCGCTAGGGGCAGCACGTGTTTAGGAACAATCCTATTCGCCGATTCTGTTGGCGTTTCTATCATAGAAAAAAAAAACTCTTCCGTTGTGTCCTTGGAGCAGCTAATGATGAGCAGAACATTTGCGACCTCAGTCAACATTGAAACGCCAAAAACGTTATATGCGCAATGTTTTATTTATTGAACCGCCTAATTATGAGCAGGCAGAAGCTCTCATACTGCTTACTGTTCGAGAACTTCGATTTTCTACCAGAGAGACGGGCCCTCTGCTCGAGCAGACAACGCGCGGCGCTAGGCTCCTCGGCGCCTTGGAGTGGGCACAGTAGGCGCCCAGTGATTTGTTACTTCATTCCGCCTAATGAAGGCCCGTTTCATGACGTCGTGCCGCGGATAGCAATGCCGATCGGGTGACTGGCAGCTGAGCTTATAGGTGCATACGACGATGTGCAAAACCGTCTGAGGCGCTCCCATCCACTGCGAGTACAGAGACATGCTTAGACCAGCTGTCTTGAATTTCTTGTGCTTTTGGCTACTGCGAGAAATTCATAATTATGCCTTAATAAGAGCAAAAAGTTACTTGTGCCTGTCTGCAATGGCGGCTATGTCACCTGCAAGGAGCAGGTATCGCTCTTCAATGCTCCCAGAAGGAGAACTTGCCTCGTAGCGTGGCCAAAGGCCGTTCTCTGTACCGGTCGTGTTCTCGCAGAAATCAGCGAAAATTGGTTGTTGGGGAAAGGAAATGGCGCAGTATCTGTCTGAAATGGATAAAGGACGGATTGAAAGAAAAAAAAATCTAGAAAGAGGTGCCGTATTGGAGAGCTGCGGAATAATTTCAACCACCTGGGGATCTTTAACGTGCACTGACATCGCACAGCACATAGGCGCATTTTGTGTTTTGCCTCCACCTGAACGTTGCCGCCGCGGTCGGTTTCGAACCCTGATACTCAGGCTCAGTAGATGGGCGCCTTAGCAACTGAGCTACCGCGGCGGGTTAGAAATCCGTGCATAAGGTATTTCCACAATGGGTACGTCAGGTGAAGCATTTTTTCGAAAACATCCTGCAAACCCTTACGCGCACAACCTCACCATCGAAGAAATGCTTGAATAGCATTCCATTCGCTGCGCGTAATATACATCCTTTAAATCACTTGGTTTTAATCAGGATGTGAAAATCCAGCAAATAAAAATTGGCGGTGGTTTAGCTCTGGTTAAACCTGGAGTGACGCGATATAGCTACAGCTGGCCTAATGGAACTTGGTCACGTCACCAACCACGTGATCAGCCATAGTGCCGCCGAAAGCTGCTCCGTACCACGCTCTGATTGTTGATGCGGCACAAGCTTGCGCATAACCAACAATTTTGGACAAGAGCATTTTTGAGCGGGCACCCGGTTATGAGCGCAGTGTTTTACATATAAAGTAATATTTTCCTTTAACAGACAATATATCCAAAGATCACCCGGCGGCAGTCTTAAATTCTGTTTTCAATTAACGTTTTTGGTATCGCAAAAAGCGTCCCCATTCGTCTTTTATGGCAACCTTAACTATTCGATGCCATCGATGGAAACACTTTAAAAGAAAGAGTTTGCTACATGCTAGAAGAATGAACCATTGCCTTCAGTATTTCTATAACAGTGCCTTTAATTTTCAAATTTTCGATATTTATTTTTCCAAAAAGTTCAACATGATGTGTAGTGAATTCCTGGGGCGTGCAAAGAAACTAAGAATATGCGATGCTGGTTGTGTTTTTGTGTTTCGCTTCTATCTTTTCTGTTTTTGAAGTTTTGTATTGGCCATTCAAATAGACGGATGCCTGTCTCGTCAGTAACCTGTTTATAATCTTTGGCATTACTTTTCTTCGGAAGAAAAATAATAAATAGCAACTGCAAAGTTTTCTTCCGTCATTACATCGCATATACAATTCCGAAGTAAATGGATACAACCTTTAGTTTGCGCCGTTGAATGAGACAGGCGACTGCCGCACCGATTTAAAAGGACAGCTTGCATATGTTGGCAGCTGTGTCAGCTTTTATCTGGTGCGCTCGCACTACTTTGAACATATGATACAGAGCTATAACGGGAGTGCTTTCAATAAATGACATATATTTCAATGTTTCTCCTAAACTTCAAAGTTACACCTGAATGCAGCTATGCGCTGAGAGCATAGCTAATATTACCAGCAATTAAGCGGTTAATCATGAGTCCTCGAGTCCAACTACAGCCCGGAATGTGGGCAGGGGTACAAAGGGCTGCACCTCCAACCAAGAAGAGTCGTTTCAAAGCAGGCCAACCTGCTATATGCTTCCAAATCAAGCGCCCGTGTCAGGTTCGCCCATAGAGGCGCCAGTGGTGCCCCTAGCGGGCTGCACCGTGCTTAAAAGACACGCTATCTGGCCGCGCCTCGGGCCGCTGTCGGATCACCTCTCTTTATTCCACCATGCTCGCGAATTTTACGTGACCTGCGGTAGTTTTCAGAAACATTGTCACCGCATTTTTTTCTTTTTTGAGCCTTAGGAGTTCGACGAGATCGATTTTTTTTTTCGGAGACCTTCTCCCTCCAAGTTTCTTTTCCTTTGCCACAGAAGGCGAGACGCATTTCCAATCGATCAAATTCATTGATTAAAGGTCTAGAATGAGTTCACCCTTTGGCGGTTAGCCATTTATTGAAACTGCGGTAACTTACACCATAAATGAGGTCTAACACGAGCTCTTCGCAAGCAGATCACTTTGAGGAACGCTTTTATATTAGGTGCTAGATTGAAAGCAAGATAATATCGAGATTTTGTTAACTTCAAAGATATTACGTAGTTATCTCTCAATTATATAAGGACAGTGTGAAGCATAGCGGCCGGGCTTATTTTTTAGAAGAGAGATAGTGAGGCTGCTGTGAAAAAATAAATGTTGGTGGAAATTCTAGCGGGCTTTCAAGAGTGCGTCAAGGGGTGGAACAGTTTTCATGACATCTAATGAAGAAGATGCTTTATGAGATTAAACCGATCGATTTTAATTTGCTTTGTGAAAGGTGGACACACTGTGCCAAGCTTTGTGCGGATTATGACGTGATTTTTAGTCAGGGTGGAGTGCCTCCCAGGCATCTCGGTTTGTGCCCATGATAGCTACCCGGAGTATTACTTCTCATAGCAGACCGAAATATGTCGTTGAAGACGGCGTGGGCTACAGACCGTAGGTGAAAAGGAAGTAGCAGTATAATTACGTAGCTTTTTCAGAGATGTTATCGAAAATTTAACGATATACAGCAGTGATGATAGTCTGATTTCCAAACCTCCTTCAGTGCGCGTTGCGGGAGTGTCATTTAGAAAGAATTCCCAAGACGACTCCGCATTTATTGTAGGCGGGGATGACGACGGTATAGCGCAAATCACTGAACACTTTTGATTTGGTTGTGTTTGTAGAAGAGCCTGATGTGGTTTTTAATCTTTTTCCAGAAACGGGACGGATCAAGCTCTATTGATCCTCAGGGAATCACCGATTTCACGCTGCCTACGGGACGAACCCGCACAAAGGAATCCGGCGAGACAACGGTGATTTTTTTTGTGGTTTTTTCTTCATTTTGAAGGCTCTGGGGGGTTTTGTATATTTTCTCGCTGTATTATTACATTGAGAAACGAATTGGCTATCTGAAGCTATCTTTACTAGGATGGGAGATTTGCTTCTGGTGTCCATAGAAATCCACACGTTTGGATGGTGATCAGAATAAGACATAAGGTCTACCTGTAATCATCGTTGGAAAGGGTATTGAGATAAAAAATTTTTCAACTTTGCAGAGAACAAACCTTTGATAAGCGGAAAAACTACGTAAAAGTAGAAAGCGTTTTATTTACTTGTTTGTCTAATGACAAATTAAGTTCAGACTGCTAGCCACATTGCAGAGGCTGTTGAAATATATATCGTGAACATTAATTATCATAAATTCTGCAACTGCGGCCGGTAAAGCGCGTTCATCACCGACCACAACGGTTCAGTGAGTGCTGCTTGCACCCGCGATGCAGAGCGTCGCTTGGGTTGCATGCCGGCCACTCCGACCACGCGAATCCGTCCTAAACAGACCAAATTTAGAAACGCCAGCTGTCATCGTAATTTAATGAATGCGGCTTCCATTGATACGACGGAACAAGGGATTTCGCATTTGCTCTATCTGGGATATGACCTGCATTATCTTGTCTTCCCGTGCACTTGACTTGAAAACTTCCCAGTATGTTTCTAAACCCAAGCCAAAAAAGAAATGTAACAAAAAAAAACGCTCGAACATCTATTTATGTAACGCAGGAACGCACAGGATCCACAGAGGCCATAGGTAGGTGCTGGTTGGAAGGCAGAGTTTCTTGAGCGCGTTTGAGCAGCCCGTTCGCTTCAGAGGAAAGGCACCGCCATTTGATGCAGTCGGGCTAAATAGAGCCACATGACTACGAACCAAATGCTTCCTTGTTAACTGAGCTTTAGGCTTAGCCGGCTGTCGACTGTAAGGTGCTGTCGTAAGTAGCATAATAGTATTATCCTCGGCACCATAGTCACCGTAGTCGTCATAATCAGCAGCACCATTTCCCCAGCGATGCGAGATTAAGCAGCATACAGGCTTTGCCTTGTAGGGTAGCAATAGCTGAGTTTTAAACAAGCTTTTTCGGCCAGCGTTCCATAACCGAGAGCATAGACATAGTTCGTTTTGAGGAGAATGGCACAACAAGCTTAGCACGGCTAGCGGGAAACTTCCCTGTTTATAATGTTCGCCCCCCCCGCCCCCCCCCCCCCCTCCCCCAAGTGTGATATGTTGCCAAATGCGGAACCATTTATTGACATCAAATGCTGAAATGTCTGCTGCCCACACTTATAAATCTTGTATTAAAAGAAACTAAAGGTGCCATATCTGGTATATCACCAAAAGAAGTGCCTGAAATGTTTGTATAATGAAGCCATACACTGACTGTTTTTTCTTTGCCTGGTACTTTCCTGTTCGAGCGATTTTGCTTAACTCACGTACGTGTTATGTCCAAGTGTATTGTACTTTCTTAGCTGCACGCTTCTATGCTGCCCCGAGTGTTAGGTGGTCAGGGATCCTCAAGCTGATTCTCACAGCTCTTACCTGCCCTCCTCGTAACTTTTGTTCCGGAATAAAAATTTGATTTGATTTGATAAAAGCCTGTCGCGAACTGTCGTCGACGTCCAGTCTCTATATTTTATTTTTCAGTGCAATGTTAGTGTATCTATCCACTTTTCGGCATTCCAAATGATGCCCCTTGCATTTCCAGCCGATAGATGAAGATAAGCAGCGAGCGCCTGGCAAGAAATGATACTTTTACACACTGAGGGCACGCACGCGGCCGCACACATCGAGACTTGACTCTAGGTTATAGACAGCCTCAGCCCGTTAAGAACGCAACGTAAAACATGGTTCCACGTAATAATTATCTGTCATAGACGGAATAGGGTTCTAGGTATGCCCTTTTTTTTTTTCAACACTGTTCCGCATATGGATTCCTAATTTTAACCCCGTCGTTATGCTATATATCTAATTCATTTTTCCATGTAGCAATATAATCGCACTTATTTAGGTCCTATTTTTTTTTTAAAAACTTCCAATTAAACTTCTAGCTAGTCGCATGAACTCATGAGTAGCCCTTTTAAGAGCGTATCATTTCCAAAGAGTTCAAGGTCCGCGGTCCGTTCGATTCGCCTGCACTATATGAACTGGTTCCCGCAATGCTGCACTTCGCGATTCGTTTCAGTTGCGTACCATGCCACCCTCTGCACCACGCCATTCGTTTAAAAAAAAGGTGCACACCTCGTGTAGATATAGTTCAGGAAAACTATTCACCTGCTCAATGCTCAGTGCCGAAATATTGCACATCGTGCAGGTCTAGATTAGATTAGTTTATTAGTTTATTAGGGTTTACCGTGCCAAAGGGACTCAGGCTATGAGGCACGCTGTAGTGAAGGGCTCCGGAAATTTCGACCACCTGAGATTCTAACGTGCCCTGACATCGCACAGTGCACGGACCTTGAGAATTTCGCCTTCATAGAAATTCGGCCGCCGCGGCCGGGATCGAACCCTCGCCTTTCGGGTCAGCAGCCGAGCTGCATAAACACTGAGCCATCGCGGCGGGGCCACATCGTGTAGGTGCAGCCGTTTACTGGGCACGCTTGCGGTGGCAAAGCCTATGTGTATGCGTGTAAATAATTCTGCGCTGAATGGTATGCTCTCCCGCTGCGAACTATTCCTGCTTGACAGACGCGAACGGGTGCTTTAGAAACGAAAGGAATGGGCCTCTAAACCAATATGAATATAACTTACAGGTCAATATTTCATGGTTTACAGTGCTGAAAGCTTTCTTAACATCGAGGAATAAACCAATTAGCACTTTGTTGTTGTCTCAGCTGCAATGAAGTGAATGCGGCAGTTTTTATAGAACATGTTTTGTTCCAGTGCCCGATACCTCTCCATGTTGTTATTTACTTAATATATTATGCTTCATTACAAATGCATTCATAACACTTGACACATGTTTCTCTATTACTTGCAATATACAGGAAGCAATGGAAATCGGACGGTAGTTGGAAATTTGGTTTTCAGATCCCGCTTTATAAAGCGGAATGACACGTGCTTGCCTCAAACAGCGCGGCCGTGTGCGACTCTCAGTTTTGCCGTTTACTATATATTTGGAGGAGGGGTCGGAAACCCATATTGCAATGCGGACCGCATTGCGAATATTTCGTATTCATTGGACCAGAAGCCGGGAAACAGCGAAAAAAAAGGGGGGGTCAATCACAATTTTTTTTTATTAACAGGGAGGGGGGGGGGGGGAAGCGTCTGTCTCGCAGCGTATTAATGAAAAGGAACTACGAAGATATTTAACCTTGATAAGAAGATGTTTTATTTTTTAATCAAATATATTATCTTTCAGTGCGATGCGTGCTGCTAGCTTGAGGACTGACGACGCTTAGCAGTGACAAGGAATGCAATAGTTGATGCGAATAGAAGCTGCGCGAAGTTGACGGGGCAAGAGGAGACACAAAGACGCACACATAAATCGCTTTGTGTGCGCGTCTTTGTGTCTCCTCTTGATCCGTCGACGTCGCGCAGTTTTTATTCGCATCAACTATGAACCGACTAGCCCAGCCGACTAGCCGACTAGCCCAATGCAATATTTGGCATTAGGCCTTGAATGCAGGCGACTCGCGTGGTGGCTGTTAGTGCTCGTCTGTTATCCTTAAACGCAGAGGAGATTTGTGGATATTCAACAAAGAGAACAAATGCTCACACAAGTATGTACTACTCAACATGGCAATCATCTTTGTAGCTTGGTGCAGCAGTGCTGGAAAAATTGCCTATTTCCGGAACACCTACGATTTCGAACGTCTATCGTCACTTGGTTCTCAATTGTTCAGTGAGCTTCACTTGATACTCGGGCTCAACATCGTCGACTCGCAACAGTGATGGGTACAGAGAAAATTTAGAACTCTTTGGAGAGGCTGCGGATATGTCTTGAAACCGAATTTTGAATTCTTTCTCGACATCGTGGAGCAAATCGGCGAAAACATCGCATGGTTCATAGGCTACGTGTCCTAGTGATTTGATAGTTGGAAACTGCAGTCCAGCTTTTTGCTTTTATGTGGCACTGCCACACTTGCAATTCGGCTTGGAATGCATGAACGTCCTCGTTCATTTTCGTGGTTATTTTAGTTTCGCCTGAAGCTTATACGTTCAAGATGTTCACGTGATCACATATGTCAGCGAGAAGAGCAAGGAAATGAAGCAACTTCTCATATGACAGATTATGCAATCGGCTTATTTCTTTCTTTCAAGGAACTGTAGAGTTCTGATCTGGGTGAATTGACGGCGGTTGAGTGTCTTGAACAATGGAGCTCACTGCGCCAAACAAAATGTCCATGACAGATATTATATTCATCGTCTTGCTGCATAGTGCTTATTGGCGAGATACAGTGCACTCCCACGAAATGCTCAATGGCTGTGAGCCTTTTAAGCTTTGTTCGCAAACGTCCTGAAAGACCGCGCCTACTTCCCACCACTGAATTTATCAACTCCTTCAAGCACAGACATGATGTCCACTGCTCTAGTGGCGTCTTTCATCGGGACAATATCCAGTACTGTACGCCCCTAATGAAGATTGTACGCTGGGCGTTTCTGTAATGTCAGTGCTGTCGTCAATGGCAAGAGGAATATTTTCGAAGTCCCGACATTGCTTCATTGAGGCGCTTGCAGCGTCGTTGCCTATCTCAGTAATTCTCTCCGAAACCGTATTATTTGAAAGGGTTATCTTTTCAAATTCCTTGTTCATGCAATGAGTGATAGCACCTGCGGCTTCAATTAGGCAGTTTTGCATATATGATTGACGCGTAAAAGATTCTGCAGATTTTTCAATTCATCGTCATTATCATCAGCCTGGCTACACCCACTGCAGGGCAAAGGCCTTTCCCATTTCTCTCAAATTAACCCTCTCCTTTGCCAGCTGCGTCACCCTATGCCTGCGAACTTCCTAATCTCATCCGCCCACCTAACCTTCTGCCGCTCTCTGATACGCTTGCCTTCTCTTGGAATCCACTCCGTTACCGTTAAGGACCAGCAGTTATCTTGCTTCGCATTACACGTATGTCCTGTGCAAGCCCATTTCTTCCTCTTGATTTTCACAAAAATGTCATTAACACTTGCTTCGTTCCTCACCTATTCTGCCTGCTTCCCGTCTCTTAACGTTACACCTATAATTTTTGTTTCCATGGCTCGCTGTGTTTTGCTTAACTTAAGCTGAACCCTTTTCGTTAGCCTCCACGTTTCTGCCTCGTAGGTGAGTACCGATAAGATACAGCTGTTCTACACTTTTTTCTTGAGGGATATTAGCAACTTGCTGTTCATGATATTAGACAACTTGCCATATGCGCTCCACCCCATTATTATCCTTCTAGTTATTTCCCTCTCAGCTGTCACTACGTTGAGGAAGGAAACCAGCGCAAAAGACGAAGACACAGGAACAAGGAACACAGGACAGCGCTGGATTTAGTAGGGTGGAGAGCTGGGCGAGTCGGTACATGATTGAAGAAGGAAACCAGCGCAAAAGACGAAGACACAGGAACAAGGAACACAGGACACCGCTGGGTTTAGTAGAATGGAGAGCTGGGCGAGTCGGTACATGATTGAAGAAGGAAACCAGCGCAAAAGACGAAGACACAGGAACAAGGAACACAGGACACCGCTGGGTTTAGTAGAATGGAGAGCTGGGCGAGTCGGTACATGATTGAAGAAGGAAACCAGCGCAAAAGACGAAGACACAGGAACAAGGAACACATGACACCGCTGGATTTAGTAGAGTAAAGAGCTGGGCGAGTCGGTACATGATTGAAGAAGGAAACCAGCGCAAAAGACGAAGACACAGAAACAAGGAACACAGGACACCGCTGGAGCGCAAAAGACGAAGACACAGGAACAAGGAACACAGGACACCACTGGGTTTCCTTCTTCAATCATGTACCGACTCGCCCAGCTCTCCACTCTACTATGTCACTACGTGCCCTAAGTAGACGTATTCATTCCTTTACCACTTCCAACACCTCGCTGCCAATTGTGAACTGCGGTTCCCTTGCTAGATTATTGAACAATACTTTGGTTTTCTGCACGTTAGTTTTTAGCCCCTGCATTCTGCTCTGGCTGTCTAACTCATTGATCATGATCTGCAGTTCACCTTCGGAATGACTCAACAAGGCAATGTCGTCAGCGAATCGCAGATTTCTTACGTATTCTCCATTAACTCTTATTTCCAACTGTTCCCAATCCAGGCCTCGGAATACCTCCTGTAAACAGTCGGTGAATAGCATTGGAGAGATCGTGTCTCCTGGCCTGACGCCCTTCCTTATTGAAATTTTATTGCTGACTTTATGGAGGATTGTGGTAGCTGTGCATTTCCTATATATATCTTCCAGTATTTTGAAATAAGGCTCTTCTACCCCCTGATTCCGCAATGCCTGTATGACTGCAGAGGTTTCCACTGAGTCAAATGCTTTCCAATTAGATGGGAAATAATGTAGGTTGCTCTCAGCGTTTCTACTGCTGTTTTGGTAGGCTTTTGGAAAATTCTTGCTGCTATCCGAGTGACGCCTTCAGTTGATCCACTTTGTCGTCACACATCTTTCCAGTTAATGCACTGTACTTTTCACGATGACAAGACATGAAGTGGTGTCTCACGTGGTACTTCTTCGGCATAGACGCAGTGTGACGACCTTTTAAACACACCACCTTGTCGCGCGACTTAGTGAACAAATACGACTGATCCCAAAAAGGTTGGAAAATGCTTTTTACTAACTTTCCGTTGCGTTGAAGCTTTGGCAGGGACATTTGAACACTGAAATTTCACTGTAAAAAGCTTATGTTCTTACTGCCACGAGGGCTGTAGAAAATATTGAAATAGGTTTGGCAGAAGTGAAACGCAAGTTTGAGCAGGCTACCGCCGAGTGGCGTTTGGCGCGGTGACGTACCTAATATAGCTTCCAAACAAGGTCGCAAAGGGTAAGAAAAAATGGGAAACACGCTCACCAAGAAAGCGGGTGCGTGTGTGTGCCGTAAGTGGATTTCAAAGTCTCCAAGCGAAGTTGCGCTGTCGGGCGTGCAAAAAGTACTTTTGGCTAAGAGGGACATTACTCAACCAAACTTTGCCTTTGTAGATGTGTTTGTATGCATGGCAGTGCGGTTATCGGCACTCACTGAAAGCGCTGAAGGAAACAAAGAAAGGTGGTGGCCAGCCTAAGTTTGTCTTTGTTCTGCGTGCCTTACCTGGAACTTCTTGATCTCCAAGTGCTGAAATTGGTAGATGATAATGTCCACCAGCTAAACGTGCAGCGTTTCATACTTGTAGCCTTTCTCACCTCGGATGTTCTGGTATTCCGAGCCTCAATTTCGCTGCTAAACTAATTTAAACGGGGAAATGTGCGTGAGGCTGAGAGCAGGGATTCAGGAATGATAGAGGACAAGACTTTCGTAGGGTTGGTGGAATTCAGGAAATCCGTGGCTTGATCCAGCGGCAATAGTAAATGGTAAATGGGCGTCCTTTGTACTCCTTAAAGTAAGCAGGTTAGAACTTAACAAAGGGTGCAGGCACTACTCATCGCCTCCCCTTCCCTCCCCCCCCTTCCCCCCAAAATAAGCAAACCACGCAGCTCTTCCGGTCTGCTCAAATAGTGCTGCTTTGTGTGCTATCCGAGGTGTTCCCTCAGGGTCTTCAGATCTTTCATTAGTTGTCTGTAGTTGCCTGTCTCGTCTTCTAAATGGTATTTAACCAAATTAACAAAACGGAATTGTTGCTGGAGTGCTCCGGGAAACGGGTAATTGGCTAATTAACGGATTACATGTGCCGCGGCTACTGGGAAGTGTTCGTCCGCGTCTATTATTAGACAACTTTAGCATACCGCGTACCGTGTCACCGTTACGGCTACTGGAGTACCAGTAGCCCGCCCGCAGCTAATGCGCATGCGCAAAGCGCCTTGACGGCGCCAGGGGGTGCTTGGTACTTAACAGGTGCGCGCGCGCCAGCAGCATTGCGGCCAATCAGCGCGTGCTCATCGGCGGTGCTCGGGCTCCCAGCACTCCAGTAGCGGTAACGGTAACAGGATACGCGGTATGCTAGATGTGTCTATTACCACAACAACAGTTTCGTCTCGTACAGGATAGATGGTAGCGGCTCACAGTCAGGAATAAAGGCAAAGGACAGAAGTTACTACCCTCCATTTTCCGCAGAGACATGCGCTCTGGTATGAAAATTGTTCCCTCCCGAACAACTTTCTGTGGTGCTGCAGCGAAGTGTACGGAAGATGCAAAGAAAGCAGGCCTTTGTCCCCTTGCCATAGGAAGTGGGGGAACGTTTTTGGGTTTACGGGTGCAGAGCGGCGACTGTGAGGGAGACATTTGTCCGACGCCTGCCTTCTTCTGTGATACTGAAGGCAGCTGACGTGCGCCTGAAGGTAACGCAGATTAAGGGGCTCCTGCCTCAAGTGCCTTTCGGCGAAGAATAAGTACACTGTCTACAGACGTAACTTTTTGGGCTAATTCAGTTAGAAAACAAGCCTGGTGTTGAAGCTGACTCCTGAAGCTGGCACGAGCTTTCGTAATAAATAGACGATACCTTAAGGGGCAGCTGGGCCGCGTGCGGTCCCCAGTCTGCGTGTTTGAGATCCTTGATATAGAGCATGACATGCTTCAATGGTCAGAAATTTCTCTAAAGGTCGTCTATATAGAGCATGACATGCTTCAATGGTCAGAAATTTCTCTAAAGGTCGTCTATTTATAAACCATCTATCCCACCGCACATTTTAGTGCTTAGCAACGATATCATTCCGTAAAACACGATAGCTCACCATACCATACCTTACCATTCCATGCCATATTATAACATACCATACCATGCCATGCCATACCATATATCATGCCATTGAGTACCGTACTGTGAAATCTTATACCATATCATACCATGCCATACCTACCATGCTGTATAAAAACTGTAGCCTACAACATACCATACCATACCCATACCATGCCATGCCATATACCATTCCATTGAGTACCATACTTTGAAATATACCACACCATACCATACCATGCTGTATAAATACAATAGCATACAACATACCACACCATACTGCATAAATGCCATAGCATACCATTTCTTTTCATTTTCAGATGGGCGTTTAATGCTTAACCATGGAAAGGTAACATAGTACGGCCCCCGCGTGCCAATTTACAATTTTATTACCAATATTAGCTCGCCGCTCTTCTTTTACGCCACAGCGTATACAGCTCGTTCGATTGAAGAGGCGTCGGCGTCATAGTAGTCGTAGTTGTAGGCACCGCGCGGCGGAAAAAAATTGGAGGACGCTTAAGCTTCGCCTTTAAGAGTGGAACGCGGTAGCGTGTTGCAGCACTACCAGGGAGTCCACGGAACGCCATCTACCGTTCAGCGCGACGCCTTGCCCGTTAGACAAGTCGCTCTGCTACGTACGGTGAAACGGACGCGTGGAACGGCAAACCATGCACGTAGAAGCGCTGTCAGGCGCCTTGCCGAAACAAGCGGGACTGCAATTGCAGTCGTAGTTCGTCGGCACATCGTTCTCGGAAAACCCGATGCCATGAACGCCAGCATAGCTACCGCGCCGAACGAACGGGCAGCAAGCCGCAAGCTTCGTAATGAACTCGCTTTGGGTGTGCGCTGCGTTGTTTGCCGCTCACTGCGTGATTGCTGCGCGCCCGCACGGGCCCACTGCGCCAGATAGAGACGAGCGGGAGGCGCTGCCGTCGCGCGCTATCTATTGGGGCAGTGGCGTACATTGCGAAGAGGAGGAGGCATTTTTCGCTCACGGCCGACGCCGACGACACTGGCTTTTCTGCGACACGGGGCCCTTAACGCTAGCGCGTTAATATTCGGGGGCTGCGTAAAATGAGAGGGTACGCACATTTAATGAGTAAAAAAAAACCGGGGAATATGCCGGGAATCGAATCAGGGCCTTTGGCGTTCGAGACGGCGTCGCTTTTACTGCGCTGCGACGGCTCGACGTTTGAACATGAATAATGGCGCGTGTAGTGAATGCACGGGTTTCTCAGAAACGTATCTTCGAGATCTGTACTGAAGCGTACATGAGCAATTATGAGCGTGTAAATTACAAATTTCGGAATTAAGCGAGTACCATGCGCTTCTAGTAAATTACCTTCGTGGTTGGCGTGCAGTCGTAACGCTGTCGTGTGGCGCCGACTGAAAACCCGCTTCACCGTGGACGGCGCTGGCCCGACAGATGGCGTGCGATTAGGTGACCCTTCTGCGACGGAACAGTGTCGTTAGTTTCTGAACAGGCGTGATGGAACTGCCGCCGTCTATGAGTGCTAGTGTGGAACAGCGTCTGCGTTGTTTTCAGGGGCCTCCTAGAGATTCTAAGTGATTTCTCCAACGGGCAAGGCAATGGCGTTCCGTTGACTCCCTCGCAGTTTCGCAACACGCTGTCGCGTTCCGCTCTTAAAGGCGAAGCGTAAGCGTCCTCCACTTTCCCCTTTTCCTCTCGCTTGCAGGATAAGAGCAACAGTTATCCAACCGTGCCCATCACTACCGCTACCAAGGAGGTGCCGTCGAAGCTGACGTCGGAGCCGATGCCGGACCCGACGAAGGAGACGACGACGGCAGAGGACCGCTACCCAGTCCCCTCCCATGAGCCTGACCGTGAGGTGTTCACGTGGCTCGACACCTGCCACCATGAGTATGCAAACTGTTCAGTTATGGGGGACAGCCTGATCGCCTTCCTCAGGGATCAGCTGGATCCGTGCCGCGACTTCAACAAGTTCGTTTGTCAAGTCACTCCGCGGCCTCGCCATCGCACAAGGCCGGCTGCATTCCAACAGGGGGTAAGCAGTCGGTTAATAATTAAAATTTCCAGTCCACATTAAGCATGGATATACGAACCAGGGAAGATGATGGTCTTCAAAAGACTGACTTGGCTATGGCCAGTGTTTTGGTGAGGAGACTTGCCCTTCTCAAGAGTAGGCGTCGATAGGCCTTGTCTCCGTCTTACGCAGACGAAGGTGAATCCTCTCTTGGAAACATTGGTAAGCGAGCATTTTGTTTTCCATCGCTTGTTGTTCAAGTTGCGGCAGTGCACAGCTAGGATATTTCGCGGTGCAGGCACGCCTTTCTATGTCACTGCTTCTGCTGAAGCTGGAGCTCAAAGCATGTGCGAACGCTTGTGCAGCTGCAGCATACGCTGCTGGCCATAGCCAAAGGCGCACGCAGTTTGGCCTTTGCAATGTCGGCTGCACATTTTGAGGAAGCCGTTTCTTGGTCTTCTGGTATTGTGGCATGAACCGCAGTTTAAGCTTGTTTATAGATGCACTGTGCCAGCACATTTACTGCCAGACAGTGTGCAGACTACAAGCGCAATATAAAGTTCTGCCGAGAGAAATAATTTACAAGCATCGTCAGTTTATACTGTTGTATTCACCTTCTATGAAATGACGGGAGCAAGGAAGCTTTTCCAAGTTATGCTGAAATATCGCATATATCCTCTCTCTACTGGATCTGAAGTTCGGTGTCCTAGCGTTATTGAAAAAAAATATTTCACAGCTTATGGTGTTCCCTTGAGTGTAGACAAAAATTTCCAGCCGTATGCCCAAAAATTTTTCTCCGTACCACCTAGCTTGTGTAAACGACATATGCATGCTTGCTTTCCTGTCTACATGGTCTGAGGCATGGAGCCCTGTGCCTTCGGGAACACGCAAGGAAGTCTCGTTGCACAAGTGCATCTAAATATATACGCGGCCGAATGTAATTAAAAAAAGAAATTAAAAATATTCACAAGGCGAAGCAGTTAAAATTTTGGACTAATTCTTCCAGCAAGAGTAGGAAGCTTAGAGCAACCAATTTTCAAGGTTGCAGACAGCGCCCCCACTGCTACGCAGTTCTTGAAGAGAGCACTATGTGCGAGTAAATTCAGTAGTTTTTGACTTCAGACGGAACATTGAATGCAGAACTTGTGCGCTTTTTAAACGCCATAAAAAACAGACCTGCAATGTATGCGAGGCCGTAAGATGTTGCCGAATGAAAGTGACAGCCAGCATGCACGGATGGTGCCTTATGCTGGTAGCCGAAGCGTGGAAGTGCGACTCAACTGATGTCCGGACAGGGAAGACATGTCTCGGCTTCTACGTTGTGATGTCGGTTAATAAACGCTTCTAATATTCCCACGCCGAGTCCTTACTGCTCGGCAGAGGTGGGCATTTGACCTCAAAAATCTGGACCTCACCTCAACTTTTAAAAAAAATTGCCGACCTCCCTCAACCGCACCTCATCAGTTGAATTTGAGGTCTTCTTAGACGCCCTCACCTCCCTTTTCATGACACCACTGCTGGCCTCACTCAACCTCACCTCATCCTAAAATTGTGAGGTTCAGGTCGGCTGCTCTACATCAGAAAACAAACGAAATACAAAATAAAAAGCGATTAAGAAGATTTTCAGTTAAAAACAATTCTGAGAATCCTGTGAGACAGAAAAGTCAAAATGATGGTGGTACTATTTTTTGATAAGGTGTGTACAGCCACTATTGATGTGCACGTAATCGGAGAAGCTTATAATCTGGTATGAACCCTCAGAGAGTATATGGCCTGCGGGCAGGGGTGTCCCATACGCGGTTACCACCAGTACGTCGGTGAGTATTTTATATGTGTCAATATTTGGCAACCTGCTTTGTGTATACTTGTTCGTATTGGAACCGGTAATTGACAAACACAGCCCTTCTACACCATCTACCAGAAATTGGGAGGAGGGGGGAGGTATTCACGATACTCTTTTTAAGCTTGAGAATAGTTACCGATTATAAAGAGACTGGTCCTAGATGTACTTTCCAATGCGACGGTACTTTCCAATGCACTCCAGCATATTCATTGTATCGCATTCCACATAAACTCTTCCTTTTTGCTGCTTCAAAGCACTATGTGATGGCAAACCGCTGTTTTGGAGGTAGTGATTCTATTTTTGCTCCCAATGCTTCTTCAGTACTAGCAGAAGATTTTTTCAGTCTGAATGTGTTCTTAAAGGCTTCCCAGCTTTAACAAGAACCTCTTGGTTCTGCGCTCACATATCTCCAGCTTCAGCTCGGCGCGTTTATACTCCGACACAACGCGCGCGCGCGGTACGGCGACGTCACGTCAGCCAAAGCGAGACCCTCTATACTCCAACTGCGCTTGACCGCCGACGCGTTCGGCGGCTTCGGCGCACTGTGACCGCGCTGACGGAGACCTGGGGTATGTCTCTTATTTCGTGCCGAGTGCGCCAGCCGCCGCCGGCCCGGCCAGACCGATTCCACGTGCTCCTCGGGGCGGCATGGCTTCGCGAACCTACGAGAGATGGCGCGTCGTACATTCTGCGCAGTCTGCGCATGCGCTACTCCTGGCGCAGCCGCTGAGCGGCGTCGGAGCGGCCGGACTGTAGGAGGGCCGAATTCGCGCCTGGCGTGGGGTCGCCAACCTGACGTGACTGACCCCCGCCGGCGCTCGCTCGCGTGCCGAGGAAGTCGGAGTATAAACGCACCTTTAGCCGTTAGTTTCCTACGCTTGTTCAGTCGCGACTGCCGCGTGAGAAGGGCCTTTCTTAAATACTTGCAGCTGATGCAAGGCGTTCCCTCCTTCTTCGCGCTTCCAAGGCACTTAATGCTGAAAACAGACCCACACATGAACTGTATTTGGTCTTGTAAGGTTGTAGTCAGGCTGCTCAACAAGGAATCGGGATGAGGAGCTGCTCCTTTGCACAAATGCAGTGCGCATGCTTGATCCAGAACTGTTTCCACATACCGCATTGTAACTACTGCCGCCTCTTTTACAAGCTTCCCGAGCACAATCGTTCTTGAGTTCAAAACATCAATGCTGTTTACAGTGAAAAACACTGCCTATTCCACGCTGACGTCCCCTGTGCCGGCGTTCAGGGAGCAAGACGTAAAACACGCACCCTCAGCGTTACGTAGCTCATGAACCGTCCAGCACTTATCAGGCAGTATCGCTTCTTTCAAGGAGGCAACTGCTACAACGACGCCTTCGCTTGACGTGGGCTCGTTCAGGACATCAGGCTCGTCTGTAGTAGACAGTCGTGGCTTTTTCCTGGGCACGGCATCCTCTGCAGATTTCCTGTTCCTTTCATTTCTTTTAGCAGGTGTGAGCTTCGGGATCCCGCGTTGGAATTCACACCTTCCTGCCGTTAATATAAGGAACATAGTCATTGATGATAAAATGCTTCTCAAAATACAACTCACAAACAGCGCAATCAGGTGTGAGTTTCCTGTCGTCTCTGCAAAGGTTGCGCTCCCACACGCTTCTTCTCTCTGGGTCGGCGGGTGCTTTGAATAACGAGAGTTTGGCCGTTTGCTTGATCCGGGAGTATCCTGTGTTACACGTCGGTGCGAAACAATAGTTCACACGTTGCTTAATTCTGTGCCAGTCTCTCTCTCTCTCTCTCTCTCTCACACACACACACACACACACACACACACACACACACACACACACACACACACACACACACACACACACACACACACACACACACACACACACACACACACACACACACACACACACACACACACACACACACACACACACACACACACACACACACACACACACACACACACACACACACACACACACACACACACACACACACACACACACACACACACACACACACACACACACACACACACACACACACACACACACACACACACACACACACACACACACACACACACACACACACACACACACACACACACACACACACACACACACACACACACACACACACACACACACACACACACACACACACACACACACACACACACACACACACACACACACACACACACACACACACACACACACACACACACACACACACACACACACACACACACACACACACACACACACACACACACACACACACACACACACACACACACACACACACACACACACACACACACACACACACACACACACACACACACACACACACACACACACACACACACACTGTGATGACCCCCATAATGCGCAGGTCCACACGGGACGGAGAGGCAAAGAGATACCGTATGGCTCAGTTTAAACAAACAGGTATATTCAATAATTACACATGGTTAAGGTTATACATCAGAGGCTGGGGCGTCCGAGCTTACGTGCCGACGACTTCATGGGGGCGATGGAGTGGCTCCGGAGTTGGGCTCGAGCGGTTGCTGGCAGAAGCTGCACGCCGTCGGGCTTCGGCACTGAAGGCTCTCTTGGCGAACGATGTCGTCCTCAGCGTGTATGCAGTAGAATTTCAATAGTCGTCCGTTTCTTCGAGGATGGTTCACAAACCCTTCCTCTAGTGTCGTTCGGCTTGGAAGATGAACAGGAGGCGAGCTTGTAGATGATGACAGCAGAGCATAATTTTACAACATACATATACAGAGAGTTAAACTGGAAAAAGCAGAACTGAATTTACAAAAGAACAAACTTTGCACTACTTTACTCATCGACCGGGCAGGTTAGTGCCTAAGTAGCATCACATTACATGCTAAGCATGGAGCCCCAGCTCAGACTGGACTGCATCCGTTTACATGTGCTTTTAAGCACTTGATTAACAAAGGACTAAGGGCGGTCATTTTCAGTGGTCCGCCCAAAGCATCAATTCTCCAATCCAAAATAACATGCGAGATGGGGACCACCCCCTGGGTTGGGCTTAGCCTCGAACCCAGAGTCTGTTAACAATACAAACTAAATAAACAACAAAAACGCCACCACTCTCTCTCAAGTGAGAGTATACACAGGCTCTCTCTTCGGAGCTAATTCACTAGCGCCTGTCTTTCCACATTCTTGGCGAGTACTGCCTGTCCGCCATGACAGGTGTCCGTCACGGCCCTTCTGGGAAGCTGTGGGTGCCTTCCCGGCGATAGCCCACGACAAAGGGGGGGGGGGGGGAGGGAAAGAATGTTGTCTTCGCGGTAACGCATAGCGTCGGCTGTGGTACGGCGCGCTCTGGCCCGCTGACAGCTCCCTTGTCCTGGAATGTGCCCGGAAATTGGGGAGGATAAAGCCTGTTTCCCCGGGGCGGCGGCGGGTCCGGTTTTTCTGGTCGTCACTCAAAGAGCATGGCTGGGTAATTGATGATGCCGCTGTCACGGGTCTCCGTCTACGCCGCGCCGTCGAACGTGGATCCTCGTAGCACACACGGAATGTCACACTCGCTCACCCTCCAGAAGAATGTTCTCCGAACATTGGAGTCCACGCAGCTCCCCTTGTCTTTCTGAATCGCCTCGCACAGTGCGTCCGACAAAACACTTTTCGCTGCACTCAACACCACTGCACAACACCATATGCCTCCGCTGTCAATACTGGCGTCTCCAGGGGCAGCACTGATCTTTTTTTTACAGATAAACATGAAACTCAGCACCCAAGCCTCTCCTTTCTAGTCCAAACTGGACGAAATAAATTTACCACAGTTACAAAGGAGCTCCCACTTCTAGCACGATCACGGCACAGACAAAAATATAGATAACGAAAGGAAGTAGGGCAGGTTCTGCATGTGCTCTGCATGCTCTCCTGTGAAGGTGTTACTTAATGACAGAAAGGTTTAACTACCAACTCCGATAACTTAACACATAAGCACATAGCAATGTTATGAGCTGTGGCATTACACAATTCTAACCAGTTCAAAACTCCGCTCTGTTTACGCCATTAGTCCGACTTAGCTTTCCGATTTCGCAGCGGATATCCGCCTTCATGAGTCATACTAAGTAAGTCTGTGCCCCTTTGTCTGCTTTGGGACTCGCGAGGGCTCGTGGCAGGAGCCTCTCCTGGCGTTATCTGCGCGGCAACTTCGCGCGCTTCTTCTTCTAGCAATGCATGAAGTAAATCCGGTGGCATTCTGGCCGTCACCTCTGGCGCCTGCCGAACAGATGCAGGAGAGGGCGTTTCTTGCGAACTATCTGCGCGCTCCGCTTCACTTCTGTCCCCATCAAAATCCGCGCTTTCCCTTCCCTCATTTCGTGAATACTGAACCGGTGCCGACTTGAGGCGATTTGCGTGTATCCTTATCAAGCGCCGGTTCACATCTCGGACTCTGAAGTTTACCGGAGAAAGCTTCTCGACAACCTCGCACGGTCCTCTCCACTTCGTCTGGAACTTACGAGCTAGCCCAATCTGCCTTTGGCAGTTTTCAATGTACACGCTGTCCCCCACATTAAACGGCGCGTCTCTAGCACTGCGATCGTGCACCTCCTTCCTGCGCTTCGCCGCTTTCTTTAAGGCCTCCTTTGCGATGTCCCTCGCCACTTGCAAGCGCGATTCTAGCTCCACCTTATAGTCGTCCAGTGAAGCGTATGGGACACGACGGGGGCCCTCTGGCACTTCACTAGGCTGGTCCGGGTCTCGGCCGTAGAGAAGAAGGAATGGCGATTCGCCCGTGCTCTCGTGTGCTGCGGAATTGTAGGCAAACATTGCATACGGGAGCCACAAGTCCCAGTCCCGCTGGTCGCGCGAAACAAAATGCGACAGGAACCCGGCCACGGTTTGGTTCAGTCGCTCCACCGCGCCGTTGCAAGCCGGATGGTACGGTGTTGTCTGCTTCTTAGCGATCTTAAGCAGCTCGCAAACTCTCCTCATTAGCTGCGACACGAAGTTCGTTCCCCGATCTGTCAAGAGTTGCCTCGGGGGTCCATGTCGGAGCACGATCTGTTCGACAAATGCTCTTGCAACCGTGTCTGCCTTCTGATCTGGGAGTGCTACCGCTTCCGCGTATTTTGAAAGGTGGTCGACAAATACTAAAATGTACTTGTTTCCGGAAGTGGTCGTGGGCAATGGGCCCATTATGTCCATACCTGTCCGCTCGAAGGGAGCCGAAACCTCAGGGAACGGCTGAATTGGAGCTGGTCTTCGTCCCTTGGGTGTTTTTCTTTCGAGACAGGAATGACACTTCGCACAGTAGTCTCTAACATCCTGTCGCATGCCACTCCAAAAGTACAAACGCTCCACACGCCTGCGTGTCTTCGCTACGCCAAAATGACAGGCGCATGGCGCATCGTGAAACGCGCGAAGAACACTTTCTGTCCACGACCGAGGTATGACGACTCTCTCCCAAGCGGTTTTCTCTGGTCTCCCTTTCCTGGTTGGCCTCGTGCGCCGACACAGGGTGCCGTCTTTGCCAATGAAATAACCTAGCTGTTCGGGGTGAGACGGTGCGTCCTCTAAGCTTTCGATTATTCGCTTCAGGTCCGGATCTTTGCACTGCTCTGTGCGTAATTCGGCGGGGTCGACTACGGGGACAAACTCATCTATAGCTGCCACGGCAGCTGTGCGGCTGAGTGCATCAGCATTCAGATGCGTCTTTCCTGACTTGTGCTCAACTTCAAAGCAGTATTCCTGCAGGTGTAGATTCCATCTAGCGAGTCGCGAGCTAGGGTCCCTGACACTCATCACCCATTTCAGAGGACGGCAGTCTGTGACTAGCTTGAATTTGCGGCCGTAAAGGTAGCATCTGAAGTGCTTTACTGCCCAGACAACGGCGAGGCACTCCCTTTCCGTAGCTCCGTACTTTTGCTCTGTGGGGCTCAGCTGTCGGCTAGCAAAAGCAACGGGATGTTCTTTGCCCTCGATAACCTGAGAGAGCACGGCACCAACTGCGAACTTTGACGCATCTGTGGCTATAACGAAGGGCAAATTAAAATCCGGGTGGCGCAACAGCGGTGCACTCATTAGCTTCCTTTTCAGGGCCCCAAAGGCATTCTCCGCGTTTTCGTCCCAGCGAAAGGCGACATTTTTGGCTGTTAAGGCGGTGATCGTGCTAGAAGTGGGAGCTCCTTTGTAACTGTGGTAAATTTATTTCGTCCAGTTTGGACTAGAAAGGAGAGGCTTGGGTGCTGAGTTTCATGTTTATCTGTAAAAAAAAGATCAGTGCTGCCCCTGGAGACGCCAGTATTGACAGCGGAGGCATATGGTGTTGTGCAGTGGTGTTGAGTGCAGCGAAAAGTGTTTTGTCGGACGCACTGTGCGAGGCGATTCAGAAAGATAAGGGGAGCTGCGTGGACTCCAATGTTCGGAGAACATTCTTCTGGAGGGTGAGCGAGTGTGACATTCCGTGTGTGCTACGAGGATCCACGTTCGACGGCGCGGCGTAGACGGAGACCCGTGACAGCGGCATCATCAATTACCCAGCCATGCTCTTTGAGTGACGACCAGAAAAACCGGACCCGCCGCCGCCCCGGGGAAACAGGCTTTATCCTCCCCAATTTCCGGGCACATTCCAGGACAAGGGAGCTGTCAGCGGGCCAGAGCGCGCCGTACCACAGCCGACGCTATGCGTTACCGCGAAGACAACATTCTTTCCCTCCCCCCCCCTTTGTCGTGGGCTATCGCCGGGAAGGCACCCACAGCTTCCCAGAAGGGCCGTGACGGACACCTGTCATGGCGGACAGGCAGTACTCGCCAAGAATGTGGAAAGACAGGCGCTAGTGAATTAGCTCCGAAGAGAGAGCCTGTGTATACTCTCACTTGAGAGAGAGTGGTGGCGTTTTTGTTGTTTATTTAGTTTGTATTGTTAACAGACTCTGGGTTCGAGGCTAAGCCCAACCCAGGGGGTGGTCCCCATCTCGCATGTTATTTTGGATTGGAGAATTGATGCTTTGGGCGGACCACTGAAAATGACCGCCCTTAGTCCTTTGTTAATCAAGTGCTTAAAAGCACATGTAAACGGATGCAGTCCAGTCTGAGCTGGGGCTCCATGCTTAGCATGTAATGTGATGCTACTTAGGCACTAACCTGCCCGGTCGATGAGTAAAGTAGTGCAAAGTTTGTTCTTTTGTAAATTCAGTTCTGCTTTTTCCAGTTTAACTCTCTGTATATGTATGTTGTAAAATTATGCTCTGCTGTCATCATCTACAAGCTCGCCTCCTGTTCATCTTCCAAGCCGAACGACACTAGAGGAAGGGTTTGTGAACCATCCTCGAAGAAACGGACGACTATTGAAATTCTACTGCATACACGCTGAGGACGACACCGTTCGCCAAGAGAGCCTTCAGTGCCGAAGCCCGACGGCGTGCAGCTTCTGCCAGCAACCGCTCGAGCCCAACTCCGGAGCCACTCCATCGCCCCCATGAAGTCGTCGGCACGTAAGCTCGGACGCCCCAGCCTCTGATGTATAACCTTAACCATGTGTAATTATTGAATATACCTGTTTGTTTAAACTGAGCCATACGGTATCTCTTTGCCTCTCCGTCCCGTGTGGACCAGTGTGATGACCCCCATAATGCGCAGGTCCACACGGGACGGAGAGGCAAAGAGATACCGTATGGCTCAGTTTAAACAAACAGGTATATTCAATAATTACACATGGTTAAGGTTATACATCAGAGGCTGGGGCGTCCGAGCTTACGTGCCGACGACTTCATGGGGGCGATGGAGTGGCTCCGGAGTTGGGCTCGAGCGGTTGCTGGCAGAAGCTGCACGCCGTCGGGCTTCGGCACTGAAGGCTCTCTTGGCGAACGATGTCGTCCTCAGCGTGTATGCAGTAGAATTTCAATAGTCGTCCGTTTCTTCGAGGATGGTTCACAAACCCTTCCTCTAGTGTCGTTCGGCTTGCAAGATGAACAGGAGGCGAGCTTGTAGATGATGACAGCAGAGCATAATTTTACAACATACATATACAGAGAGTTAAACTGGAAAAAGCAGAACTGAATTTACAAAAGAACAAACTTTGCACTACTTTACTCATCGACCGGGCAGGTTAGTGCCTAAGTAGCATCACATTACATGCTAAGCATGGAGCCCCAGCTCAGACTGGACTGCATCCGTTTACATGTGCTTTTAAGCACTTGATTAACAAAGGACTAAGGGCGGTCATTTTCAGTGGTCCGCCCAAAGCATCAATTCTCCAATCCAAAATAACATGCGAGATGGGGACCACCCCCTGGGTTGGGCTTAGCCTCGAACCCAGAGTCTGTTAACAATACAAACTAAATAAACAACAAAAACGCCACCACTCTCTCTCAAGTGAGAGTATACACAGGCTCTCTCTTCGGAGCTAATTCACTAGCGCCTGTCTTTCCACATTCTTGGCGAGTACTGCCTGTCCGCCATGACAGGTGTCCGTCACGGCCCTTCTGGGAAGCTGTGGGTGCCTTCCCGGCGATAGCCCACGACAAAGGGGGGGGAGGGAAAGAATGTTGTCTTCGCGGTAACGCATAGCGTCGGCTGTGGTACGGCGCGCTCTGGCCCGCTGACAGCTCCCTTGTCCTGGAATGTGCCCGGAAATTGGGGAGGATAAAGCCTGTTTCCCCGGGGCGGCGGCGGGTCCGGTTTTTCTGGTCGTCCCTCAAAGAGCATGGCTGGGTAATTGATGATGCCGCTGTCACGGGTCTCCGTCTACGCCGCGCCGTCGAACGTGGATCCTCGTAGCACACACGGAATGTCACAACACACACACACACACACACACACACACACACACACACACACACACACACACACACACACACACACACACACACACACACACACACACACACACACACACACACACACACACACACACACACACACACACACACACACACACACACACACACACACACACACACACACACACACACACACACACACACACACACACACACACACACACACACACACACACACACACACACACACACACACACACACACACACACACACACACACACACACACACACACACACACACACACACACACACACACACACACACACACACACACACACACACACACACACACACACACACACACACACACACACACACACACACACACACACACACACACACACACACACACACACACACACACACACACACACACACACACACACACACACACACACACACACACACACACACACACACACACACACACACACACACACACACACACACACACACACACACACACACACACACACACACACACACACACACACACACACACACACACACACACACACACACACACACACACACACACACACACACACACACACACACACACACACACACACACACACACACACACACACACACACACACACACACACACACACACACACACACACACACACACACACACACACACACACACACACACACACACACACACACACACACACAGTGTACCCGCACGGCACCACTGCTCCCGAACGAGACGAGCGGGAGGCGCTAAATCCCCTTGATAACATGAAAGTACCGCCAACCATTGAACTTTGCCGCCGCCGCGCGACCTCCTCGCCTTCTCCTCGCCCCTTGCTCGCCCCTTCCGAGGGTGGGCTCTCCGCCCGATTTCCTGAACGACGATTGGTCTCCATGCCGTTGCCCTTGGAAAAGCGCAGGTCCGGCGTATTGCTTGCGTTTTAATTTTTCCTCTGCTCCATTTTGCTCCTACGGTCGGCGAGCGAATATTACAGCGCCGTGCTTTTATTGCAGTGTGAAAACGCTATGGCGTGCTGTTGCGCGTACAACAGCAGCAAGCGGCCTGATAATGGTTATGCGGTATTAATGATACCATATATATTCTCGTTGGGGGATTTTCACGTTGTTGAGGTCGGTACTTTGTGGTGTCTCCCCTCGTGTCCGTGTTCGTCTTTGCGCTGTGAATGTAAGCATGGAATACCAACTCGCCCGGCAACTCATTTTAAGGATTAACCACGACGTCCTAAAAAGTGGTTGACACCGTTGTTTGGAAGGCATCATTCGAGGGTAGTTTGCTGCTTCGTTTTTAGGTTATTTTGCATGCGAGGCCAGAACGGAACGAATCTCCAAAGCATCCGCGCATTGCATCTTCTCTGGAAATGGCGACTGGGCTCAAAGCGTGCTAGTTCTTGCACCTGTAGCGCCGTATTTATAACAACAAATAGGCAATTTTTAACAGACAGTCTTTTAGCCTAAGATCCCATTGTCAATTAACTTTCGCTTGCATGAAACTGCTGCATAGATGTACAAAGTGATGTTGATTTGGGCTATGATATACACCACTGTTGTATTTCCTTGATTATGTTTTTCTCAACTGTCATCAATGCTGCATAGCACATATATCTACACTAGCGTGGATGCTGAATATTTTGTGATACTGCCGTCTTTTACGCGTATCTTGTCAATCAAGGTTCTTTTGCGTGCGCGAAAATAAATCATCCTGCTGACCATGCTCTCATTTTCTTTAATGATACATTTTAGATGATGCCTAATCAAAATACCAGCTTTAGATCCCCTACTACATATTGGAACGAAATTTCAGTGTCAATTATAATATTACATTATCGAGAGGCATTCATCTTGCCTAGAGATAACAATGTGTTCTCTCATAGGTATACCAAGTATACTCTTACGCTTCCTTGGCACCAGTGCCTAATAATGTTCGATGAATGGTTTTCCGCGCTCCTTGATCGCATTGAAAGTGCGCAATTAAATGCAAAAGCAAAGAAAAACATTTCGAAGCAGTTCGTGTTAAGCCTAGTTAGAATGTTAGCTCTGTTTTTATGAGGTTTTTCTTTAAGTTTGGCCAGCTAGCATAACGCGTTTACGCTTGCCCTTAGTTTTTCATCTATAGTGCAAATTTAGGATTTAACTGCAGTTAAATATTCAGCACTAATTAATTTGGGCCGATAACTAGCACACCTCATTTGCACTGAACCTAAGCTTTCGAAAGGTATATGGCTCGATACTACAATGCAAAGGGTGGTTTTGTTTGCATATAGCTCAATAACGCTAATTAATAGGTATCGCAAACTAATTCAGAGCATTTGCATTCATCCTAAGCTTTTCAACGGTATATGACTTTAGCAAGGTGGAAAGTTGGGCTGGTTGGTGCATGGTTTTACGGCAGGAAGAGCGCAGCACGAGACAAAGCGTCGTGTCTCTCCTGTCCCTTCTTTGTCTTGTGCTGCGCTGTTCCTGTCGCAAGGTATACGACTTCATCGTCTAGCTCATTGTTTGGTTTTGTTGCAAATTAACTAGTTAACGCAGATTAATGTGGATCGCTGACTAGCACGGTGCCATTACAGTTGGCCTAAGTTTTCCAACTGTATATGACTCGATGCTGCAGCGCAAATTTGGGTTGTAATTGCAATTTACTAAATATCAATTAATTTGGCTTCCAGTAATTAGCCATAATAAGTATATAATTAACCAGTGATCAATACTCACGGTTTACCACTTGATATATACTATGCCTAGACTCATAGCTTGACAGTAGCGAAACAGACTAAGTCCCGCTTTGACCTCTGATCTTGAAGTTCAGAGCACCAGCCCGGGTCGTTTTCCGAAGTTTTACTGCATCGACAGAGTTCACGCTCTAAAAAAATAAACACAAAGTCAGAGGCAGTACAAAATAGGAGCACAAACTAAAACACCATATCATGTGACTTAAATGTCTGCAGTACCGAGCTCGCCTGATGGCTTTGTATACGTCAGTATTTCCCATTCACACAGTTCTAAGAACAAAACCATTTTCTTCATGAACGTTACTTTCGGCATTCTCAATGTTTTTCTTGCAATTTTTCAAAGATTTTGTGCGCTCCTGGAGCACAGAGCTAGGCCAAAAATACGCGCTTCGCTCACTGCTGCGGTCGGCCGGCGGGCGCCAAGGAGAAAAAGCGTGTCGTGCGCAGAGCTCACAGCCGCCGCGCGAGGATAATCGAGGAGGAAAGCGCGGCGCGGAGGAGAGTGTCGCTGCTTTCAAATTATCAAGGGGTTTTAGGAGGCGCTGCAGTCGCGCGCCATCTGTTGGGGCAGTGGCGTACATTGCGAGTAGGAGGAGGAGGAGGGAGAGGAGGAGGGAGAGGAGGGATTTTTCGCTCACGGCGAACGGCGCCGAGGCCGACGACACCGGCTTTTCAGCGACACGAGGACCCTTAACGCTGTCGCGTGAAAACAAAAGGGAACAACAGTGTGCCCCATTAAACGTCATATCAGAAGGTTTGGAACAGTGACTCCGCAGCACAGCGAGAGCTAGTAATCAGTTGCATCCGCACATCTTCATTTAAAATAAAGGGAATGGAATCCGCTACCACATCGCCGTACATTCATTATAGTTTGCATATTTTACGGCTGTAACACCGCGATGCTGGTACGCTCGCCCCGTGCTGCGGTATTCTGACATCATATGTCGATTTCTGAGAAGGAACAGGGAACCGGAGAACAAAAGAGAGGTTATTCGAAAGGATAAAATATTGAAATTATATGGACATCTGCTTGCATTACGGAACGGGAATATACAGAATTAGTGTGAGATTTAAAAGGGAAAGTCACCGATGAAAAGCTTCGACGGTGTACAGGTTTTTTTGGCTTCGTGCTTTTTTAATCAAATCAGCAGGTGTCCTTGTTAGGAACCACCTGAATCACATTTTCTCGCCTGTGCTGACCCCTCCAGTTTCTGTTAAGACAGCTTGTAATGTACAGCGGGATCTCATTAATTCGACTTCAAGGCAAGAGCCATGACGTCAGCGCCGGCAACAAGCATGAACATGAAGCAGTCTTGCTTGGGGCCATCTGCGCTGCGACGAATTTATTGTGTGCTCGTTGGACTGAACTTATTTGTTTGCGGCATCAAACAAAGCTACCGCGGGTCAACGTGAGCTACGTTCTTTGCGCGCTCCCGGGAGTTTGAGCCGACCGGAAGGCAGCCGGGTGCTACGTCAGCGGGGCAAGGGAGAGAGGGAGCGGCGTGCTGTGACAGTAACACTCCTTCCGGGAAGACCAGAGGGGTGCGTCTTCCTGTAGGCTTGGGCTGAACGAACGTAACGGCGCAGCACCAAAAGCTGAAAGGGTACTGTGGCATCCGGTTGTCCAAACAGGGCAAACCGAACACCAAGCGTCATTGCATGAACACTGCGGTGATTCGCTGCAACTCCGCTTTGTAAGCGACACTCATCAGAGTAAGACCTGCAATTGCCAAAAGTCTCGACCTCAAAATTTCGACCCCACTGTATGGCGACCTCTCTCAACCCAAAACTCACTCGTGGGGTTGAGGTCTGATTTGCTGACCTCACTCACAAAATTTCGAGCCGTCACCGACCTCACCTCAACCTCACCTCACGACGTGTGGCTGAGGTCATTTTTCGGTTGAGGTCGACCTCATGAGGTTGAAACCTCATGAGGCTGCCCAATTCTGCTGCTCGGATGCGAGAGAACGGCTGCGCCAAATATCTGCCGGTGTAGAAAGCACTACATTTTTTCATCAGGTCAGTTCTAGTTCCAAATTTAACAGCATTGTAAGAGTGCTTGCGTAGATCCGCCTTCGACAGTGCAGATGTAGAGTGGTAACGTAGCTTCCATAGAAGTTCATACGGTCAAAATAATGTTACTTATGGTGCGGAGCGAGCGCCTTCTTACAAAATAATGACGTCATAATTGAAAAAACAAGGTGAAGTAATAATCATGTGATTTTTGGCGGAAGAGTCAATTCCTCGAACGTTTCGACGTTCAACCCGGCGCACGAGACGAAGACGAAGACGAAGAAAGATGATACTATGAGCGGAGACTCCCGACGCTATCTTAAGAAGATCGTGCTCGTTGTGTCTTCTCCTTTCTTTTGTGCCTTGTGTGTCGCACTGAAGTTCAGGGTGTTAACGTAACAACAGGCTCAAGTATTTGTCTTTATGCACCAGAATTGCAGTTATAGCTTCTTGTCTAAGAACCGTGCTTGAGCACACGAGTTTGCTACCAATTGGCTTTACAGAGTTGCGCCGATTGAGCTTAGCTGAAAAAAAAAGAGAGAATAGTATAAATTTTTAACTAAAGTAATGATTTATTGTTTGGAAACCACAAAACACACGACTCGGAATAGTTGCACAACAAACGGTTTGTGAACACGAGAGAAGTTTTAACTCAGCACGAGCATAGAATTAGCTAGTTGCACGCTGTAAATTGCGCTTCTTCTTGCGGTGAAATTAGGGCTGCCTTTTAGAACACATGAACGACAGATATATTCGTCAATACAGGCAAAAGCTATGCAGACCAGATGAAACGAAATCAAGCGCTCATAGAATCAGAAAGCAAAGGAAGGCACCGGCGAATAAACAAATGCAGTCGCAGGAAACGTTCAAGGAAACACTAGCTCCAGGAGATAACCCCGGAAGATTTGAGAACAAGTACTTGCCTCATTGAAGACTGCTCTGTCCCTAACACAAATAGAAATAACATGTAGGCATGCGATATTTTTCCAAGGGAATTTTGCAAACACCATTACATGTGACACACAGCACTCTCTAGTGTTATGTATGACAATAAGATGGTGGTATCACATCATCGTAACATATGAAAAGCTCAATGAGCACAAAACAATCTTCAGTCAACGTTTTTATAACTCAGTGACGTGTAAGTTGCGCTAACGTTCCAGGCAGCATTCGCTTCGTATTTGCAAGGGACAGGGCTAGACACGTCTCTATTATGAAAGCAGTGGCCAATATTTAGAGAGATATGAGAATCTTCATACCTCAAACCACTGCCAAAGGCACGGCGATTATAGCGTTTCTTCACAATGAACACAAATAGTTCTCATGCAGTATTGTACTAATTACAGTGAACCCAAGGCACAATCATTCAGTGTCATTGCAGGTAGCAAAAAATTAACATATATCACATTCGTACGAACTACTAAGCGATCATCCGATAGCCACATCTCACACTTCCCACACAGACGTTATAAGACACCTTCTGGCGTGTAGAGGAGCTTAGTGGCAAAGTCACACCAGTGTACCAAAGCGGCTGTAGCACCCTATCGTTGCCATGCGATGCCAGCTGAGCAGTTCTCACTTCAAAACGTTTCTACAGAGTAGAATTTCTACGTTTACTTCGCGCTATTCATCTCGAACCACACCGTCTTTCCGAAGGCGGCAGCGTCAAAACCGTAGGACTTCAACTGCGGCTAGTATGGCAACAAACAAGCGCGCACACGCAGCTAATGAGAACCTAGCAGCAGGACAAAAAGTGAAGGAGCAGTCGAAATTAACGCTGATAATAGGCGAGCATAAGAGAACTTCTTGTTGGGCTAGTTGGCGATTGATCATTGTACTTTTCACGGCGCCAAAACCACACACACGCACACACGCGCTCTGTCTCGTACTCTTCTCTTGTGCGTGTGTGTGTGCGTGTGCGCGTGTGGTTTTGGGGCCTTAAAAAGTAAAAAGGTGAGCAGCCACATGGAACGAAGTCACGACATGGTGAGATCGTAGAGTTTCTAAATATTACATTGAGGGAACGATGCCTCCGTATACGCGAGTTTCTTAAAGAGCACTGCGTCCACCGCGGGAATGCCGGGAAAACGAGCCTTTGTTTTTGGTTTGGCTAGTGTTAGGCTGAATGTGTAGATTGTACCTCAAAATTGATAGCTGCACCGCGATGTAGTCCTCTGTGCGCAGATTAAGTTTCTGATACTGCGTTTCTCACTTCAATAGAGTTAACGCAAATGGGAGTTCCGTGTTATGCTGTTATGGAATCTTTCACAGCATTTCTTCGGTGCTCCACAAGAGTCGCATTTTGACGACAGGGTGCGCACATTCTGCGAAAAGTTACGGATGTCGCTAGCCGCAGTCACTGGACTCGGCCATGTCATCATTCTCTTGCTTTTTTTTTCGTACTTTACTACATATTCGGCCGCCTTTGCTTACTGCCGGTTAAGGGCACTGAATCGCATTCCAGCTCAGGCTCCTCATCTCGAAGTCCACTGCTTGCTTTCCAATGATGTCCCGTCTTCAAAGTGGACGACTACTGCTGTCTAGTACTCTTGGCCGCGCAGAGCGAACGTTGCATGAAGTGCGACCGATAAGGAAGCTAAAGATAGAAATCCATCCTTGCAACTTTATGTAAGTGCGAAAGGCGCCGCTAGGCTGTCCTGCTGAGCATTCTCTGATATGAATGCATGGGAAGAGAGAGAGAGTCTTGCTGGATACGGGGCTGTGGTTGTTTACATCGGGCCTCAAAAATTTTATAACTTCAAGTTCCTCCTTTGTTAAAGCAAAATGTTCAAATAACTTTCGGTTGTGCCGAATGCGGCTTCTAAAATTCTTCCTTAATCAATTCTGCTTCATTTTAAGCCATGACCTTCTAACCGTTTTTATTGCGGACATTACCGCGGACGCACTAATGCTGCCTTCATTATTCTTCAAGACTAAGAAAGTATGTATACAGACAAAATACGTTCCTCTCTGGAAGCTCACCACACACTGCACATTAGTCAGTGCGTGGTGCTTGTTTTTATAATTCCATTTCAACGCTACAAAGACAGCTCTATCTAGCTTGAAGCAGCAGGACACTTCCTTTGGAGTTTTCATAGAGCGATTTTTTTCGGATTTCACTTTTACCTATCACAGAGTAGTCCACAGTCGGCCTCATTCCTATGAAAATTGTCAATTTTTGTAGATGACGCACTCTCCCTACCACCTAACGTTTCGTCTACTTTCTGGTTTCCTATTCTGGTTATCAGCATGCTCACCAGTATTTTTATTCCAGTACCTGAGTGTCAGACAACGCTACTTCTTCATTTTCCTTTGCTGTTCCTATGCAAGATTTTACTCTACATTGATGAATTCAATCGGAATCGCTTTGAATGTGGACTCTGGCTGGCATCACTTTAATTGGGCATATTTAGGCTATTAATTAATACCCGTGCACAGGTACCAGAGAACACGGCAGGAAAATTCTTATACATTCCTTGTCCAATCCTGATTGTCCCTTTATCGGGCAGCGTATATTTTCTCAAAAATAATGAAATTTGCAACTGCAGATAAAGTGCACATCAATAGTACTCAACAAATTTAACAAATTTATTACGAATAGTACAATATAAAAAATTGGGACATATTTGTTTTATTGGCACTAGATGGGGCAAGGAAAGCGGAATGTGGTTGTCCCATTGACTCACACGGGTTACCAGACTCGGTTAGTTTCCATTGACTTCATGAACTTGTTCGCTTGATGTTAAGTAGTTCGCACAAGTTTCTCCGTCACGGAACACCAGCGGCATTTGCGCCTTTGTTTAACTTTCACAGGGGTGTGGTTTTGCTGGTGAACGGAACTTGATCTGAGAAGCCTATAATTTTTGGCCACTTTTTATTTCTTTACCCTCCTTCTTAATTCAGAAGGGCTTGTTACTACAGATGGTTCTGAATGGCTGGCCATTGATGAGGTGGCTCCGGAGAACAAACTCAACATACGATATTTGAAAATTACCGGTCACAAATCAGCCATTACGCTTATCTAAATGTGAAAGTATTATCATGCTTGGTGAAAAAGAAGTGATACCTTATTATTATTTTTCTTTTCAATGCAAGCTGTGATCAAGAGTTGCGGTTCCCTATGCAAAAAAAAAAGGAATAACTTAGCGGGCTTGTTGGTTCGCTTTTTGCGCGGTCGCATATAAGCTTGAACTAGCAACGTGTATAGAAAAAAAAACGAAGTTTCAAAGTTCCTACTCACTACATCATCTAATCGACACGGCTGAAAGGATTTTTGAATTGAGTATCGAAACCTTAAGATAGGTGGCAGCACATCATATGTGGGACTGCTTCATATGTGGAACGCCTGTGCCCCATTTGCCCACAAACTGCTATATTCGAATACAACTCCAGACCGCTGTGGCGAATGCTCCTCAGAGGAAACCATCCAGCCAACTACGGCTACCGGTTTTCATTAAGTCGCGGTCAATTCCCTATAGCCTGAAAACATTTATGACTGGCAGGTGCCTTCGTGAAATGAGCTTAATCACCACATCATGACAATTTGTCGACGCCATCGGCAGGATAGCCTTCTTTGAGGGGTATTTGCCGCAACTTTTCTTGAGTTGTAGTTAACTAATCAGTTTTCGTTAAGGTTCTGAGCTGTTGCAACCTCATGTATTTCATACTCTTTTAGTGCGTTAGAAGCATTAGAAACTTCGCCTCCGCACGGAGGTGTGTGAGGAGTCAAAAATAGGCATGTGAAGCCGCGGCGAATGAAGCCTGCACCCTCGAGGAGGAGCCCCCAACACCCACCTCGCCATGCAGCCCCGTAGCCACGGAACTGCCCACCTTCCCTCTTCCAGCCGCATCTCCACCGCACCTCGTCCCTCCACCGCCCATCCACGGACTCCAGAAGCCCACACAGCGGTAGAGGGAATAAGCAACGCATAAACTGAATTCGAAGAATAAATCAGAACAAAACAAGCTTGCAGCCCGGCCTCGCAACGGCCTTGACCTCTGCTGACCTCGATCTGCGAACACTGATTCGAGTGATCATCCGCGAAGAGCTCCAAGTCCTCAGCCCTTTCTGCCGCCACGGGTGCTATCATTCTGCCGCTCCTTCTAATGACGCTGGTCTCCCTAACATCATCAAAGAAGAGTTGGCAACAATAACCTGCCCTATCGCATCCGACCCTCCTGCTCCCCGCCCAGCGCCGACTTACGCTCAAGTCGCTGCATCATCCCCTCCCTTGGTCCAGCCACCCCGACCGGCACCGACATACAACCACATCAACGCAATGGCGACGCCTCAAGCTGCGCCATCCTATTACGCACCTTGGCGCTCCTCCCGGCCACTGTGCTACTACTGTGGAATCAGAGGACATATCTTCCGCTTTTGTCGTCGACGCCTTCAGAACGAGCGCCGTGGTTACGCCGCCTTCGAGAGTGAGCTATCACTTTCTTCCTATTATCAACGGCGGCCTTCTTCCAGCCCGCCTCGCCGATTCTCTCCGTCGCCTTTACCCTCGTCTGCACCTAGTGGGGCCCATGTTTCCCGACGCCGGTTCCCATCTCCATATCGCCGGTCCGTGTCCCCACTCCGACCCGCAACAGCCCTCCCTGTCCGTCACTCGGAAAACTGGGTGATGAGTTTCTGGGGGTGAAACTGCACATTGCGAACTCACCAAAAGTCCTCCAGACCTCCCGTTCAATATGATTTCTGTTTTAGTGCAAGGATTACCTGTCGAAGCTTTCATTGACACAGGGGCTGCAATTTTGGTTATTCACGCTGATTTGTGCTGCCATTTGCGGAAAGTATCGACATCATATAGTGGGCATAAACTTCGTGGAGCAAATGATGCCACACTGTGCCCTTCCGCGAAGTGCACTGTGCGCGTTGTTATTGACGGTGTCCGCCACCTTTTGTAGTTTGCTATGCTCTCACCTTGTGCGCATCTGATGATTTTTGGATGGAATTTCTTGTCATCAGCTTCAGCGTTAATTTCTTGTGGCGACCGTGTCATCCATATGACAAACAGTGATTTTTCATTTGATTCTTCCGACCGACATCATCCCCTCACTGCCGCAGCTGATAGTTTTGCCTCCTCAGTGCGAAAAACTCCTTACCGTTGTTTCCGACCGCATCACTGATGGGGACGTACTCATCGCACCATCTCATCGTTATTTTGCGCGCGGAATTGCCTTCCCGTCAAGTATTGTCCGGTGCTGCGGCGGCTCAGCCATCGTAGCAGCCATGAGCGCTTCACGCGAATCCCTCGTGCTGCCTAAACGAACTTCCCTCCCTTGCGTAGGGGATGCTCAACCTATGTCCCTGATGGTGCTCACCACCCCTCTGCATCAGCAACCTGTTTCCTCAGATTTCTCTCCCACTGTTCTATCAAAGAAAATTAATCCGAACCTCCCGCCGCATCAACGCCAAGAATTGCTCACGTTGCTTCGCAATCACCAAGCCATTTTCGATGCAACTTCCCCACCACTGGGACGGACTACTGTTGCACAACACCGCATCTTTACCGAAGGAAACTCGATCGTACGGCGATGGCCTTATCGGGTTTCTCTCTCCGAGTCATTGAAGAAAATATCCATGATATGCTACACCGCAATATTATCCGTCCCTAAACAAGCCCATGGTCCTCACCAGTAGTGTTGGTTATAAAAAAAGACGGCTCGGTACTATTTTGTGTTGACTACCGTGCGCTCAAAAAAATTTCCCGCAAAGATGTCGACCCCATGCCACGAATTGATGACACCCTTGACTCTCTCCAAGACGCCAATTATTTCTCGACCTTGGATTTACGCTCAGGTTATTGACAAATACCTATGCACGAAGCCAACAAAGGAAAGACTGCTTTCACAACTGCCGATGGACTTTACGAATTTAATGTTATGCCCTTCGGCCTCTGTAACGCACCAGCCACATTTGAAAGAATGATCGATACTGTACTTCGTGGTCTGAAGTGGAGAACCTGCTTGTGTTACTTGGATGACATTGTTATCTTTTCCTCAACTTTTCAAGACCATCTCACACGCCTGAAAGAGGTTCTCACGTGCCTCGCTTCAGCGGGCCTTCAGCTGAACACCAAGAGTGCCACTTTCACCAAGAGTGCCACTTTGCACAGAAAGAAATTAAAATTTTGGACACCTCGTTAGCCATGACTGCATTCGTTTAGACCCTGAAAAAATCATCGTGGTCCTGAACTTTGCTCGTCCTCAACGGACTGCGGATTTTCGCAGCTTTCTTGGCCAGGCGTCCTATTTCCGGCGTTTTATTAGAAATTTCGCAACTATTGCTGTTCCACTTCATAAACTACTTAAAGCGCACAGCACTTTCGTGTGGACTGACCAGTGCGACACTGCTTTTAACAACCTCAAGCACGCCCTCACATCGGACCCTGTCCTTGGCCACTTCAATGACACCGCTCCAACTATCCTGCATACCGATGCCAGTGGTCACGGTCTCGGCGCTGTACTTCTGCAGCGCGACGCAACTTCGCATGAGAAAGTGATTGCGTTCGCCAGTCGAACCCTGACTCCAGCAGAAAAAAGTTATACCATTACCGAGCAAGAATGTTTAGCAGTCAGAGGTCTGGGCAGTCCAAAAATTCCGCCGTTACCTGTACGGTCGCCACTTCACAGTTGTGACCGATCACCATGCTCTTTGGTGGCTGGTTTCGCTAAAAAATTTGACAGGACGACTTGGCCGTTGGATTCCACGCCTATAAAAGTACCACTTCGACATCCTTTATAAACCGGGCTGCCACCACCAGGACGCTGACGCGCTTTCTCGCTGCCCACTTTCGGAATCAGCCTGCTGTTTTTCGACGAAATGCCTTTCCTCCTCTGACCAGAGCCGACCGTCTCCAACGCACATCACATCAGTTTGTTTTGATGACTCCGACAACAACCACGCTCTCCGCTCGCAGCAACTAGCTGACGCCTACTGCCGATCCATCATCGACCGCCAAATGCCCGGCTTCGCCGACAGCTACGCAACTTCAAGCTCGAAGATGGCATTCTACGCCGCTGCTTATATTGCCTCGATGGAACGCGCTGAATCCCAGTCGTGCCGCGGGTGCTTCGCTCCCGTATCCTTGCGGCTCTCCACGATGACGCTACTGCCGGTCACCCGGGTTTCCGAAAAACCTACGACCGCGTGAAGCGACGTTTCTTTTGGCCTGGCCTATCCTGCAGCGTTGCTAAATACGTCGCTTCCTGCCTCCTGTGTCAACGTCGCAAACGGCCGACTTCTCCACCTGCTGGCCTACTACAACCGCTTCACTGTCCCTCCACGTCGTTCGAAGTCGTCGGCATCGACATATATGGTCCCCTGCCTCTCTCCGATCGAGGTTAACATTGGGTCATCACAGATGTCAACCACCTTACGCGATACGCCGAGACAGAACCCGTGCCCACTGGCTCGGATCAAGAGGTTGCAAATTTGTTTTTGCGATCTATTGCATTTCGGCAGGGTGCTTCCCGGCTGCTCCGAAGTGGCTGCGGGAAGACTGTCTTATCGACAGCCGTTGCCGAAGTTCTTCACGCATCATCCACCCTTCATAAGACAATCTCAAGCTACCATCCCCAAACAAACGGTCTAACTGAGCGTTTTCGTCGCACTCTTTCGGATAGGATCTCCATGTACGTGACACTGAATCATCGCAATTGGGGCACTATTCTACCGTTCGTCACTTTCGCCTATAATACAGAAATGCAGCGGACTACCCGTTACTCTCCGTTCTTTCTCGTTTACGGCCGTCCTCCCACCACAATTCTGGTCAGTTCTTTCTTCTTTACGCCTGAGTATGCCTCCACTTCGGTACCTGCCCAGTTCGTATCCTGTGTGGCCAGATGCCGTCACCTTAATCGCCTCAACACTGAAGCCTGCCAGGAAGACCGCAAGAGTCGCTACGATTCTACTCATCGTGTGGTCTCTTTCCGACCAGGTGACGAAGTACTCCTTTTCACACCACTTCGCACACCTGGCTTTAGTGACAAATTTCTCCACCACTACCTTGGTTCCTGGTAATCAATCGAACTTACCCAGTGATTACAGTGTTACACCAGTTGTTCCCTCCGCCTATTGACGCCACCGTCTTGCTGAAATTGTCTACATTTTCCGTTTGAAATCGATTGTGTGCCACGCAGCATCGGTTGCTTAGAAGCGGCAAGGATGGCCGCTTTCGACCACCCGGGTAGATTGTGTGCGCGAGCCTTCCAGGGATCGTCTTCTTTCACTTGTACATACCATCATGATCCCGCGGCTCCGCCTATGGCACGCGCCTCGGGTCCGCCATTGGAATAAACGCCAGGCACGGCCGTCTTGCCGTCTCGGCCCAGCCTTCATCCACATAACTTAGGAGGGTAGATGTGTAGGCCAGTTGGTGAGACATGAAGAAGGTAGACACCGCAGCGGACACGGACACCGCTCTGTCCCGTGTCCTCTGCGGTGTCTAGCTCCTTCATGCTTCATCCACAAACGTCCTGCCATCTCGGCCTGGCCTTCCTTCACAATATTATTTCTGTGACCGTTCGTGCAATTTTTCTGTTCTCTCCTTACGCCGCCAGACCGGCAGACTTGTCTTTTTGGTCTGTACTGTTCTGTTAATCTGGACTTTACAAGCCCGAAATCCAAGACATCCATGAGGACTGTCAAGTCTTTCTGGACAGACGGATGTACAGGCCTTTATTTTTTATCAGAATATGTGTATCTACACTGCTCCCGCACATTGACTGGTCGTAAGTCTGCCTGACATGGCCTCAGAAAAGACGCTGTCGATATTGTGGTGCTTGACCGGTAAAGTTCCTTGGAATCCTCTGGTCATGGCGACTGTACCATTTTTTTTTCACAGGCTTTATTTTGCGCAACGAAATGTAAATTCGAAAGGCCGCATTTTCGACTGTCTGAAAAAGAAATCATCCATCAGAATTGTCTGCCATATAAGTATCCTTTCAGCCGAAAATTTACCGGCTCTGCGCACATACGAGAGGACTGGCCATTGATAGGAAACAAAATAGCGTCTCCTTACCGGATAACGGTTGTCACCGCGTGTTCCCTGAGTGTTCTACACGGCGCTTCGCGTAAGTATTTCACTCTCGAGTTTGTTTCGACGAGTTCGCTTAGTTATTATTTAAATGTTGCCGCACGCTTTCCTGTCTTTTTGTCGTAACCGCCGAGAGAAAAGATACAAAACAAACCCGTGTCATGAATCTGTCAAAATATCCAGGCCGTGTCAACGGCTCTTGAATGTGGTTATCCGTCA
Source organism: Amblyomma americanum (assembly GCF_052857255.1). NCBI lineage: Eukaryota > Metazoa > Arthropoda > Arachnida > Ixodida > Ixodidae > Amblyomma > Amblyomma americanum. Next base: position 90,966,650 of record NC_135498.1, on the reverse strand, counting down.
ACAACCGCAGGAGGCAGCGAGCAATATGACGGGGTCACCTGAGCTCGGAACCCCTTCCGGAGCAGCGTCATTGTGGAGTCAACAGAGTCCAGCCGGCGGCCACTTGCTGAGCGCGAAACGGTACTCGGGGACAGACAAGCTGAAGCAGGCCTGCTACCGGTATGCAGCGTCGCTCGAGGAGGGCCAAACGTACCTCGCTGACTTGCTGCACGGCTTTAAGCTGCATCCGGTTGACACGGTGTACGACGCGGAAGAAGATCCTGTCGATCGGCTGCTGCACATCGCCTTCATATTCCGCCTACAGCCGCTGGTGACTTTCGAGCGCAGGCTCGTGCTTACGCGGCACCCTTCGGAGTTTTACGATGTGTGGGTAGGTGCTAGCAAAGTACAGTACTCCGCGTCCGAGATTTCTGGCTGTCGGCAGGCGCAACTTCGACGCACGAGCAAACCGGCCAAAGAAGTTGAGAGCGTGATGAACATAAGCTACTTTATGTACACTATTTACAGGAAAAAGGCGCACAAATACGGCATGGCGAACCGACAGCATTACGGTTTCTGGAGATAGGGTTTCCTATGTGGCGGATTGGGATCACATCCTCCGTACGAAACTCCTCCTCTTCTCCCGTGTCTCTGGCTCCCGCGCTTGCTTTTGCACACGCAGGTGGTATCCCAACATGCCCGATTCCCTCCGTCTTGTGTCAGTGCCCATGTGGCCATCACGCTCCGACAAGGCCCGGGCACTGGCCGGAAGGGGAATTGCAGGGTGCTGCCGCATTTCACCACACAGCTGCACGATGGTAGTAGCGCTTCACGCCCGCCCTGGCACACCTGAATCTGTTTTCGGCGCTCTTATGTTGACGTTGCGGGTACCACTGTAATGGATTGTCAGGACGCTTTTTTTCAACAGGGGGCCAGCTGAAGGAACTTTTGTTGCTGTACTTCCTGGCACACCATTGAGAATGATATTCCAAAACTGAGATATAATTATTAAGCCAAGGGAACAGTAATGCAGGCTATCGGAAGGACTAAAAAATCCCGCATTCATTCGCAAAGGGTGATAGTGAGTGTGAATGAATACACAGCAGTGCTTTCATTGCAGTGCAACAGCAATCAACATGTAGTTGCAACTTGCAGAAATTTGCAGTATTCCCAATCGCTTCTGGGGTCTTGTCCTGGGATCGATTATTCTGCGCGTCATTGCACAACTGAAAAAAAAAACAAACATGCCAGCAGCTGCACAGTTAGAGCGGGCTATTTTGATAGAACGTATGTTTCCGGAATCCATACACGAGCAAAAACAGAAAGCTAGCTGATAACTCTGAGAGGAACGCCTCTCACATAATCTCTTACGGCGGGGAATGCCTACACGGTCATATTACACGAAGGTCACCGGATGAACAACCGTTTCATAGCCTGGAACAGGAGGCTGAGAAACGTGGTAGGTTACAGCTGCCCAACACTGTGGAAGGCGATAGATGCCTTGCGTTTTGGAGAAGCAATGTTCACAGCAACAGCAACCGTGCTGCTCAGCCGTCGAACGCCGTCTCCAGAATTCATGTATCTAGCCCATTAGTGGAGCAGCAGCAACTGAATGTTTTCGTTTCGCTTTTTGAACACAACTTGGTTTTCACTCTTGTCCCTATCTTGTGAACTTGAGTTTATTTTTTCTCTTGGGGCCATTGTTTACTGCAAGCTTTTTTTTTCTGGATTTAACACCAACTGGAGGTTTTCTTCGCACTGTTTTAATACAATTCGGTTTTCACTCTTTGCACTGTCTTATGAAGTAGAGTTTAGTTTTTCTCTTGGGCCACTTTTTACTGCAAGCTGTTCCCTCTGGGGCCTTTTTTCCGTTGTCGCTTTTCCGAGGACATTTTTTTATACAGTGTAGCGTGCAGGCGTCCAATGGGGCATCCGGACGTGGTTAGGGTGACCTCAACAATGCGTGAAGCTGGGGGCTGACTAGGCTAAAGAAGGTGGAGCCTTAAAGTTCACCTTAAGTGTGCAGTTGTGTTGAACACCCAGGTGGAGTGGTGCGAAATGCCGGCGTCTTTAGGAGTGTTTAGTAACTTGGTACATGCTTACCTTTTAATGCTGATGTGTTTGCAGCCGGTTGTAGTAACTTGTTATGAAGTGTGGAGTTGTTTTTTGGGAGTGGTTGTATTGGCTGCGGTCTGCCTCAACGCTTGTCTCTCTCTCCCGCGTTGGCGGAAGAAATGCGAAATGAAATGTCTACATTTTCTAATAACAGTGAACCGGACACTAAACGTCGCAGAACTGTACCCTGAGCTAAGTGAGGAATCGACCGTATCTTGACGTACTCTTAGCTGATTGAAAAATTGGGCCCTATTTTATAAGGTGGTAATATTACAAAGCTGAAATATTAGAACTCAGTGTTGCAGTTAATGAGGTCAGTGGGCGTTCATCTTAAATTGCAGAAATAAATCACATCTACTGCGCTCACATAACGATTTAGCGAGTTTCCTAACCATGATCTGATTCTTTTTTTTTTTTTCGTGGGAACATGAAGACTACCCTCGAACCTCATTGCCAGAGAATTCTCTCTTTGCCACTCGTGAGCATGTTTTACTTCGTTGCGTCGCTTGGTACTATTGATTTTTATTCTCTTTTCTTGTGTTCCCATCTTTGCATTTCTGCTGACTGCAGCCTCATGACTGGCTGTACTATTCAGCTAAACCTCGTGGCAGTCATCGAATCAAACCATCTCATTCCGCCTATATAGTGCAGGGTGGCGCTTAACAAATCACTTTTTAGAGCTTGCTTGTTCGACATCCGCCAATGTTCGCCACTAACACGTGTACGTTTCAAGCCTAATTTGCTTTAGCTTAGAAAGGAGTGCTTACCTGGTGTGCTGAAGGGTGTTTCTACATTTTTTAACCTTAAGAAACATTACTGAGCTGTAGACGTCGCTAGGAAGCTAAAAATATTCGATATCACGTATGAAGCATTTCACCATCGGTAACACAAACTAGCTGGACGCTGTCGGATCGCTCTCGGAAAATTTTCAGTGAGAAGTCTGCAACAGGTGTCTGACCAAAGGACAGACGGAATTCAACACTCGCGTTTATATGAAAGAGGACAGACGAGACCTTACAATGAGAGCGAAAATTCGTCTTAATGCCACAGCGACCACAGAACTTAGTACAACACTTCTGTTCGACGACGCTGGTTGATCGTAACTTCTCTCTGAAAGCTTTGGTCCGTGAAACAAATGAGGAATATTAAGAGCCAACCGCATTGGCCCGCCAGCTCTGTTAAAAGTCCGCATCTTAAAAAAACAAATGAGAGAGGAGGGCAGGATGAATGAAAAATTTCTTTTTCTACTGCCAGCACCTAAGGTTTTTTAGATGCTGGGTGTCCGAAAAGTGCTTGTTGTGTGATCAGTGTGGCCGTTGTAGGATAGATCCCCTTTTCCGCGCCGGCACAGTCAGTTGAGTTGTTTTGAGTCCAGATAATGTCACGTGATCTGTGAGTGCCCTGGCAGGCGTCATGCGTTGCTTATTCCCCAAGGCCGTTTTGGGTGGCGGCATGTTGGAGTGATCGCATGGTCAATTCCACGTATAGTCGTTTCCCTCGTTACCACCTCCTAGAAAAATAACAAAAACTGCCACTCATCCATAATCTCATACGTATCGGGCTCCACTCCGCGAAACCTGTAGCCCTGTTGCTGCTCGTCTTCTGCTAATGCCTAAGGCCTACATTAAAGTAAGATCCTGCAGATCTTTTGGACACGTGGGACCCATATCGAAATGGCCTATAGGCTCTTTATGGACTTATTACATGCTGTATTGCACCCCAATAGATATTTCTTTTCGTGTATTCATAGTCTCTGTACGCAGTATAAAAAAGTCTATTAGAGTGTATGGCCTTAAATCTATAGTTTGTCTACATGTCTACAGAATTTGTATTGCCTGTAGACTAGTCTATATTTTCGCGAAGTGGTGACTGCAGTGCATAGAGCAGAAAGACGGCTAAAAAGGTGTCTAAAAATTCTTCATTTGGGCTGAATTGCGCCCACAGTGGACTGAATCACTTCAAGGCGGCGTAGCAACAATCGTGCTCTGCGGCCGTCGAACAGAATTGCGCCGCCAACGTCCGTGCTCAATTTAAAGCTGATAGCGAACTTTCGAGATAAAGATTGCAAAGTTAAAAGAACATTTTGGAACGAGTTAGAATCGGCCCCGCCTAGATGCGATCAATAGAGATAAATCTGGTCGCATCTTGCATCCAGGAAGTGAGAAAGGGCCCTGGCGGCAGCTTAAAAGAAAGAACAAGCGCTACAAAGACTGGTGGCATTTGTCCCCTTTCAAATAAGCATCGACCCGGTGCTTAAAACATAAGGCGACTAGAAACAAAACGGATTGTGCAAAATAAAACCGAATGTTGAAACACAGCGTCCTTAATTTTTAGCGCGCATAATATGGCTTTAGACGGACGACATGCACAACTTCTGGCCATACACGGCGTCGCTAGGATGCAGTCATTTCGTCAGGAACGACTTCATAGCCCAGTTCGCCTTGCCGACGGGGAAACTTGTACGGGCCGAAATAGCGGCGCAAAAGCTTCTCACTCTTTCCGCGGCGGAGAATGGGAGTCCATGCAAACGCAGACTTTGTCGCCTGGCTTGTATGCTGCGTTGCGTCTTCGTAGGGTCTAGCCCTTGGCGTCGGTCCGCTGCTGGCCTTTGATCCTTAATCGGGCATGTCTTCAGGCTGCTTCTGCGCGTTGAAGGTAGGCGGCGACGTCGACGTTCTCTTCTTAAACAACGTTGGGCAGCATGGCGTCTAGCGTGGTCGTGGCCTCCCTGCCATGGACGAGCCTAAAAGGCGTCATCTGGGTGGTCTCCGGCACTGCGGTGTTGTATTCGAAGACGACGTAAGGCAGGATGACGTCCCAGGCCTTGTGTTCGGCATCGACATACATGGCGAGCATATCTGCGATGGTTTTGATCGGGTTCTCGGTCAGTCCTTTGGTCAGCGGATGGTAATCAGTTGTCCTTCGGTGGCTGGTATGGCTTGCGTCAGTTCCGCAGTGAATGCTGTTGCTCTGTCCGTGATCGGGGTGCCGTGTCGTAGAAGAATGTACGCTACGGAAAACTTGGCGGCTTCTGCTGCTGTTCCGTTCGGTAGGGCTTTTGCCTCGGCGTTGCGGGTCAGGTAGTCAGTCGCTATGATGAGCCACTTATTTCGAGACGTTGACTTCGGGAAAGAGCTAAGCAAGTCCATGACGATCTGTTGAAAGGGCTTAGAGGGGGGTTCAGTGTGTTTTTGGTGGAAGGAGTCTTTCGTCGCTGACAATCGCAGCAGGTTTTCACATAATGTGCGACATCGGCCGACAGTCGGGGACAGTAATACTTGTCTCGAATACGGCGGATGGTGAGAGAAAATCTGAGATGTCCTGCTGTCGGCAGATCATGCGAAGCCTGAAGAACTTCCCGCAGACTTGCAGGTACAACAAACAGCAAGGTTGTTTTGTTCGCTGGGGTTCTTCATGAGGACACCATTCTGTACACATAACGAAGACATTCCTCGTTTGAACTAAGCGTGGAGTGAAGAAAGTTTGCCTTCCAAGTACTCGATGCGGCGTTTTTGGTCGGGGTCTGAGCTTTGCTGCTGTGCAAAAGAGCTAGAGTTGATGTGTCTCAGGAAGGCGTCCTCATCGTGGTCCGGCGGTGGTGCATCTACGGGGTCTTGTGACAGGCAGTCGGCGTCAGAGTGCTTGCGTCCGGATTTGTAAACGACGGTGACGTCAAACTCCCGCAGGCGTCGACTCGATGAAGCGAGGCGGCCGGATCGGTCCTTCAAACTGACTAGCCAGCTCAGTGCGTGCTGATCGCTGACCACCTTGAACGGTCCTCCGTACAGGTAGGGGCGGAATGTTGACGTGGCCCAGATGATGACAAAACATTCCTTCTCAGTTGTCGAATAGTTAGTCTCGGCCTTGGACAAGGAACGGCCAGCGTATGCGATTACTTCCCATTTAAGTGGCACGTTTCTCTTTATGAGGTTGGTGAGAGTCTCGGAGATGCACAAAAAGTTCTTGACAAATCGTCGGTAATACGGGCACAGTGAAATGAATCTAGGCAGAGCTTTCTTATCGGCCGCCGGTGGAAACTGTTCAAAGGCAGCTGTTTTATTCGAAGATGGGCGTAATCCCTCCAAACGGTGTGGCCTAGAAACAGCAGCTCTTCATGCGCAAAGTGGCACTTTTCTGCTTTCAAGGTTAGGCCGGACGATTTGAGGGCGTCTAGTACTGTTCGAAGTGTTTTGAGGTGCTCTTCATAGTTCGAGGCATAACAACGACTTCTGCGAAGTATATCAGACAAATTTGCTACTTCAGGCATGCCAGAACTATATCCATTACTCGCTGAAACGTCGCCGGTGCGGAACAGAGACCAAATGGCATCACCTTGAACTCGGATTCCATCCTGAGTGATGAATGCGGTCTTCGCGCAATCTCTTTCATCGACCTGAATTTTCCATTAGCCGCCCTTGAGGTACATCGATGATAAAAACAATGGCGTTGCAGAGCCGGTCCAGTGTGTCGTCGATGCGGGGGAGGGGGTAGACGTCTTTCTTTGTTACGTTGTTCAAGCGGCGGGAATCAACGTAGAATAGAAGTGCGCAGCCTTTCTTTCTCAATAGAACTGTGGTGCCACCCATGGGCTCATTGAAGGCTGGATGATGTTGTGTCAAAGCATTTCTTCCACTTTGTCCCAGCTGGCTTGTCGTTCTCGCGGAGACACACGGTAGGACCTTTTGCGGAGAGGTCGGGTGTGTTGGTCGGTTATAACGCGATGCTTGGCAATCGCCGTCTGTCGGACCTTCGGCCATGAGGAAAAACACTCGCTCTAGCTTCGAAGCAGATTGCGGATCTGGTTTTGTCTCTTCCTGGGCAGGGTTGTGTTGGTGTCGAAAGTGGGCGAATTCTCTTGATCAGGAGAATCTTCTGCGGATGTGTCGGAGAGGGCGAAGGAGTCTCGTTGATCGGATATTTCGTCGAAGCAAATAATCGTCGTTCTTTTGTTAATGTGCCAGTATTCTTCACTCAAGTTAGTCAGCAGTACTTCGGCTTGTCCACTGCGGAAATATGCAATGCCTCTTTTGATGCTGGTTCCTCGGTCTAGAAGCAAATGCATGTTCCCCTCTATGATGGCTTCAGTGTTACTGGCGTTCGTGGCGCCTACGCTCACGATGACGCTTGAAAGGGTTGGGACGCTCACTTACTTGAATAAAGATGTAGCGCAAAAGAGACGAGCACGGGAGGGAGACACGACAAAGACGAACGCTACGTTCGGCGGCTGGTGCAAGACAAACGTTACGTTAGTCTTTGTCGTGTCTCCCTCCCGTGCTCGTCTCTTTTGCGCTACATCTTTATTCATGTATGTGTCACCAACTAGCCCAGCAACAAGTTTTATTGGACGCTCACTTCTTTCAGGACACTCAGGGCAACGTGATTTTCTTGAGTTCTCATCGAAGGAATGGCTTCGTCGGTTGAAAGCGTAATCAGCTTGGATCGTAGATCGATGACCACCTAATGCTCATTAAGGGAACCTATGCCAAAGATGAGGGAACATAGGCGTAGCACATTAAAGGTCGCAGGGTAGGTATTTCGTTTACAGTCACTCGCGCAGTGCATCATCCTGATGGCGTAATGAGGTGCCCCTTGCTGTGTGAATTCGTGGGCCGTCCCAAGCGGTCGTTACTTTCCTCAGCTGCGCCGCGAATGTTCCCTTCAGTATCGAGTAACCGGCTACTGTGTCGACTAGAGCGCTATCTTTCCGGCTGTCGATACCACTTCTAAGTCGGATATCCTGGCTCTTGATTTGCACGTCGTCCTGTGCACTGCGTTACGGCTTCGTCGAGTGTGTGGATCAGTGATAAAGGGTTTCGTTGAAGATTTTTATCGGTAGCGGCGTCGTTTTCAAGGCTGTTCGCATCGTGGTCTAGGTTGTCATTGTATGCGGCGTCGGCGTTTCGGAGGCGCCGTCTTCGTGCGGCATGGACGTTGGAGGATCTTCGGTGTTTCGCTCGTGAGCAACTTTACCTCCAGAGGCTGCCGTCTTTAGTTTCCTCTACGTGGGCTGGGAGACCTTCCTCGTGCCGGGGCTGCGTAGCTGTGGCGTGGCGGCGCAATACGCGTGGCTGACGGTGATGTTGAGCGTGAAAGGCGGTTCGGCGAGTGCCCCTCTCGATGCGGGTACTCGTCGATTTCTTCCTTACGTTGGCCGAAGCGTGGTCGTGGTGTGTCAATGGCAATGCATGAGACCAATACGCCGATATGGACAGTGACGAAAAATATGGCTGGCATCACCGCAATAGAAGCACAGCGGTCGGCTGTCGGAAGTCCTCCAGGCGTCGCATTTCCTGGGGCTTGAACGTCACTCGTAGGCTGGGTGGGCGGGGGCAGAGAGGCGGAGTAAAGGAACAAGTGGCTCATCTGAGACAGGACCTAGTGGGTGTCGTTGTGGCTGAGGAGTGCGTATTGCAGCGGCGTAGGTTATGGCCTACGCTCTCGTTCGGAATCTCGATCCTGGACTTGGGGAGTCATTCGGCTCTTTCTTACCTCATGGCACTGGTGAATGTCTTCAAACGTTCTCTTGAACAGCCCCGATGTCGTAAGAAAGACTCGTGGTTTTCATGCCACGTGCGTGCTGAGCCTTCTAGTGCGAAAAAGACGAGCCCGATTTTCGGCGCATCATCCCAATTGTTGAATGATGCCACGCGCTCAAGTTGGTCCAACCATTCTTCGAGGTCTTCGCCTAGGGATCCATTGAGAGCTGGCGGCACCCGCGGCTGGCGCAGTATGATCGAGGTCGACATCGCTGGCGAGGTTGCGGTGCTCGTAGCACGTCTCTTGGCTGTGTGGTGCGGTCCGGTAGCGTCCCGAACTCAGGCTCCTCTCTCTGTAGACGTCGGCTGGCTTGGTGAACTGCTGGCTCGTCCTCGGATGCGAAGCGCTGAGGTCTGGCATCACACTTGAAGTGGATGTCGGGTATATCGAAGTCTACGCCGCACCTACAGCAGATGCCACGAAGTGGTGAGTGCAGTCAGGAGAGCAGAAAGACGGCGAAAATGGTGTCTAAACGAAACTCTTTATTTCGGATGATTTGCGCCCACAATGGAATGAATCACTGAGCGGCGGCGTAGCAAGAAGCGTTCTCGGCGGTCGTCAAACAGAATGGCCGCCCCTCCCGGCCGTGCTAAATTTAAAGCTGATAGAGAACATTCGAGATAAAACGTACAAAGTTACTACAACATTCTGGAACGAAGCAGACTCTTCTCCGCTTGAATTCGATCGATAGAGAGAAATATGGTCGCGTCTTGCATCCACAAAGCGATAAACCGGCGTGGCGGCAGCTTTGAAGAATGAACCAACACTACAAAGGTTCGCGGCAATATGATCTGGGCCTTAAAGACAAAAGTCTGTGCACAGTCTAAAAAACTTTGTAAGTGTAGAAACACCTTCTGGAAATCACTGTACAGTAACGTTCCAGGAGTCAGTGAGGTGGGCGCTCATGACGAGATTACACTTGATTCTCAAATGACCCGATGCTCATGGTCTGCTTCTTAGGAATCTGTCGGGCAGGGCTCCACATAACACCTTTCGCTGTAAACATCCCTACTGAAAAATGTATATAGTTTTGAATGGGTCAGCAAATAGGATTATGGCACATTTGGTTTGGCTTTATAGGATGGACGTCCCAAAGCGGCTAAGTTTATGAGGGACGCCGTAGTGGAGGGCTCCGGATAATTTCGACCAACTGGAGTTTTTAACGAGCACTAACAACGCAGAGTACACGGACCATTCACATTTTTCCTCCATCCAAGTGCTACCGTAGCGGGCGGGTTCAAACTCACGACTTGCATGCACTGTGTGACCTTAGTGCACGGTAATTAACCACAGGTAATTGAAGTTATACGGAGCCCTCTACTAAGGAGTCTCTCAAAGGCTGAATCGCTTTGGAAGCTTCATTCTGTGTTGTTGAACGAAATGTGCCATAATCCTATTTGTAGACCTATTCGAACCTGTACACATTTTTCAATAGGGATACCTGCCAGGACAGGCACCTGGATTTCTCCCTGGTTCCGAAATACGAAAGAGTAACAGCGTAGAATAAAACGCGCCCAGCTTAAGACAAATAAACCATAATATAAATGCACTACAGGATCGTTGCAAGACTGCTCGTTGGAAGGTTAGTGTGCATGAGCGGAAGTCAATGTGCTCTTGGTAGCTCGATACTTCCTCTGTATGTTCTGAACCAACTGGAGAACACGTTAGACAAGTCGTTTGCGCAATTGTCGATGTCTACGTGCATTCAAGTAGGGGTTGTTTGGGTACACCACTACTCAGTACCGCTTAAAAAGGCGAGTTGATCTGAGTGCCGCATAATTTAATGACCTCTTTCTGCGCGTTCACAGATCGACGTAGCCGAAGAGCTGAGGGAGTTTGTCACACTTTGGCCCCTTGTGGAAAAAGACGCCTGGAAGCCTTTCTACGACGCCTGCCTCACTAACTCCGGCGCAAATTTGAGTGGATTGGAGCTGACTAGCCTTCGTGAGAAGCTTTATTCGGCAGATGGAAAACGTGCGTGCTGATACTTTGAACTGCTCATTTCGCATATGCAGCCGCCGCGGTTGCCACGTGGTTATGGTGATCGGCTCCTGATACGAAAGATGCGGCTTCGATCCCGGCCGCGGTACTCATATTCGATGGAGGCGAAATTCGAGAGGCCTCCTTATTGTACTATGTCAGTGCACGTTAAAGAACCGTAGGTGGTCGAAATTATCCGCAGCCGTCCAATACGGCGTCCCTCCTAGCCTTTGTCGCTTTGGGACGTTGAACCTCATAGAAGCAAAACCAAATCGTTTCGAATATTCGTTTTCCAGGATGTTGAGCCAAACACCGAAATTTAACAAGATAAAGGAAGAGAGAGTAAATTTTTTTATTGTGAGCGCAATGCGCAGTACTCAGCATGCTGGCGTCTTTTCGTATTACCGCTAGCGGCTCGCCCTGATGTGACGACGGCAGCCTTGTACGTCTTGAGGATGGCGAGGGGATGACGAAGAAGGGTATGAACAGCTACTGGGCAGGAGAAAAACACCGTTCCAAAGAGGCTTATAGCGAACGGCATTTGGCACATAATGGGTCTGACCGTAGGCGGTACAGGTACTCACTGCTAGCATTAGGGAGTGCACAGTAGAAGTAGGCAGTAGGATTGTTCAACAGGATATTGGCAAGCTATATGAGGAGACCAAAAATCTGATTAATGAACACATAAGCATGAAAGCGTCTAACCCTAGCAACTGAATAGAACTTGCAGAGCTATCAAAATTAATAAATAAGCGCGAGGTAGCGGACATCAGGAAGCTTATAATGGAGGGAATAGAACGTGCTCTAAATGATGGAAATAGCCGAAAAGCAGTGAAGAGGAAACTATGCATAGATAAAAACGAGGTGTATGCGTTAACAGACAAAGAGGGCAATGCCATTAGCAACATTGATACGATAGTTAAAGTTGCCGAAGGCTTCTACACAAATCCATATAGTTGCAGTGTATTCAGAACGCTAATGAGAGAGGCAGTCGCGTACGTCAATAGGACATCCCACCAGTAAAAGAAAAAGAAGTAAATAAAGCCTTAGGACCAATGCAAAGTGGAAAAGCAACTGATGGGGATCAGGTAAAAGCAGATCTGTTGAAGGGAGCAGGAGAATTTGGTAGAAAATCTAGCCACCTTTTATACATAATGCCGTATGACCTCGAGTGTTAAACAAGCTTGGAAGAATGCTAACATTATCCTAATTCATATGAAGTGATGCGTCGAGTACTTGATAAATTACAGACCAATCAGCATACAGTGCGTTGCTTACAAGGTCTTTACTAAGGCAATCGCTAAAAGATTCAGGACAATCTTAGACCTTCGTAAAGGATACTCGACAATAGATCATATTCACACGATCACTCTGGTGATAGAGAAATGCGCAGAATATATCCATTCCTTATTTATAGCCTTCATTGATTACGAGAAAGCATTTGGCACAGTGGAAACCTCAGCCGTCGTGCAGGCACTGCGTAATCATGGTGTAGAATAGTCTTATCTGAAAATAATGGAAAATGTCTGTAACGACTGCACAGCTACCATAGTCCTTCATACAGTCAGCAACTAAATTCCCATGAGGAAGCGTGTTAGCCAGGGAGACACGCCGCCGATTCACCGCCTGTTCACAGGAGGTGTTCAGAGACTCCGATTGGGAACAATTGGTGGCAAGAGATAATAGAGAATATTAGGTAATTTGAGATTCGCTGAAGACATTGCCTTGCTATATCACTCAGGAGATGCAGTGCAAAGCATGATCAATGAGTTTGGCAAAATAGAATGATTGGTCTAAAAGTTAACATGTAGAAAACGAAATTAATCTTATACAATCTCACATGGGAACAGCAGTTCGCAATTGGTAGCGAGGTGCTGGAAGTAGTAAGAGAATACGTCTGTTTAGGGCAAGTAGTGACCACTGATCCCGATCATGAGAGGGAATTAACTAGACGAATAAGAATGGGGTAGAGCGCATATGCTAGATTCTTTCAGATCATGAATAGCAGTTTACCAAAATCTCTGAAGAGAAAAGTATACAACAGCTTTGTCTTACTGGCACTGACCTATGGCGAAGAAACGTGGAGGCTAACTCAAAGTGTTTAGCTTAAATTAAGGACAACGCAGTGAGCTATGGGAAAAACTGATAGGTGTAATATTAAGAGACAGGAAAAGAGGGGACTGGGTCAGAGAGCAAACGCGTGTTAAAGACATCCTAGTTCAAATCAAGAGAAAGAAATGGGCTAGGGGAGGGCATGTAATGCGAAGGCGAGATAACCGCTAGTCCTTCACGGTGGCGGAGTGGATTCCAAGAAAGGAGAGAGAGAGAATAAACAGTTAACTGCAAAAAGAAGGTCGCAGAGGATTGTAGTGGGCTCCTCAGTCCACGACTGAAGATCGCAGAGGATTGTAGTGGGCTCCTCAGTCCACGACTCCAGTGGCTTCCGCCGACGCTTTGGCAATGGCGACTAGCGCCTCTTGGTCTTCCAGGGTGCCGCTGGCCATCGGCACCTGCCACTGCTCCAGCGCCGCGTTGTGTGGCTTTAAGTGGTTCGGTTTAGCTTAGCATGTCCATGTAATGTGGGTGAATGTGGGAATTTTGCTACATCAAGGACATTCATGTGCATATAATGTTAGATAAATGCGATGTAGATGGTGAAGATTGGAGGAAGTAAGTGTTTGGATGCGTCTAAGGTGGTAGGAGTCCTCCGGGGAAAGTTTCTTATGTGGAGGGGGGTAGAGACGCCTATTTAGGCGGAGGGCCTCTAGGCGGGTTGAAAAATGGGTTGAGAAGGGGTAGAGAGTAGTCAGTGTGCCCCGCTCGGTTGGTGTAATCTCGAGCTAGGGCATCTGCCCTAATATTGCCATCGAGACCTGCATAACCTGGGACCCAGGTGATGGCGTGGTCATACTGGAGATGGCCGCCCAGTTCGAGGAGAGACGAGCGAGGGACACGTCCACTCGTATAGGCTCTACAGGCGGCTTGGGAGTCTGTAAAAATGTGAGTGCCGTGGTGCTGCGTGTCGCTCATTTTGATGGTGATGGCTATTGCGATGGCTTCTGGGCCGCTGGATCCTGTGACGTGAAGGACGCTCCAAGAAAAAGGGTGTTGGCGTGTTGGCCGTATTGTCTATGGAGGCTGCGAAGACGGGCCTGGCGGCGCGGTGCCTGTGACTCGTGGTTCATATGGCGAGGAATGGGGTCCATGTAAAGGCGTGAGCGGACAGCATTTGGAAGAACTCCCGTCAGGGCCAAGGTCCTGGTGGCTTGCGGTTCACCTCTCCTTCAAAGGATGGCCCTACCCAACGAGGTGGTGAGGAGACGAGTCTGTTGGGAGTTCAGAACAGCATCCTGGATTTCCGCAAACGTGTTGTGAATCCCAAGTGCAAGCAGTATAGCGGTGGATGTACTCGTGGGAAGGCCCAGATCTTTTTTAAAGAGGGTACGGATAAAGATATCGATCCTACTCTCGGCGGTGTGATCAATATTGTGGTGTAAGGGAGACGATACTGGATTCGACTCATGGCCAGGGCTGTGACGAGGCGGATGGTGTCGTCCTCACGCATGCCCTTGCAATGTCCAGCGATGCGTCATACCAGAAGTGCGACATTGAGCACAGACGTGCGTAGAGTGTCAATGGTTGTGGGTGGGCTTGCCGTCATGCTGGACCTAGAGGCCAGTCACTCGGAGGAGTGTTTTTTTCTATAGGGTGGTTGTGAATTTTGAGCATGATTGCCGGGGAAACGATAGCGGGGCCATAAATACGGATGATTTCCGATTTGTCCGTTGCACGCTGCATACATTAATTATGAAAAATCCAGGCGCTAACAAACAACGACACAGAAGGGACACAGCGCTTGCTCGCAACTACATGAATTTTTATTTAGAAGCTTCTGTATATACACCAAAAACCAAAACAAACCCAGAGTAAACGCATGCCACATGCCGACCGATGTGCAGGAAAAGCCTAACACGCGGTTTTCAATTGCTCTTTCAAAAAACGTATCTCTCCACCAGAAAAGCCAACTGAAGGGTCAATAACACATGTATGCCTCGTTTCCGAGATGTGATAGGCTTCAACTCTCTCCCGCGTTACACGATCTCGGTGAATAAATGAACACACCTCTGTCTAGCTTGTCTGGCTTATGTTGGCTTGTCTGGTGGAGAGATAAATTTTTGAAAGTGGGATTGAAAACCGCGTGTTAATCTTTTCCTGCACATCGGTCGGCATGTGGCGTGCGTTTGCTGTGGGTTTGTTTTGGTTTTTGGTGTTTATACAGAAGTCTCTGAATAAAAATGGTTGTAGTTGCGATTAAGCGCGGTCTCCCTTCTGTGTCGTTGTTTGTTAGCGCCTAGATTTCTCATAATGAACATGTACCAAGTAACTCAGTTCTCTGCCCTGTTGATGCTCCATACCGCTAGTCTGAACAAAATGCTCGACCGCACCGATGGCTCTTTGTAAAGCTTGCTCATTGGCGGCGAGGGATCCTCCGGTTGACCAGACGGTGATGTCATCCGCATAGATGCTGTATCCGATGTCGGAGAGTGTAGAGATATGGTGGGCGAGAGGGGCCATGGCTATGTTGAGTAGTAGTGTTGACTGGATGGCACCTTGTGGAGTGCCCTTGTATGGTGTTTGGTAGGGAGACGATCTGGTAGATCAGATACCTATCGTGGCTGTGCGGGCAGTGAGGCAGGTGGAGATATATTGGAAGATGCGAGATCCATAGTGTATCTGATTTAGACATTCTAGGATTGCAGCATGGGTAATGTTGTCGAAGTGCCAAGTGTTAGAAGCAGGTGCTCTCCACCAGGAGTTATCCCCGTGAGGACTTCGTGTTTGATAAGAATAAAGGCGTCTTGTGTAGAAAGACCTGGTCGAAAACCGAGGATGAAAAGGGGAAATAGATTATGGTCTTCAATATAGTTTTGCAGGCAATATAATTTTGGATTCCAAGAGAAGGCAAGCTTAGTAGGCGGTGACAGAAGGTTAGGTGGGCGGATGAGATTAGGAAGTTTGCAGGCATAGGGTAGGCGCAGCTGGCGAAGGACAGGGTGACATCGATAAACGAGAGGCCTTTACCCTGCAGTGGGCGTATGGGACGGAGCCACTTTACTTGGGTCGCCTGGTAAGTTATCAGAATGCGATGATGATGAATGTTTATGGCCCAAGGGCAGCTTCGTCCAAAGAGCGCCATGACACAAGGTAGTTTTCATTTCACAAGATAGGGTCAAAGACCCATTTCCAAGCATTTAACTCTAAAGAAGCCGAGCACCAGGCAGGGGAAAGTTTATACCCATTGTATCACCAGTGCGCACCCGGCGGCAATGGGGATCGAAGCCCACACCTCCCGTTTGCGAGGGGGATGATCAAACCACTAGACCACCGCTGCAGTCAGAATGTCAATGCCATGGGGCATCGAGGCTTGCTGATCCCGTCTAGACGACATGAGAGAAGCGCGCTTGGGTAGGAAGCAACTTATGCGGGAGTTCGCCACAGTTAAAATAGTTAACGATTTATGACTGACATTGGATGTAGTCACGTTTAGGCACATAGAGTTAGATGACGTATATAGTAAACTATTTGTCATTACCCAGCAACTCACGCCGGATGAGCCGAATACCGGGCAAAGGGAACGCTTGCATACAAAAGCCTGCTGGGTACCCGGCGGAACTAGGCACCGAACTGAATGCCTCCCGCAAATAAGGCAGATGTTCAAACCACTAGGCCTCCTCTGTGGTGTGTGCATCTTGTGTTTAAGTGAGCGAAGTGTTAGCTTGTATAAATAAATGTGTTTGCATAGCTTGTGGCTTATTAGTCGGTTTAAGCACTGGGGAGCAACAATGACTGTGTAGCTATGAAACGTTAAAAAAGATGCAATGACCGACAACAACATGTCGGCAAAGGCAAACTATTTCACAGAAGACCGACCCACCACACTCACTGCAGCTGCAACTCCGGCGGTAGCCATGATCTTGGGCTTTCTGTTCGGCATGTCGCCCTAGTACCAGTTGTCCCACGGGTGACACGGGGACAATTTTCCATGCCAGTCCAGTAAAAATTCCGAGGGGCACTTTGAACACTCCAAACTGCGTGAATCGAGAGCCTTTTCGCACGACTTTGGCTGTTACTATTGTTGCCGCTGTGAATTGTCAGTAAAGACGAATAATTGGTATGGTTCTGTTTATTTTTTCGACTGAACCACTTGACGCTTGCTGTTATTGACGTTGCTTCTGAACTTCTAATGTTCCGTTGGGTTTTTATTATTTTTTCGACTGAACCACTTAACGCTTACTCTTGTTGACGCTTACTCTACAGTCATCAAACTTGGCTTTGAAGTTCATTTTTTTCTCCTCTTTCCGATGCAACCATTATTTTTATCATACCTTTATTAGTTCCCGAGTTATTGCACTTTGCTTTGACGATTTTCGGTGGATGTGTAGTCATATTGTTTTCGTGCCTATATCGACGTCCGCGTTATTTCCACGCAATTTTGACATTTTTTGGCTATGATTAATTAAGTAATAAATCTACAATCATCAAACTTGGCTTTCAATTTTTCTCTTCTATCTGATGCAAATGTTCTTTTTCTCCAATTTTTTTTTTCTTTCCGAGTTCTTCGAGTTACAAAGCGTTACGGACGGACGGACGGACACGATCCTGGCCGCGAGCATGAGCCATTAAAGGCTTTCGCCTTAAAAGCTACATGATTGCGAGTGATCTCTTGTAGACTTCTATAGTAGGGTTATCCTGACTTCCTTGGCCCTTATCCTAAACTCAAACACTGCCTTTGCATCACAGCAGTGTACACGCCCCTCCCCCTCCCCTCCGCCTCTATGCAAACCCAACGTATTGCCTGCTGGTTTGCGGTCGGCTGGAGTGGCTGGCGAATTAGGCCTAATGAAACATGCAAAATTGTTTGGCGCCTTATTTGACACAGAATAAAAATACCTCTCTCTGTCTCAAGCTGGGCCTTGAGGGCATAGGAGGAGCACGCTTGTGGAAGCCGTTGCTTTACGGTCGCAGCTTCTGCTTAAGTCAGGAAGAAAGCAGGTCCAGGCTACAGGCACATCATGCTTCACAACGGACAGTTTACATTTCGGCGTTTCGCTTTTCTTGTCAAGGTCTGAAGGGCTGCCCTTTAAAGAAAAACGAACGAGTAATTCTGAGACACATCACACTGCTGCGCCGGAATAAGAAGGCTACTGCTTCCACATCTCTCGATTCATTGTCGATGGTAGAGCGCAACACAGATGAAATGGAAAGAATGCCAACACAAAGACGACCGCTTCTTCCTATTTCTGCTTATTGTGCCCCGCTCTACTATCCCCAATGAATTCTTACCAACTCGCCCAGCTGCCCATCCTGCTTTTTGAGTATGCTGTCATCCTCCTACAATATCAGGCAAACGGCTGTACGGCGATTTGCCTTTTTGATATGCGGGTTTGCATCATCAGTGCTCAGAGTGATGCGATGTATATTGAGTTACTTTTGGGTCTCTATATCCACAGTCCTTATTCAATTAGGGTAAATTGCGATTACAGGCATTTCAAACACGTGACTGCATTGGCGTGCTGAGACCCGTGAGAGGATGGGTGCACTCTCTTAATAAAGAAAATGGCTTTGGTTTATTTAATGCGTCGTATTCGGCACATGTTGCCGAACGTAAGTAAAAATTGTAACCAAGCCTAAGAATATCAAATCACCTAGTAAAGTCTTGCCTTTTTCCTTCAGCTGGGCAGTAACATACAAATTAATGTCTTGAGATGGAAGAAAAGAAATTTACCTAACTGCTAAATATAATAATAAATGGTACTTATTTGATACTCTTGGCTATTTCTTCCAAAATAAACTTTCAAAGACTTCTAGAAGAGCAGTGAGCGAAATGCGCTTACAAGACAGAATACTGCAACAGCTGCCACTCCCCAATTGTTCCGATTTATTTAGAGGAGGGTTCGACCTCTTAGCGACTCAACCGCATGCAGACCGAGCTGGCTGATAACCTTGGCAGTACGGGCTGCACTAACTTGTGTTAAGTTAGCGCAGCCCAAGGGGAAAAGGGGATTCATCCTGGAAGTGATCCACAACTCTGAAACTAGGAGATAAGCGCTTGTAACAACGAGCCGAAATGTTACGTGAAAGCAACTTTAAAACGCTGAAAATTACTGCTGGTCACTCGCAATTAGAAGCTTTCTTTTAGTCAGGTTGCTGCACCCCTGGCAGCAGATAAAAAGCTTATGCTAACCTAACATTAAATTTGTGCGTTGTGTATGCGCCTAAATATGTTAGCATTCAAATTCATAACACAGGAGTGTTCTCGAGGTTTATTCAAGATGCTCATTAGTCGGTCTGCTGAACAGATGGCGTTCAAAGTCCTATTTCTTTGGTTGATACCACCGTCACATTGTGGAAGCTTTTTCATCAGCTGCAGTCATGACAATAGACTTCGGAACAGCTTAGGTTCGAGAGACATTTGCGAAGCGATACCTTTCATGGTCCCAGAGAAGGCTAGTCACCTGCGTTGCTCACCAACGCCACTTCAACAAAGAGCCCGCGGTACCACATGACATTTGCGCATTTGACATGGGTCTGGTGCCACGAGGTTCGAAAACACACACACACACACACACACACACACACACACACACACACACACACACACACACACACACACACACACACACACACACACACACACACACACACACACACACACACACACACACACACACACACACACACACACACACACACACACACACACACACACACACACACGCACGCACGCACGCACGCACGCACGCACGCACACACACACACACACACACACACACACACACACACACGCACACGCACACGCACACGCACGCACACACACACACGCACGCACGCGCGCACACGCACATGCACATGCACATGCACACGCACACGAACTGTGCATAATGCTCACTACTCTGATAACCTGTGGTTTTGTTTGTTCATATTGAGTACGCCAATTCTGAGACGGACGCTCGCATGCCTCATCTGTCTGAAAAGTATGTAAACTATTAGACGAATGCCCGCAGCAGTCACCGAGGCATGCGGTCAACCTTTGGTAGCGGCGACACTTTGGCACTTTTAACAAGCTGGACTATGTTGTTTTTCTAGTGTGGGATTATCTGCGCCTTCGCTCCGCGGGAGTTCTGAATTGCTGACAAATGAGCAGAAACCTGCATCTTGTGTTTAGCTCTGGTGTGACAGATCTGGGTCTTTGGCTCTAGGTAGCGTTAGTCTACATGCCCATTGGCTTACTTCATGAGGGTAGTGTGTTTTCTAATGCCTTGAATGCATTTTTATCTTTCAGTGGCGGAATTCCTTCTTAACGATACTGATCCAGTGACGAAGAGCCAATATCAAGAGTCATTTCTACAGTTTGACCCTACCTCTATGGCGAAATATACTGGTGGTATATGACTTTTTCTCTCACAGTCAAGTGAATGTTTCTGCAAGAGTAGGTTGAAATAAAACTTGGCACTTATCTGTATACGTGACAAAGAACAGCGTCCGCGCAATAGAATTATATTTTCACGGAGTGGTGACTGATACCCGGGGAGCAGAAAGACAGAGAAAATGTCGTCTAAACAAAGCTCTTTATATGAGCTTACTTCCGCCCACAATGAACTGAATAACTCGGCGGCGGCGTAGCAGCAAGCTTGCTCGGCGGTCATAGAACAGAATGCCCGCCGTTGCCGGCCGTGCTAAATTTAAAGCTGATAGCGAACATTGAGATAAAGCGCGCAAAGTTAATAGAACATTCTGGAACAACGTAGAGTCACCTTTGCCTGAATGTGATCAACCGAGATAAATCTGGTAGCGTCTTGCATCGCAAACTAAGTGATAAATCGGCGTGCCGGCAGCTCTGAAGAATGAACAAACACTGCGAAGATCCGCAGAAATATAAACAGCAGATGTTCTTTTAATAAGCTTCGCTTATGCAGTACGGTTTCTTTGAAATCGTGAAAGCACCTCAATACAATCTGCGTGTCAGTTGAGTTTATAACGAGCATTTTTCACGACCTAAGAAAAATTCCCAGCCAATATAACTTACGTGTATCATGTGCCCCGCAATTATTTGCTGCAAGCCTAAGTGGATATAAATGGCTTGGCCTGTAGTCGTGCTGCCGTCTGAGCATACCTGATGGATATGATGATGAGATCAGATTTAAAAATGGGCAGGAACAGCTGAAGGAATGAAACATTTAAAGACGCTGAATAAAACTTGAAGAACGTCTTGCTTAGAACTTACTTGTGGTTTATACTACGAATAAGGCTAGACTGCCAATTTTTTTTTTATTCAAGCGGGTCCAGGTGAAACGAGGTGGCATAAAAAATGATGTGCATATTCCGGCTGTGGCTGTACATAAGGTCTACTTTTTAGCATCCTCTGTAGTGCCGAAAATAAGGACAGAATGTAGCCACATGCATTCATTTGTCCTTCTTCGTGGAGGACATTGCTTATTTTCATTGCTTAACACTGCGGCGCATTTCCACACCTCACATCTCCATAAACTGTTCCACAAAATTGTTGAAAAATGGTACGAGAGGCGTGTTAGTAGGAACCTCTATGCTAGCCTTGACTGTGACCAAGGCTAGTCTGCAAATGGGCCTAGGTGAAACAAGGTAGCATAGCAAGACGATGCGCATTCTTCTGAACGTACTGTATACGTAACGTCTAATAGCTAGAAGCGTCTGTAATGCCGAACAAAAAAGGATGGAATGCAAGCACATGAATTCATTCCTACTGCTATCGCTGAGTGCTGCCGCGCATTTTTTCGCGCCCCGTCTTCAGAAACTCTGCCATAGAACTGTTGAAAAATGCAAGGGGAGGTATATTAATAAATACCTACACGACAAACCTGCTACTCCCTCTAAGCGCCTGTCATATACCGTTGGCGCAGATAAATTGAAGGAAAAGCTGGCCGAGAAAGGCGAGTTGCCCCTGAAGCTCTACGACAAGGTGAACGCCAAAGGGCGCGCCCTGGCACTCATTGGGTTTCTTGGCAGACCCTCTCAACGCATCGCTATGCTGAGGCTGCTGGGGTGGCGAGTGCTTGTCTACCTGTTGCGGTGAGCGAAATGCGCTTCCTTAACAGGCCGCGAGAGCCGGAGTTTGATAGATTGGCATGCAAGAAACTGCTCTCTGTGTGGCGACGTCTGTGCGCGTTGCGAAATCGTAGTTGGCCGGTCAAGCCCGGGGCTACTCTCTGTGCCAAATACTAGGAGGTCTCAGCAAGAGGACGTGTAGTACTAATACTTGTAGAATTTGTAGTTGCAGTGCTTTGAATAGTAGTAGTAGTAGTAGCAGTAGTAGTAGAAGCAGTAGTAGCACTACTACTGTTACTAATACTACTATAGTAGTAGTAGTGTGCTCGCAGTGGTAGAAGCTGTAGCGGTAGTAGTTGTGGTGGTGGCAGTAGTAGAAGTGGTGGTATTGGTTGTAGGACTGGTTGTGGTAGTTTGTCGGAAATAAATGGAAGGACTGATTTGGAGTCGGCGGTAATACTAGAGTTGGTGGGGGGATATGTGAGGCAAAAAGTAATCCGGATGCGAGAGAGCGAAGACAGCTAGAACCGATCACCATGTTTTATGCCGCAATCAGAGGAGGAAGGTACTGGTACGTTACCAGCATTTCCAAGTCCAATCGTGAACTCGCACTTTTCCGAGGTGCTGATGCCATGCGACGAAACGTTTCACTGGTAACTGCTTTATACAACAGCAGTTATATGTGGACTGTATATTTTTAACAGTGGTCAGAGATTGTTCAAGTCTATTAATTTTAATGAGCTCACTAGAGTTTCCTCCCAGCCGCTGAGCCGTTTTCTATGCGGTTCCTCTGCTTGGGCCGTTTGTGATGACGTCACAAGGTCAAGTGACCTAGCGGCCCACCTGCCGCCTAGTTTGCTTTCTCTGAGGCGTTTAGTGCGCTAGTTCGAGGGCGCCCACTCGCCGATGACGCCGTTGTTTATCCTTTCCTCTTTTCGACCTTGAAGAGGCGGATGGCTGGGTGCCAAACGGCTTGGTGCAAGGCGGGCTACCTAGGTAACATGACCTTGTGATGACATCACAAGCTGCCCACAAGATTGTGAGAAAACTGCCCACCGTGGCAAAATGCAGATAAAAAGATGAAAAGACGTTTCGGGAGCACTACGGCTCCCTTGTTCACTATGAAGCAATCGGCGCACGGATTCGTCCTTTTGTAGCACCCAGCAGCGTTTTTAATGATTTAGCATAGATAGGATGTAGAGTTCCGTCGTTCCTGTTTAATGTGTTAGACGATGTCTGTATGATAAGGGACTCAAGATTCTGCCGTGCTGATGTGTTCTTTTCTGTTGTCAATATCTTTACTTGATCCCAGTTAATCTCGTGGCCGGATTCTTGCACATGCTCGGCGATGGCGTTAGATGCTGCTTTCCGGTTTCGGACGTCGTTCTGGTGCTCTCTCAGGCGTCTCCTGAAGTCCTTTGTTTCACCGATATATATTGATGAGCAATCGGCGCAGTCTATCTCATATACAACGCCTGGAAATCTTTCACGAGGGAGCTTGTCCTTCACATTCACCAGTTCTGTTCGCACCTTGCCAGCGGGGACGTGCGCGATGTTAACGCCATGCTTGCGGAAAATACGTGCAAGCGCTTCGCTAATTCCCGCCACGTATGGGACAGCAGCTCGTTTTTCTTTTGTTTTTTCTGTGCTCCCGCGTTCTTCGGAGGTAGGCTGATTCGCTGTCATCCGCTGTCAGAAGAATGACAGCGAATCAGCCTACCTCCGAAGAACGCGGGAGCACAGAAAAAACAAAAGAAAAACGAGCTGCTGTCCCATACGTGGCGGGAATTAGCGAAGCGCTTGCACGTATTTTCCGCAAGCATGGCGTTAACATCGCGCACGTCCCCGCTGGCAAGGTGCGAACAGAACTGGTGAATGTGAAGGACAAGCTGCCTCGTGAAAGATTTCCAGGTGTTGTATATGAGATAGACTGCGCCGATTGCTCATCAATATATATCGGTGAAACAAAGGACTTCAGGAGACGCCTGAGAGAGCACCAGAACGACGTCCGAAACCGGAAGCAGCATCTAACGCCATCGCCGAGCATGTGCAAGAATCCGGCCACGAGATTAACTGGGATGAAGTAAAGATATTGACAACAGAAAAGAACACATCAGCACGGCAGAATCTTGAGTCCCTTATCATACAGACATCGTCTAACACATTAAACAGGAACGACGGAACTCTACATCCTATTTATGCTAAATCATTAAAAACGCTACTGGGTGCTACAAAAGGACGAATCCGTGCGCCGAATGCTTCATAGTGAACAAGGGAGCCGTAGTGCTCCCGAAACGTCTTTTCATCTTTTGACTTTGGCCAGTGACCAGCAATCTGCATCAACATGATTCCTGACCAGACGGTATGCCGTCAAACCCTCGACTACATCAAAATGCAGATAATTTAGTGATTAGTCAGGAGAATTTGCTCGAGAACTACGACCTGGGTCCCACAATCTCACCAAAGGCAGCAGCTGCAATCGCAGGGCAACGGCGCATCGCTTAATCGCTGCGCCCCTGCACCACTGCACAACTGCAGCAGTAGGGATATAAGGACTCCCAGTGACCTTTGATTGTAATGCAGTTAGTGACAAATTAGGGGATGAAAATCGCAACGCTAGAGCACCTAAATCGCATCTGTCCTAACCATACTGTATCGCCCATAATTTCTTTTTTCTGTTGTGAATATTCTGTTATGTGTCAGAAAAACGACCCTCAGTGATTACACTAACCCCGAGTCGAGAATTACAAGGGAAAACGTCCACGGCGACCTTGAAGTGGATGGACAGGCAAATGGCGTAATCTGCGGTCAACGATCGAAACGATGGTGGTCTGTTAGGAAAACCTCTTCGTAACAGTAAAAGCTAACGCCATCTATTACACGAGATAAAATCTTGGTTACAAACGCTTATGACACGTAGAGCCCTGGTGCCAAGGCTAAGTTCTTTGGCCGAGATAAATATTTTGGGCCACGTGAATGAAATTTAACGAACGTCGTTTTAGTTTTCTTGTCGTTGTGTTACGCGAATAGGGGTTCTACAAATACGGGAGTTACAATTCCTTAAGGAGGTGCGTGGCAAATAAGAAGGCCAAAGTTATTGCACAATTGAAATTGTGTTTGATGGATCTCTTTCTCCCGTGACAGGACAATTGTTTTCTATTTCATCAAAATTGCCTACCGCATACACAGTACAATGGTTCACCGGTACGAGAACATAAATATTATTATATTCTGACCCCAGCCTTCGGTGCTTTATGCTTGGAGGAGTTTCGAGATTTTCTGGGGGGGGGGGCGGGTGAGGAGAGTTAGAAACAGCAGTGGCTCAGCTCGGCTATGCCAGGATATACGTAGCGTTGCGTTCGGCGACAGCCCGTCTGGATTAGCGGTGTCGACGGCAAGACTCACCTGCTGGAAGCCAACACTAAGCTTCTTCGGGATGGTTCCGAGCCACGCGATAAGGATTGCTCCGGCGTTCCCGACCCGAGTACGCCGAAGAGGGTCGCCCGGTTGGGTTCCGGGAACCAAGTAAGCGGAGCGGAAGCACCGCCGCAGCGAACGAGCGGCAGCTATGTTCCCCAATGGCCGTGACTAAGCTGGGGGGAACGACAGAGTCCTCGTTTCCCGGGTTAGCCGGTCCGCGTGGGAGTACGGCGTCGGGCTGGTAGTCATCGTCCGCCAACCTTCGCAAGCATCGCAAAGGATGAAGCGACCCCTTTCGGCTACTGGACCCGACCGTGCGATCTTGTCTGGCGCATCGGCTGACATCTAAAGAACAGGTGTCAGCAGCCCGTGGGAACTTTCGGTTGGCCAGATCACATCACCCTCCGCAGTTGGCGTGGACACGACGGCATCCTCCTCTCTCCCTGGCTCGAAATGGGACGGGAGCGTGTTCCTATGTGCGGTGGTGTGAGTTTGTGCGCGAGAATTGGAGCTTCAGACCATTCCAACCCCGGCGAGGGCGTCCTCAACCTAGGAAATTTAGGGACGAAGGACTGTATAAAACTTTACAGCGAGTACAGTGAAAATCATCCTCCATTGTGTTCATTACTCCTGTAAATAATGTAAATAAACCTTCTGTTCAGTTTCCTTCTTAACGAAGTCCGACAGCGTCTTTCAGGGACGCGGCCTGCGGTGCTGAACGAGTAAGCCTACCCAAGTGCCCCTCCATCTCTAACAGTAGCGAAAGCTTAGGTGTAGCTTGGTTAGCCTTGGTTAATCTTGATTGTAATTCCAGGTTAGTCGGGTTGTCTGGCTACTTGTTCTCACGGCATCGTCACGCGGTTAGTCACGTGACCAGGCACGTGTTGGTCACGTGGTGTGGTGCGACCACGGTGGGAATGCGAGCACGGCAAAACTGCGAGTTCGTGGCCAATGTAGCTTTCACTACGATAAAGGTCGATCGGTGCCATTGGTGTAATTAATCAGGTGAACCGGCCCCCCCTCTACGAAATCTCTCAAGTTGGAGGGGTGGAGCGACAAGCTATGCCACCCATGTTCGGAAGAGAGAAATAGGGACTGCTGACCGGAGTTAAGGGGACACCTGCTTGGCCACTGACCGGATGCATGAGGCGCAGACTGAGCAAGGAACAATTTACTTGCAGCGAATAGCAATAACTAAATATTACAACACTGACCCTAACAAAAAACGGCGTTAGCTAAGTACACCAGGCAAAATACAAGCGCAGAGCTAGGTAATAACGATACAACAGGCTGACCACAAGAAAGTGTATACGACACTATTAGACGATAAAAGGAAGACGAACAGGGAAGCCGCGAGGACAAAGGAGGACTTCGAGAGAGCAGGGAAGTGAACGGTGGCTTGTCTAGGAAGTGGGAAGGACTGGTCGGCAGATGCTCGCTGCGAGCCGATCTAGTGACGCCGGTGCGACAGAAAGTGAGCCGCGCGTCTTCGAGACCGGCGACACCGTGCTTGATGCCTCGAACCCCGACTGCCACATCCTTGGCTGACTCCACGTGCGTCTACGTGCACTGACTTCCTCGCAGGAAAGTTCTTGCCTCGCGTTCTTTCCGCCACCTAGTGCTCGCAGCAAACGAAGGAGATCTCGAAGAGCGGCGAGCAGACGCTAAAGCAGGCACGGAAAGGGAAGCAAGAACATAAATATAAAAGGCGATGAAAGGGGATGCCGATGAAGAGCCGAAGGGAAATCCCCGTTCTCGTCCTAACCTCTCCTGTTCACCGGTTCTTCCTCGGAGTGAAGGCCTAATCAACCCCTGCCAATGATGACTTCATTTTCCCATACGTAGACGTGTCACCTTGTTGATGCATTGACTCATGAAGTTGAAGGCCAGGGTGGCCTTACCGCAGGCAGACCTCTCAGCGTTTCCTTTCATTACATTACTTAATCTCTTGGTCGTTTAGTTTAATTTCAATTGAGTGCTAACACTATTAATTACTACGCCGCGTACGAATGTGTTGATATCGTATGGTAAGACATGGTCGCCACAAAAAAATTCTGAGATCGTTTGCATTTCTCTCGGACTTGATAGCGATGTTCCGACTTTGTGTGTTTTTTTTCTGTCTTTTTGATTTCTTATTCTTATGCAGTCATTCATGATGAAATGCAAGAAAAGGTAATAGTCATACGCGGTCGTGTACTCATGATGTCAAATTGGCTTTTGTTTGTTACCAGATTGAAGGATGGAATAACTGAGGCCTTCGAAACGGCAGTTGAAGGCATACATAAACATCCAGGTTATCGTCCGGTACGTACATGTCATGCCCAGTTTGGTCATTAGACGTTTTTAGCATACCGAAGATGAACAACCGGACGCCTTCTGCGCACGCGCAATGGCCTCACGTGGCTACACGCATGTCACTGCGCGTGCGCGGGAGGATTCCGGTAAATTGATATCCGTCTCCACATACTGAAGAAGTTGGCTCGGAAAAACGAGGACAAGTGAGACAAACAAAGACGAGCGCTCGTGTTTGTCTCACTTGTCCTCGCTTTTCCGCGCCAACTTCTTCAGCATGCATATCAACCAATTAGCCCAGCTTTCTGGTCCCCTATGCGCCTCCGGTATGCTAAAAATGTCTGTTAACTCATTTTACTTTACTAGCATATGAGTGTTCACGAAATCAGCCAGTGCTCATTTGTGGTAACTGTCAGGGAAACAATGAGTCCTTAAGTGGGGGAGCGAGCTCTTTGATGTTGCCTTCCCAGCACCGTCAATGTCAAAGAAACGTTTTGGACGATCAGCTGACTCTGCTCTCGCACAAAGGGAGTAGGCACTTTTGGCGTCGGTTCCCATAATCTCTGGGCTTGTTTTGTTTTGAATATATTGCTGACAAAGATGACGTATTGCATCCCCTAATGACTGTTTGTGATACCTTTCAGCAAGTGTGTGGTGTATTGTTTGCAGCATTCGTTTTGCCCGAGATGAATGAACGCCGAGTACGCAGAGAAGGGGGTTTCACCCTATTCATTCAGTGCTCAATATTTAGGCGGCGGATGGTCATTGCGCAGATAAATACTAACAACTCTTTTATCGGCGCTGATTGATGTTTATTGATGAAAAAGTCATTCGGAAATCTTTCAGGAAGAAAACACCAGCTTTATTTCGTAACGATCATGACTAACTTTAACGTTAGTAACATGAATTAAATAACTTCGTGATTTTTTGCACGCTTTACCACCAGTGTAGACCAGTAAGCGGCCAATTAACCGCTGTGAGAGGACTTAGCTATATAGAGAAACAGACATGTGTGTATGTGTCCTTTAACGACATTTCGGTAAAATCTTGCACTTTGTCCGAATGATCAGTGTCCTAATTCGCGATGACTGAAGACCCGGCACTATACGGCTGTCGCACTTCGTTATAGTTTACACAGTTGGAACATCTTGCCTGCAAAATATTAGTGCTGTAGGCAGAGGCGCTTTTTTGCTATTGTTTTTTCGCCTCACCATTTTTGTTTAGACACATCTGGCTTACTGTACGACCACGGTGCAACTACGGCTCTGGGGGCATGGCGCCTGCTTAGTGATCCATAGGTCGCGGGATTGACCACGGCAGTCTTATTACGATGTAGAAGAAATACAATCACACCCGTATGCTGTGCAATGCCTGTACACGTAAACAACCTCAACGGGTTGAAATTATTCCATACTTTTCGACAGCGTGCACATCTCACATTCCACCTTCTGTTTCGTGACGCTAAATTCAATATGTTCGTACCTTACTTAACATGCCGGTCATGTTGGTATATCAGGTAATTTTTCGCATGTAAACGTTGCCGTTTGAGACGTTAGGTGTTAAGTTCGATGTCAGCGCTCCTGTCAAGAAAGGAGCGCGGTCCATTGGAGTCTGTCAGAGCCAGCGAAAAGCATTAGAAACGTCGCTAAGTTGCAAAACGTGAACACTGATGCTCACAAAAGCGCTCCGACTGAGCGCATCTAACAACACGATTCAAGATAGTCGAGTCTGTTTATCCGGCTGAAATTCAATTACCGAACCGTCTTAGCTACAAATGCATAGTGCTCAGCCATCCAACCCGAACGCGGGTTGTAGACAGAGCTTGATACGCTCGGAGAAGTTCATGTAAACGATGCAAAGGCGGATTCGAGGCAGGAAATATCATATACAGGGAACAATCTTAATGCGAAAGCATTTCTTGTCTCATTAGTGGCGTCACTGGAAGCTGTCGACAGGCGCTGTGCGCGAAAGTTGTGGACAGAGCGTGTCCGCACAAACTGAATAAAAGTAGGGACCCTCGACGCCAGGCACCCTAAATAAAAGTGCACTCGTAGCGCCTTCATGCGTCACGCACAGAAACCCGCTCGCAGTGTACAGCGCTGGTACGTACCGCAGATGGCGCGCGCGTAGGCGAGATGGCGGACCCGTATGAGGGAAAAAATTGGCTGTGCTTTAGCTCTGGTTAACCCTAGTTGAATTGCGAAACCTTCGTTTCCTCGCCACGTCGTCTTTGCAGCGTCTCATTCCGACGCTCTCGAGAACTCAAACCGGTCTCTTCCGCAGTTGAACAGTCGCTCCGGGACGTGGCACAACTTCTTTTAGCCGCATCTTCGTTACGGCGCTTCTCGAGCCGTGCGGCGCGCTCTTCTGGCGTCTCTTGAGCGCGTTGTCTCTTCCTCGCTTCGTTCTGTCGTTTTTGCGTCTCTTTCGCGCTCTCTAAAGCGACTAAAATACACTGAGGCAAAGCGCATGTATATATTGCCAGGTGGCGCTGAGGCAAAAAGACGTTGACGCTGCTGGCGCGCGGATTGAAGGACGAAGTTCGCCGTTTCTCCCACCGAAGCACCTGCTGCCGAGCACTCTCTCTTCGGGTCCCTGCCTCGTCACCAACACCGTGACAAATCTGGTGGAGGTGGGATTGATCTCATGTCCCGTACCCCAATGGTTAGCCGGCGCTCCAGTCCTATACCCGTCAAGACGCCCGTCCACCGTGCTCGCCGTCGGATTCGAGGCTTACCACCCGAGCCTGACTCATCAGGTATGTTCCCGGAGAAACTTGGCGCTGCCTCAATGCCTGGCACGACCACCCCAATGCCTGCCGCGACCACCCCAATGCATGGTGCGCCCACATACTACTTCACGCTCCAGAACGCCGGCATCCCGAAGTCCTTCCGCGGCGACATCTTTGAGGACGTGGAAGACTGGTTGCAGCACTACGAGCGAGTTGCCGCATTCAACCAGTGGGATGATGCCGCCCACCTCACAAACGTCTACTTCAGTCTAGACGACGGCACTCGGACCTCGTTTGAAAACTGCGAAGATCAGTTGTCCTCTTGGAGTGAGTTCCGGCGTCATCTCCTAGAAACGTACGGCAGCTCGGATCGTCGCGAACGGGCAGAATGCGCTGTACGATCTCGCGTTCAGCTTCCAAATGAAAACGTTGCAGCGTATGTAGAGGACATGACGCCCCTCTTCAGGCGCGCGGACCCTCAATGTCCGAGGACAAAAAGGTACGCCATCTCATGCGTGTCGTCCAGGAGCAACTTTTTGCTGTCTTTGTCCGTTGCCCTCCGAAGACTGTCGCCGAGTTTCTCACTCAGTCTTCCACGATTGAAAGGGTTCTTCAGGAAAGAGCGTCTGCGTACGATCGACCCGTGTCCACCGCCTGTTTCCGGCGAGTTACCATTTCACGGTGCCGACGCCGCCCTGCTACGCGATCTCATATGTTCGATTGTGCGCGACAAACTCCGCCAGCTGTACGGGGCCCCTCCCATAGCTACAAGCTCCACAGCGAACTTTGTCTGCGATAGAGGAGGTGCAGCAAGCGCTCCGGCCGTCCTTTCCTGCCGATGAGGCTCATCCAACCCCTCCTCTTGTCTCGCCTGACCGTCGTCTCACCTACGCCGAAGCCATGCGCGGTGCCCTGCGGCGGCTTCGGCGTCCTTCGTTCCGGCTCCTGCTGAAGTTCCGGGGCCGCCTGCACCCGTGCTGCAGTACGTGGAAGCCCCCCGACCGTCCGCGCGCAAAGCCGACGTGTGGCGCACATCCGACCGACGCCCCTTATGCTTTCACTGCGGCGAACCAGGTCACCTGTATCGCCAGTGCCCCTACCGCCGTCTGCACCTCGAAGGGTTTCCCGCCGATTCTCCTCGACCCCGCTATGGCGACCCCGGGCCATCGCGGATTTCCTTGAAGACGAACGTTGGCTTCAGTCTCGTCTCCAGCAGGCTCGATCCCCATCCCCCAGGGGTCGTTTTTCACCATCTACCGCGAGTTTTTCCCGGGCGGCGCAAGGCCGGTCGGCCAGCCCACGGCGGGAAAACTGCAGCCGGCGACCTTAGGGGGTGGGCTCGCTTGACATCGTTGTGCGTCCGGGGGACCCCTCATCGACGAGGACACGACATGCCGACGCATCGACGGTTCCGAAGTCCGCGGTCACCGTTCACTCCGACAGAGCGACGCTTCCTCGACACAACGACGCTTCGACGGTTTAAGAGGTCCGCAGTACCCGTTCGCTCCGACACATCGACGCTGACACATGACGGCGCCTAGACGATTACGACGCCCGCACTCTCCTGTCCCTCCGACGCACTGACGCCATTAGAAAGCACACACCACGCCGACGAATTCTCGGTGCCAAAGCCTGCAGACAACGACGCCTGTGCCAGATAATCCCCTCCGGAGCCTCCAACTCGCGAGCGGCTTTCCTTAGACATACCTGTGATACTGGATGGTCGCCACGTTAGAGCTTTATTAAATACTGGTGCTGATTATTCGATTCTAAGTAGCCAGCTCGGCACCATTTTCAAAAAAGTTCTCACGCCATGGGCTGGCACACACGTGCGCACTGCGGGCGGTCATCTCATTGCATCTCTCGGCATGTGCACCGCCCAAGTTCAAATCCAGGGGTCCACATTTGTCGCCTGCTGTCTTTTTATGAATACCTGTTCGCGCCACCTTATCTTAGGTGTAGATTTTCTGCGTGAATATGGGGCGATTATTGACATATGGGGTAACTAGGTCACGTTTTCAACTGAGAATGCTGTCGCCCTCAGCAATGCATCGCGACCAAGCCAGACGCTTCGAGTTTCTACGGACACTGTCACCCTGCTGCCTCAAACATACCAGCGCCTTCATTACGGTTGAGTGCGGATAATTTCAGGACGGTGACGCTATCGCCGAAACCAACCTTTCATTACTGCTGACGCAAGACGTGTGCGTCGCCTGCAGTCTGATCCATCTTAATAGTCGCCAGTCACAGGTACTTGCTAACAATTTTACGCACGGGCATCGGGATCTTTTTCGCGCCACTACTGTAGCCTTTGTCGAACGCGTCTCCGATCTTTCCGAGTGCTTCTCCTCAGAACCAGTGCAGCCTCCTTTCTCCCTCGAGAGCCTAGATGTAAACTCCGCGCTGTCAACCAGCCAACGGGAACAGCTGTGCGCACTATTGCTCAAAATCCGAGAGTGTTTCACCTCAGCCTACCATAGCCAAGCACCACATCGTCAACACCCCTATCGCGTATCGTCTACAGTGCGCGAAGTCATTAAGTCCCAAGTTAAGGAGATGCTTGAAGATGACGTTATCTAGCCTTACAACTGCCTTTGGTCCTTGCCGGTCGTCCTCGTTGAAAAGAAAGACGGCACTCTGTGTTTTTGCGTCGGCTACTGGAAGCTGAACCCAGTCACGAAGGACGTTTACCCATTGGCACGTGTTGACGACTCTTTCGACCGCCTTCGGCGAACTCGGTATTTTGCGTCCATCTACCTAAAACGTGGGTACTGGCAAATTGAGGTCGATGAACGGGATCGCGAGAAGACGGCCTTTGTCACTCCCGACGGCCTTTATGAATTTAAAGTTCTACATTTCGGTCTTTGTTCTGCGCCTGCCACCTTTCAGCGGATGATGGACACTGTCCTTGCCGGTCTTACATGGCAGTGTTGCCTAGTCTATCTCGATGATGTGATGGTTTTCGCCAACTCATTTTGTCAACATCTTGGACGCATGCGGACAGTCCTCGAAGCTCTTCGCTCAGCTAACCTCACATTGAAGCCCCAGAAATACCACTTCGGTTACCAGGAGCTGAAATTTCTCGGCCATGTCGTCAGCGCCGCCGGCGTGAAGCCCGACACCGACAAGCTTGCAGAGGTTGTGGAATTTGCACCCCTACGTGACAAAGAAGCTCTTTGGCGCTTTCTAGGGCTCTGCAGTTACTACCGGAGTTTTATCCAAAATTTCGCTAACCTCGCAGAACCGCAGACTCGCCTCACCCGCGACGCCACAACTTCTGTTTGGTCTCACGAGCAAGACGTGGCTTTCGCCGAGCTCCGCCTGCGTCTTCAAACGCCGCCCGTTCTTGGCCATTTTGATGAGCGGGGTAACACTGAAATGCACACCGACGCCAGCAACATCGGCCTCGGCGCGGTTCTCGAGCAACGACAAGATGGCGTTGAACGAGCCATCGCTTATGCAAGCCGCACCCTGTCGCGCACAGAGATTAACTATTCCACGACAGAAAAAGAATGCCTCACCATTATTTGTCCCACTGGGAACTTTCACCCCTATGTTTATAGTCGCCCTTTCAAAGTGGTCACTGACCACCACTCCTTGTGTTGGTTGGCCAACCTGCGTGACCCGTCTGGACGCCTGGCGCGATGGAGCCTTCGCCTGCAGGAGTTTGACCTCAGCATTGTCTATAAGTCCGCACACAAGCATGAAGACGCCGACACTCGCACTCGTGCGCCTGTCTAACTCGCTACACCCGACACGGACGACGACACCAGTTTCCTTGGGGCTATTCATTCTTCTGATTTGTCAACTCATCAGGGCGCCGATCCAGTGTTACGACCCCTCATTGATTATGTGGAAGGTCAGCCAGCCACCGTTCCTAAATGTTTTTTTTCGACACCTGTCGTCGTTTTCCCTGCAACTTGGCGTGCTCTATAAGAAGAACCTTGGTTCCAGTTCGCGAGCGTGCCTCCTCGTCGTGCCGACAACACTTCAAGAGGAAACACTTTCTGCGTGCCACGACGAATCAACTTCTGGCCATTTGGGATACTCCCGCACGCTTTCCAGAATACGCCAGCTGTTCTACTGGCTGAAACTTGGCACTGCTAAACGCTATGTGCAAAGCTGTCAGCAATGTCATTGCCGTAAGACCATGGCCGCCGAGCCTTTGGGGCTCCTCCAACCTATTGAACGACCACGTTCCCCGTTCGATCAGGTCGGCATGGACCTCCTCAGCCCTTTCCCTTTGTCCTCCGGTGGCTACCAGTACATCATCATTGCCACAGACTACCTCACTATACGCTGAGGTCAAAGCCTTACCTCGTGGCACAGCGTCCGAGGTTACGAATTTATTCATGAATCAGATCGTACTTCAGCACGGCACCCCGACCTACTTCATTACCGATAGAGGGACCTCTTTTACTTCACAGATGGCCAAAATTTTTCAGCTAAGCGGTACAACCAACCATAAAACTACTGCTTACCACCCGCAGACAAATGGGCTGACAGAGCGGCTTAATAAGAACATGGCGGACATGCTGGCGATGTACGTCGATGTGCAACACATGACTTGGGACATGACCATACTGTACGTGACATTCGCCATTAACACGGAAGTTCAAGCGACGACCCGTTTCACACCGTTCCACCTCCTCTAAAGCAGGGAGGTTCAGGCGATGCTCGACGCAATGCTCCCTTGCGCAGCCGATGACCAACTTCCCGTTGACGCTGAGAAGTTTGCTCACGAAGCCGAGCAGGCTCGTCAGCTAGCACGTATTCACATCACACAGCAACGAGATAAGACTCGCGCCGATACAACCTCCAGTACAGACAAGTCTTCTACAATCTCGGCAACCTGGTTTGGGTATGAATACCTGTTCGACGGCGAGACTTGTCCGAAAAACTCATTTTGCCGCTATTTCGGTCCCTATAAAGTTTGCGGCGCGTCAGCGACGTTAATTACGAGGTACTACCGGACGCTCCACATTCACAGCAGAGAAGCCGTCGACTACCCCGTCCAGAGATCATCCATGTTCTACGCATGAAGCCGTATTTTCCACGGTGACCCCCCCAGATACTTCGAGCCTTTCTTGTGTGCTTGAGTGTGCTTGTGTTCGCGCGCTCTTCTGCGCGCGTTTTTTAAGAGGGGAGGAATGACAGGGAGCGCTGAGACAAAAAGACGTTGACGCTGCCGAGCCCTCTGCTGCCGGGTCCCTGTCTTGTCACCAACACATATATATATAAATATATATATATATATATATATATATATATATATATATATATATATATATATATATATATATATATATATATATATATATATATATATATACCCCTCGAGGTTACACCTCCTCTCCCTCTACCCCAGCGGAGCACATCTGGTGGAGCGAGCGGCGACGGCATTGGCGTCGACGGCTGCGCCATCTGTTGGAGCACGGCTGCGGTGTTGCTAGGCAACGGCAGCTCAAAGTCAGGCCACGCGCATACGGCTGAAGTGCGCGACGAGCCGAAATGGCTCGCTGGCTGGAATATTAAAGCTTTCGCTTTAAAAGGACGCGTAGTAAGAGAAATGGCTTCGTATCACAGCACCTAAGTGCACCACTAGAATTTTTGTGCTATATTCGGATGCAATTTAAGAGCGCAGCGGCTTTTCTCCGTGAAGGGATCCTCTTCGATCCAATGGAGTCGGCCCATTCTCATGAAACTGCTTGTGTGACAAAGCAGGAGGTGTTTGAGGAAAGGCGAAAGTTCCTTCCCTTTATGGTCGGGGTAGACCGCCTTCTCCGTTGCTGCACCGCTCCCTGCATTTTCACGCTAGCTGGATCATGATAATCGGCCGACGCCATTGGCTGGAAGGGGGTACTTCGACGGGGAAAAGCCGCCATGTTTTTTGAACTGTATTCGACTATAGCAACGGTGCGATATGCCTGGGTGTCCAGCAGTGTGCTGCGCTGTTTGTCAGTTTGCTTTCATCTTCACACTGCCCATTTCAACTGCATGAATAATGCATTGACTGTTCATGCTGAAAGCGACAGTTTCCTCTCCTAGGATGATGTCCATGGCTTTTGCAGTTTTCCGCGAACCGCTGTGGAAAATTCCTTCTTTTTTCCCCTTGATTGTGTTAATCAATTTTTTTCATAGACTTTGCCCTGCTTAACAAAAGTTATACGGCAGGAATTTGCGAAATACTCTTTTTTGTGGATGTTTTGCGTACTCTTCATCGTACCAGAAATGTATTTGGAATAGGAGTACACATGGTAAAAAAATGGCCGCCGTCACCGGGTAAAGTTAACTTGTTAAAAAAAGTTTAAATGAAGCTCTTTACAAGGATTATTCATTTACTAGTGAAAGCAAGTGAAACAAGTACGTGTATGACTAGCATGAACTCTCTCCTTGTACATGACTCCTACAACGCGAACATTTTCTGAACCAATCTTTTACCGCGGTCTTTACCCAAACCACCTTCCCAACACAGAGAAGCTAATGACTGAGCAGTTAAAATCCTCGAAATCTGTGTTCTCCATTATGAAGAGACTAAAATATCGTGGATTAGCGGAAAGACGAGAACCAGGTGTGAGATTCCTTATCAACAAAGATAGAGGTGGCAAAATTGATTAATTCTGTAGTATTGACCATGACGCTGCAGTTATCGTAATCATAAGTTTAATAAGAGGTACAAACTGGGGTACAAATAGCTGCTTTTTATTGGAACGAAAGCTCCACTCTCCGAGCAGCAACTTTCAAGGTCAACAAAGTTTCACTTTGACCTTGAGCCAGGCTTCACACGCGTGAGGCGATACCACGTGATTGGCCACAGATGGAGCCGAGATCCGCCTAAGCCGCGCCGCTACAGTCAACTATAGTAACGTCACGGCGCCGAGCCTCCGCCTACCACGTGACATGACCACGTGCTTGTTGTACACGGCTAATCACGTCGGAGCCGTTGGGGGTTCAACTCCGCGAAGGGATGAAGGGCGGTCTTTCGCTCGTCTCATTTGGTATGACTGAGTTAAACCCCAGCCATTTTGCGTGAAGAGCTGGTTGAACGATTAGAGACTCCAGGATTACGCAGCCTGATGCGTTCCATTTCTCTATCAATTACCTGTTATCGTTGAAAATAATCTCGGTGGTTATTTTTTGTTTCATATTCGGTGATTTCTTTCGTAGGTTGCGTCCCCGTTTCGGAATCGACATGGGGACTGTCTTAAATCCATACAGCATGCAAGCGTGGAGGAGTTGCCTCTTCCTGCTTTACACATTTTTTATTCCTGCTTATTTGTGTACTTTGGCAAAAATTAGTTTCATTGACCCTTCCGTGAGGAATAAGTATCACGGCTCCGGCCTGTAGAATGGGCAGATACGTTTTCGACACTATTCACTATTGTCTGGAACTAAAAGCTGCAGCGAAGTTGCTTTACTGACACGCCAAAATCTACCACGTGACATGCAGCCCCGACCTCTGCGCCTCAGACTCACAAGGGCAGTGTTCTCTCTAGACACAAATGGGCTCAGAAATTTTGGCTGTGGTACTATCCGAAGGTAACAGCAAAGCCGCTCAAACCGGAGAAACTCTGTCATTCAGTTGTGGTTGTGAAAGAAAAAATTAAAATTTTATTCCTGCCTGGCTCTTTATACTCTTTATATTCAAATATTATATTATCATTTTTACGCCCAGATGACAACGAAGGAGTTATGCGATCAGCGTATCGAAGAAAGCTTCGCACCGAGGGGCGGCTTGTACACCGCCGATGAAAGTATGTGCGCGAATTTTTGCTGTTATCAATAGCATTCGGCAATGTTTTCATCACACTCAGCTATCTTATTGAAAAAAACATAAAGCTTCAAGTCCAAACGTGGTGCTTATGCTATCTTAATGTTGCTATTTGCTAAGGATTCTGTGTCGTAAAGAGGGGCTATTTCATTCCTCCGACTATGCCCGGTCGCACTTTATAAGGGCCACAGTCCTTAGTCCTTACTAACATGGTCCTTGAATGGGTATCAGCATAATTTGATTGGAGGAAAATTGTGCAGTATAACGTGTAAAGAAATAAACCATTTCAGGCCTTTGGAACATGGCTGAAGAAGAGCAATGCACGTCACGCCATTGAAATATCATTTGCACTAGTTACAAACAAGGCCAAAACTACACGTTCCAATTCCTTAGCTTCCCTTTTATTTCTTTAAAGACCCCCTTCAGGGAGCATTGCATGCGTGGAGAGCTTACATAGAAGTATGTGATATGATTGGTGACTGCGTCCAGAATTCCATAAGGGCTTGTGATGGCGGCAAGCTTGTGGGGAAGGGCATTGCAGTCTACTTGCTCGAGGAAAAAAAAATATACTGAAAAAGTTGCAGTGCGGGCAATACACCGGGCAATATAAAAAGAAGACTCAGTGCAGTGAGCTATGTCTGTGCGATGCACAATATAAGCCACCTGATTAAGTTAGCTGAGAAAAATCTTGTGAAGCAAACTTAGGCTGGCGATGCGGCGACGAATTTCGAGGCATGCGATATATCCGTGTTGTCCTTTTTAACCGGAGAGAATAAAATGCGCCATGCCGAGTGTCAGCCATCTTCATTCTCACTGAAGTCATTGATTGTACTGCGTATGCACCGTCCTGGCATTGCTTTTAACTATTTCGTATTCTGTTTTCTATCGCAGTCCATAGATTGCACATGGTGCGAGTCTGGAATATATCTGCCCAGCTGGCTGAGCTGATGATCGTGTTCGACTCTGTCGTGCGTGAAGAGACCGACCCGGAAGCGTCCAGGCATCCTGGCAATGTACTCAGACAGCGTGCCTCGGCTGGGACCGCTAACATCGGCAGGCGTACCGCGGCCAGCCATCACTTTTACCGTGACTCCGAAGAGCCGAGATTTCCGCACGATTGGATCAAGGATTTATCGTGGTTCGATGACCTCGGGAGAATGTTGCGAGCCGCTGTGACAGTGATCAATGGCCTTGGCTGGGGGACGAGGCCCGAGGATTTAGTCAAACCGCCATACTATTACCTGTTCGGCCCTTCTACATACAACTACGCTGCGCTGGGACAGGCGAGTGCCGCGCTTGCCTACGCTTAGCTTCTTTTCAAACCATCGTCAAGAAACTGTGGCCACGTATTTCGCCCCTTCCAGAACCGTCAAAAGAGATACGCGAGGTACGCGAGGTGTGGCCTGTCTCGCTTGGATTGTGGTTGTCTATCCATGGAGAGGCACACATGCTTTGACTCTGAGCCTGTTTTTGTCGGTGCATCCAGAGCCAGGCTGGCTTCTTTCCTGAGCAAGAAGTTATGTACCACCCTGCGAGCAGTTTTGAAACATGATGAGAATATGGGATGGGCCCTGCGGCAGAAATACTGCCAATTGCTCGAAGTCTTTAAAAGATTGCCTCCATGCTTGACAATACTGGTAACAAGACCATGAGCTTTATTACCCAACGAGATTTTAATATGAATTAAAATTAGTACAAATATCACTAATATTGGAGCAAGCAGTAGGTCTCGAACAGATTCGCGATAAACTAAAAGACCTGAGACGATTTGTTCTTCTCGTGTTTCGGTGTAGTAGTGTATTTGGATGCACCTCCTATCGCGTTTGGAATACAGGTAGATTTGATTGACTATGAACAATATTATTAAGCTTCGGAATTGTTCTTATTTTTGCTGCGCTAGCACTAAAACCCCCAATTTCAGACCTAGCTGGCCCTCTTAGATTGCAGAACGGTAACCTAGGTCACGTGAACTTGTGACGACCTCACAACCTGTCCGCCAGACTGCGCGCTAGTTGCCCACAGTGGCAGGCGGCAATTGAATTAAAGTTTGCTCGCAAGAGGTTGCTCGGGAAAAGTGACCTGGGTCGCACGAGCCCCACCGGTGGCACCCCCTGTCATCGTAGGGCAGTGGATCATCGCTCAACTGCTGCACCACAGCACCAGAAATGATATTAGGACTTCCAACGTTCTATGAATGTCAAGTACAGAATGACGTTTTCCTCATATACTGGCATTTGCCCATTAACGCTATCGCGTTATACCCTTAAGGCGGAGCTCAAATATCCCCTCCACTTTTAGGGCGCTAGCACCGAGGCCCCAAGTTACATATTTCGCTGATCTCTGACTGAAGCCTACTTGACCTTGAAAACCGAGTCTCGAACCGGAACCGAATTGAAAACCAAAGTGCTAGCGCGAATAATTCGCTTTTGGCCTAACTAAGGTAAATAGTCCATCATTTTTTTCCCGCATGTGTCTTTTCTTTTGCACCAGCTGATTCGTTTACACTACAGTGATTACTTCGTTGGGGTTGGGATTTTGCTTTACAATACTCGGAGAGAACGGGGACAATAATCTGCGGCTATGCAGTTGATGCTACCAGCGGGTGCTGAAAGCTTAGAGGCCCGTGCCTTTAGATCCTCAGCGCGTGTGACGAGTGCGTTTGTTCAAGCCGCCGTCTCGCACTCATAGCTTCACTGCACAGTCATATAATGTTGTCTCTGAGTGTACTCATTCAGCTCCAATGCAGCATAGAAGATTAGACGCACAAGTGCTGTTTGCTGTGGTTACTTGTCCGATATTTGGTCCTTGCAGTTGCGTTCCTAATTTCCCAACATTGAAAAATTCAGAAAGCCCCAGAGGCGCACTTTTGACCTTCAAAGCAACAGGCATTTATTTATCGTTCGTATCACAGGCACTCAGAAATCCACAAAATTTTTTGTATAGATTCTCAAGCTGAAGCGTTTAGTCTGAAAGGCCTGCTCGGCAGCAGGCATAATTCAACGGGTCTCCTATACAGTGCGTCCTTGTATACGCAAGATGTTTTACTTCGTTTACTAGAGGTTAGTGTTTCGAAAATTAACTTATATTTCCTTTTTATAGTTAAACATAGATCAGATGAAACTAAACGCTGTTTGCAGGCTCTGCTTAACTTCGCAACAGTCATTATTTGGAACGCTTAATAAATCTATGCAAAGAAATACAATGACCCACACTTGGTGAAGCAATTTATGTCTTGAGTCCGTTTTCTTTTTTCCATTCCGGTTTGTTTATCGGTTGGTATAATTTTCCGTTGTTGCTTAATTGTTTCTCTTCCAGATGCTCGCGAGCGCAGTAGTCAGGGAGGTTGCAGCGGCCGCCGATGCAGAGCACAGAGAACTTCGGACCAGATGGCAGAGCTTTTGGAGAAAAAGGAGCCTCATCGACTACAACACCGTCTACTGCATACTGGCCTCTGAAAGCAAAGTACGTTGGCCGCTTAGTGCCGCCCGTGGTCGCTATCAGTGTGAACATTGCCTAAAAGAAATAATCATCGCTGAAGGTAGGTAGGGAAAGTTCCGGAGAGCAGTGAAAGGGGTACGTTATTGTCATCTAACATTATTTACGCACTGCCTAACTGAAATCATGAGTATAGGCTTGTGATAGCGGCTAATTATCAGTGGTGGGGTTTTTCAAGGAATGCCCAGTGTTTCTTCCATTCTGTTACAGAAGGCGCGATTGCAGCTGTAACAGAACAACGTGCTCTGTTTATTACATCAGAGTCTGTAAGGGGACGAATGACTTTGGAGATGCGACAAGAAATACAGAAGAGCCGTCCGTCTTGCGAAATTAAGATGGCTTACGAAATGACTTTCTGCAGTGTTTCTAGTAGCACGCTAACAAAACATAATCATTATTTCTATGTCTAGAGTGATTCGCAGTTCTCTGTAGCGCACGTGGAAGTAGAGAGGCAAAGAAAACAAGAAATAAAGTCTATGTGTTATCAGCACTGTGACCCTATCAGCTGACTACATCTTGGTCGGAACACGCCTTCTTTACTCTATATCTTCCTGCATACACATATGCCTGGCGTAAACATTCGTCAGAAGTGAGAGAAATGCCATGATGTCGTCAACTCAGCGCGCACCTCACTTCAGCGTTTGGTAACGTGTCGACATAAACATAGTATGACTCTTCGCTTCATTTAATCCGTCGTCTTGAGGCAGCGCTCTCTTCTTTTGAGATTGGAATCGATGCCAGCCGCAAGAAAAAAGGAATATATATAGGGGTGAAAAGATTCATGCAACCATTCCTCTCCAAAACTGACCACTTATAAAATAAACTGGCTGCAGCTTCACAATACTCACGCACGTATGTGAATGGCATCATCCTGCGACAATTGTTCATCGATATTGCTTCTGTTCACATGCCCACGCGGTGGCTCAGTGGGTAGCGCATTCGGCAGCGGAACCTGGTTACGCTGGTTGAGGCCTTGCCGCGGTGCCCGCGTTTCGATTGAGGCAAAATTTAAGAGTGCCATTTACTGTACGTTGTCCGTGCACGTTAGAGAACACAAGGTAGTCGAAGTTAATCGAAAGTCCTCCACTACGGCGTCCCTCAATGCCGGTGTGTCGCTTTGGGACGTTAAGTACCGTGTACATTATTCCACCCTTACTGAACGTATCAGACGGCATTCTACGCGGTGTGCTGTACGAGTTCCTGGTGATTCTGCGAACACAACTACAACGTTGGTTGGGTATCACTAGTGCTACGTCGACCAACACAAACGCATAAGAGAATCTAGAAAGTGACTCTGATGGCATTCTACAATACAGCGTCCATAATCATTGGAAATATCAGATTCATCGTTTTAGTTTGCTGAAAGAGCTGTTGTGGAACGCTCATGCACGCATGCGCATACAAAGGCGTCGAAATTTCCGGTGGTGGTGATTACTACTTTATTGCAACAAAATTGAAGGGAATAGTTGGGACTGGGGCGA
This sequence comes from Amblyomma americanum, assembly GCF_052857255.1. Classification (NCBI taxonomy): domain Eukaryota; kingdom Metazoa; phylum Arthropoda; class Arachnida; order Ixodida; family Ixodidae; genus Amblyomma; species Amblyomma americanum. The sequence goes on along the minus strand of NC_135498.1, from coordinate 90,923,767 downwards.
GTTCAGGGCGGCCTCCAGTCGGCGGCGCGTTCTTAGGCTCGCGTCATGAGTTCCAGCAACGTTGTTTTTCTCGAACTGGCCAAGAGCTTGTCCCATTCCTCCGCCGAGAGAGCTGGCAAAAGTGTCGCGAGAGGTGGTTTGCTAGCGCATTCCCATAATATATGGTCTCGGGCGGCTTGCGTCCCGTCACCGCAGTGCGAGCATGCAGGCTAATATTCACCGTTTGTGATCAAGCATAATCGGTAGGGGCTAAGAGTTGCCTTTGTAGGCGTCATAGTGTCGTGGGTGTGCGCCCTCTCCATGTCGAGGTGAGGGGAGGGATACGTGCATCTTAGCTCGCGATAAAAGGATGTAATCTCCGCATACGAGAGAGGCGCATAGGCAGGGGCGTCCGTTCCCGAGAGATCTCCCATCCCTCGGTTGGTTAAACCTCGGGCTAGACAGTCGACCTCCTCGTTTCCCGAGTTCCCCGCGTAAGCAGTATCCTACACGAGATTAATATTATGATCGAGAGTTCGGTTGCTCAGAATTTGCATTGCGAGCACGCTTATCTAGTTTTTGGCGAAATTTTGAATGGCGCTGTTAGAGTCGCTTAGAATAGTTTTGGTGCGGGGATCCGCAATGGCTAGTAGGATAGCTACTTCCTCTGCCTCGCGTATAGAGCTAGCGTGAAAGGTTGTGGCGTTAGCGAGGGCTGACTTTGGAGTGGCCATGCATGCCACGTATGTTCCGCCTTTGATGAGTTGAGCTCCATCCACGTACACTGCTCGTGGTAAGTTCTCCTACAGTTTCTCAAGGCGCTGCGCCCTTGCTTTGCTGCGGGCGTCGTGTCTGCCTGGCAGCATGTTCTGGGCTACTGGTTAAAGAATTAGTCTACTAGTAATGTCGACCGATAAATGTGATGTTGCACATACCTCCTCAATGGACTAGATGTTGAGTTTGTCGCGAATTAAGCATCCCGCAACAGTGCGCGACAAGCGGGTCACTTGTCCCGTCTTATGTGCTTCGATTAGCTCAGCGAGCGTGTTAAAAATTTGCAACTCCAGCACTCGATCTTAGTCGGCGTATGCCGGCAGGCCAAGGGCTGCCTTGTATGCTTTTCTAATGAAGCTATTAAGTGCCTCTTCGTCTCTGCGACGCCGATAATAGAAGGGGCAGGTGTACGTGATTCGACTTATCACGAGTGATTGCATGATCTTGAATAAGTCGCTTTCTCTCATGCCCCTGCGCCGGGTGGCAGTGCGCCTCACCAGCCCGCCTATCTGGTGCGCCGTGACGCGTAGCCGACAGATCGTTTCGTGTTGCATATTCTGAATTAACATGCCAAGAACCTTGATCGCGGCTACCGGGGGTATTTGATGGTTGTCAATGGGCAACTCGATGGGTTCCCGAGGGTCGGGTGCTGCCTCTGCGGGTTGGTTGTGCCTGATCACTAAGAGTTCCGATTTAGCCGGTGAACACGCAAGGTCGTTCCCCTGCACGAAAGTGTGTACCGTGTCGATAGCGCGCTGTAATGATTTGCAATCTCTCCATCGGATCCGGAGTTGGCCCATATGGTGATGTCAGCGTATATGCAATGATGTATATGTGGGATGGCATCTAATTGACGCGGGAGGCCACTCATACTAAGGTTGAAGAGAAAAGGTTAAAGTACAGCGCCTAGCAGGTCAAGGAAAGCAGGTCCGGAAGACGAGGAAAGGTGCCTATTGGACGGCGTCGACAGCTTGGAAAAATCAGTGAACAAGACTGTTTACAAGAAAGACCCAACAAGCTTTGTTTACGACTTCTTCGTAAGGAATGGCCTCTACCTCATTGAATCTGACAAAGAAGGTGGATTCGTCGTTCTTCCCTCCGGACTTTTCAACGAAAAAGCAACTGCAGCTGTGCTCAAGAACTTTAAAAAGGTACCCGTGAAGCGTTCTCGCGTAAAGCAAGCCGCAATCTCTTTATGCGATAAGCTAGAGCTAGCCAAACTGTCTCATGTTGTTAACAACAGCAAGAACGACAGCCTGTCAGTGTTTTTTTCCGCTAAAAGGCACAAGGCTGATGTACCCTTCAGAGCCATTGTTAGCGAGAAGGGCACATGGCAACACGAAATTAGTATCTTTCTGCGGAAGCATTTGAACATGTTGCATATTGATGATCCTTTTGCCACGAAGAATTCAGAAGATGTTTTTTCGCTTCTGCAGACAGTTGGATTTGGGCTCTCAGTTGATATAGAAGATTTATTCTACTCCATACCTCACCAGCCACTTTTTGAATCAGTGCGTAGCTGCATTGAAGCTAATGATGTCATTGATTTCCAAAAAACTCAGCAGGCATTTCGGTAGACAGTTTCCTGGCTCTTTTAGAATTCTATCCCAGTGCCACTTTTATCACCTTTGACAACCAAACCTTTTTGCAGCGGCAGGGAGTGTGCATTGGGTCGTACGTGGCACCAGTTTTATGCAATATCTTTTTATCGAGTATTGACCGCACCGTGTATGGTGTACTTGACAAAGACAAAGTAGCACACGTTTTCAGGTATGTTGACGATTTTCTTGTGCTGCTGAAAGTACGAAATGATTGTATGTATGACGTTGCCATTGCAGACATTTTAAATCTCTTTGAGAATAATGCCTTAGGTCTAACCTTTACACATGAGCTCCCTGTTAATAACACTCTGCAGTTCCTTGACCTCAAACTTGCCTTTGGAAAAGAGCACGCTTGTAGCTGTTTCTGCCCTCGCACACACAAAAAAAAACTATTACCATATGATTCAGCCCACTCTAAAATCACCAAAAGGGCCATTGCTAAACAGATTATTGAGCAATCTTTGAAGAAGTCATGTACGCATGCCATGCAGGCTAGCTTCGACATGCAAATTTCCAGGCTGAAAGAGGCTGGCTTCTCCGATGTGGTTGTGCTGGCAGTGGTTGAAACGCTCGAAAAGAGGCTAAAAGCGCCCCAAAAAGTAAACTCTGATGTTGCCAACAAAGCTTCAAAGCCAGTAGTGATTCCATATGTTCACAGAACTGCACATAATCTGAAGAAGATAGCAACCAAGCATGGTGTCCCACTCGTTTTCTCGGCTCCCTGCAAGCTGAGTCGCCTTTTCGCCCGCATTGGGAGACTTCACGCCAGAACGAAGCAAGGTGGCTGCGGCGTGAAACACAAGAACCGATATATTGAGATTGCCAAGTTGGCGTTGTTTATCAGATTCCCCTGAAATGCGGCAAAATCTACATAGGCCAGACGGGCCGATGTTTGAACGTGCGAATCTGAGAACACGAAAGATCAATTAAAAACCAGGAGCAACGTCATTTACCCGTGCACTGCTTAGAACATAAATGCAGGCCCCTGCTCCACCAAGTAAAGATCCTGCGCAAGTGCAGTAATGAAAAAGCACGCGAACTTCTTGAGTCATATTATATAAAAAAGAAGGGACAAGCATGTATCAGTGACACATCAGTCATACTTTACTATAGGGAGGCACGTTTTCTTGATAGTATGTTTAGGTGAGCCACGCCTTTGGTTTTTTTCTGATTTTGGGTTGTTCTTTTGTTACGCTGCTGATACTCTGATGCGCCTGCGCTGGTATGGTATGATATATGTGTTTTTTCTGGAATAAACCTCAGTTGTTAGTTTGCGCCTGTCCTGTCTTCTTACATGTGATTGTCTAGAAAGCACAACCAATGTTTCCTATTGCAATGAACCAACTTGCCCAACAACGCATCCTGCTAGCGGGATTCGTCTGATGCCTAGTGTAATTTTGTCGCTACTTTTGTCCGCGAAATGCAGCGTAGCCGCGTGCTCGTTCAGAAAGGTGTCGATGTAGACGTATCTTCGTTTGTCTACGTTCAGTAAAAGGTGAGAGAGAATGGAAGAGTGTGACACATTATCAAAGGTCTTACTCACATCGAATCCCAGGATGGAACGCGTGGCTCTTTTGCGGTTTGGATCTTGAATGTCTTGATGTATCTGCCACATGATGGCGTTAGTCGAGAGACATGCTCGAAACCCAGTCATGGACTGGACAAACGTGTCTTCCGAGTTAGCGTGCATTTGGAGCCTGTTTAAGACAACACGCTTCATTACCTTTCCTAGATATGATGTTTGCGAAACTGGGCGTAGGTTCCCAATCTCGAGTATTTTTCCCGGTTTAGGAATGAAAACGATTTTAGCGTGCTTCCATTCGTCGGGGATGCTGCCATCTGTCCACTATATGTTGAAGAGATCTGCAAGGGCATCTACTGATTTCTCCTATAAGTTACTCAACATCTTATTGGTTTCGCGATCGTCCCCGGCTGCTGAGGGGGTGTTTATTTGATTAAGAGCAGCTCTGACCTCCGCCACGATTAAGACCCTATCTATGTGTGCATTAGCCGACCCTGATTGCTCATCTGGTGTGGGTATATTCCTGGGAGATATTTCCTTACTGATTTTTTTATTTTGTTATGAACTCTTCGTCGCTGCCCTGGAAAGCTTGCGCGATCCTCTGCAGGGTCTCTTGAGATTCGATCTTAGTTTTCGTAGGATAAAGTGAATGCTTGAGTAGAAACCATGTGTTCTTATCGCCCAGTTGCCTATTAAGGCCGTCGCAACTTTGATGATAGTTCTCTCGGCTAAGCTCCCACGTGCATGCCTCAATATCCTTTTCAAGTCGGGTAAGTCGAATTTTTAAGCGCCGGTTATGCTTATTTTTACGCCATCGAGCGTGTATACTTCGATGTGCTTCCATCATGTGTACTAGCTTAGCGTCCGGACTGGGACCGCTTTCCTCCTGCGTCACAGTTTTCGAGGTGTTGGCGGCGTCCTGACGCAGACGCTCTGTCCACTGTCGTAAATTTACTATGCCCTCTGTCTCTCTTTGCGAGCATACATATCAGAAGGAGTCACAATTCGTGTGCTTCACTTCTCGGCGACGCATTCCGCAATGCGTGACTCAGAAAGTTCTACACAGCACATAGTGAACACTTCCTATGTTAGTTTTCAGATTCTCCCATTTCACATCGGGGATACTTATTGCAAAGGTAAGGCCGGCGCACGGATCCCTGGTTACACTGGTACTAAGGCGCGTAGGTTTGTCAGGGTCAATTGGTAAGGTGTTCCCTAGCGCCTGAACAGTCTCCCAGAGTTTAGTTCCCTTTATACTGTTAGTTGAGTAGCCCCGTTCTCCATGGGGGCGTTAAAGTCTCTGACAGCCAGCAACATTCCACCTCGCGCGGCTGCATGCGCCTTGCAGAGTAGGGTAGCTACTTTCGTGATGTGGTCTTTAGGTGGACTGTATACATTGAGAATGTAGAGGGGAGACTGTGTGTGGGTGTTCGAAAAGATTTGTATATAGGTATGACAGACCTCCGACATTTCCAGATCTAGTTGATTTACTGTGAGATTGCGGTGTACAAGAGTAGCTGTGATCGGGCGGAGCTCAGCCGTCATTTTCTCATTGTGTGCTGCGTATCCGCTCAGCTTTGCTTCTGCGTTCGTCTCTTGAAGGGCCATGATTACCGATCTGTTTGTTTGGACCAAAACTGCATACTGCAGAGCCTCACGCTTGGCTCTGGATCCCCTGCAGTTCCATTGCCATACTATAACAGGGGCACTGGCCATCGCGTTTCCCTTAATTTTGCGCTAGAATACCGATGGCGGACGCACGCATCGACACGCCATCGGGTGAGTGGGAGAGTACAGTGTAGTTACGAGGAAAAGAGCCCGCATTTAGCTGATGTCATGGTCAGGTTGCTAGGGGCCGCTAGTGCGTCAACCCTACTTGTTAGCGCGTCGAGCTTAGATAGCAGCGTTTCGAGACTATTTGCGACATTGACCACCGCCTCGATTATTTTGTTAAGCTGTGGTATTAGTGTCTGGATAGTCTCCTCCACCTTGCCGAGTCGTCCGTATATTTTTGCAAAACTCTGCTCATAATTATTGTTTAGCTCATCTGGATCTGGTCGAAGTACAAGAGAGGCCTTTCATTTGTTACGGCAGGTTTGATCCTCTTCCATCTGGATCTGGCCGAAATACAAGAGAGGCATTTCATTTGTTACGGAAGGTTTGATCCACTTCCGTGCATTCATTGCGGGTGATCTCGATGCGAGAGCAAGTCTCAGTTGGCTCGGTGTTATTTTTGGATTGCGCCTTCGCAGTTTCTAACTGTTTGATTCTAGCGTTGCACTGCGCTAACTCTTGTTGAAGCTGTTTGACAAGCTCTGCCAGCTTCCTTACCTGTGGGCAGGATGTTCGTTGGCGTTACTTGTCGTGAGTAAGTGGTGTTTTCTATGCCAAATGTTTAGGACGTCTGTTTTCAGCTCCGGAATTGGACTTGGTCCGAGAGCTGCTTTTCCGAGATGACGATGTACTCTTACCTGCGTTCCCACTGCCTCCACTTAGTGGCGGGAAAGAGTCCTCCCTTGGTTTCTGATTCGGTCGACTTCTAACCCTTGATCGAGATGGACGTTGGCTGGCTGAGGCTCTTGGTTCTGAATCACCTGTGTCCGGACTTGAGCTGGAGCTTGAGATCGACTGAGACTGATGAGACGAGATGCCACGGCGATTTTGTACGAAGCGGTACTTGCAGCTCCTACTGTTGGTCAGATGTGGACCCTCGCACACGATGCATACCGACTGGCACGTGGGTTCCTGTCCTTCTAGCGGCGCATGTTGGATGCCACAGCTGTGGCAGGTTGGGTGCCTTGGCTGCGGGCAGACATCCGCTCGTTGTCCCGTTTTTCGACAATTAAAACATGCCACCGGACTGCTTTTAAATGGGAAGACCTCGAATGTGACGTTAAGATATCGGATGTACCGGAGGAATGTGGTTTTGGCAAAGGTGAACATGAAGTGGAGAGTCTGGCACAAACGCCGCGCCGCCTCAATGGGAAGGTAAGGGTTCCGAGTTTTCAGCTTTTTAAAGATGTTCAAGTCCGTCTCGTAGCTGTATGCCCGGTATATCACCCATCTGCTGGAACTGTCTGGTGCCGGGGCGTAGGCAGCGGCCTTGATCCGTAGGTCTTCAATCTTGAGCTCCTATATTTTAGCGTCGGCAGCGTCCCTTGCTGGTGAAGGGATGTTCATTGTGACTGTTGCTGAACGGGTCTACCCTCATCTGGTCACTCCCGAGAGCTGTTTGGGTCGGGATGGGCGGCTGCACAGATGATCTCCGCCAGCCTTGCATCACCGATGCCATTTAGGTTGAGTTGGCCTTGAGGTCCGATAACGGCTTTCAAGTCTTCGGCCCGTAGGTGTGGTAGCGGCCTATTTCTTTGCTTCGGTGGCCGTCTGCCACGTGGCAACTGTTGCAACCCGGCGTCTTTCTCAGTCGTTGTCGGCGCTATTTCACGTTGCTCCGTTGAATTCGATGGACGGCGGTACTTCTTTTGCATACCTCGCGCTTTCCACGTTCCGTCAAACAGCTTTTCATCGGTGATGTCGAGACCCTCCACCACACAAGGCATGGTCGGAGCCTGCCCCAGGCACCGCTGGAGCGGCGCCGTCTCTTCTGCAGTCGATGCGCAGCTCTTAGGCTTCGCTGCCCGTGTCGATGTGGCCGGCCAACAAACGATGGAAATTTGGAAAAATTGGCTCGCCCGGTCTTCCCCGCTCTCAACTCCTGGTCCGGGGGCAGTGTTAGGGAGTCCACGGGGAAAAATTGCGACTGTTGCTGACTGTCACAAAAATCTTGCGACAAACGCAGAGCTCATGTGAGGCACGTCTGACCTGCGTTCGGATGGAACGCGGACCTCGAGATTTCCGGAAGCCTTTTTGCCGATGTCCAAACGACCCAGTCTCTCTTCTTCGTCGTTGAGAGGATTGTTCCTGAACAAACCGTGACGTGTGCTGGGTCTACAGCGCGACGATGCCGCCTCGTCAATTCCCGGGCTAATTGGCTTAGCTCTGAACTTTGGCGACCCTCAAAGCCCGATCATCTACACAGACAGTTATCGGGCAGCCTGTCATCATTCAGAATTTTAATCGACTCAACTGGAGCCGCCGCGGTGGCTAAGTGGTTATAGTGCTCGGCTGTTGACCCGAAAGGCGCGGGTTCGATCCCGACCTCGGCGGCCGCATTTCGATGGAGGCGAAATGCTTGAGGCCCGTGTGCTGTGTGATGTCAGTGCACGCTAAAGAACCTGAGGTGGTCGATATTTATTCCGGTGATCTCCACTACGGCACTTCTTTATTCCTTTCTTCTTTTACTCCCTCCTTTATTCCTTCCCTTACGGCACGGTTCGGCTGTCCGCCTATATATGTGAGAAGCTCCATTTCCTTTCTTCAAAAAGCAATTTACATTTAGTTTTTATTTCGATGGACTTGAGCTGTCTGAATCGCACTATACTTCGAATTTTGCGCAGCGCACTGTGCATCGTCTGCCTCGGCAGACCAGTGCCTTTGCATTGCTTCCACTTTATTTGAGCGCTAATGCTTTCAAGGCGCTTCAATGGTTTTTCATTGTAACTCACTCAAGCTTTCCCGCCATTTCTCATCAAACATTGCGCTCCCAACATGCCTGCGCTACATCTATACACTACAATAACTCTACTCGCCACTGGGCACGTGGCCATATTCGTCACCAGCCGACTGAAGCCTCATAGCGGGCTAGGTTGCTTGTAACACGTCGGCCGCTCATTACAGAGTCCCAGCACCGCTCATCTTGGAACTCCAGTGGCGTGTCAGGTGGCCTGAGGGCCTCTGAGAAGCACCGTGCATTACAACGTATATCACCTAAATCGTTGCATGGTGACAAATCCGACGTTGTTCGCTCCTCTCTAAGCGTTCCATAGAGACTTCCAGCGTTTTGTCCTTACAACTCACCCTTCAGTCTAATGCAGAAGGGCCTTTTCTCCGTTACGGCCTTAAAGCGACTTCCGTTTGTTGCGTGGTCTACATAGGCGTGAGAGGCATACCTCTATCGGATATGTGTCACTTTACCACATGTTATTCTTTGCACGAAGTACTACAATCTCAAACATTAACGTGCTGAATACGCGTAGTTTGTCCAGAACCTGAACATTCACTGTTCATATGTAGCCGTTTCGCATTGTCGAGGAGAACAGTGAAGGCCGAGATCAGCCTTTTTCACAAGATGGGGCACCGTCCGGTGAGTGGCGAAAATACGTCTTTAATGGTTGAAAACAAGCGCACTTGAGAGACACAAGTGCGATCCTCAGTCGCCAGGCCTCAACTGCGACTGCGGTACGGCAAGTGTATGCTTGACTGCTGCCGCCATCTGTCGTACGCGTCAGTCACTAACATCAACTACCCATGCGAAGGAGGAGCTGGCAATTTGTTTTCAACCATGGAGCATTAGGAGAAGAGGCGCGCATGCGCGGAGAGGCTGTGCGAAAAAGGCGGATTCCATCCACTGCTTGAATAATATACTTAGGCCATGATTTAACACGGCCTGATGTCTGCATGTGATGGAGGCTCTTTTGTGATTCATAAGGGTCAGATGATCTTCGATGCATACCTTTCCATAATTCCGCGCATATGTGGATGCTGCTTATGTATACTACTGTTGGAGTCTATCATGTTGTCCTTTATATTCTTCACCTGAAGTAGCCTGCATTCTTCAGTAGAAGACGACAATAATCACTTCTTGCTGCTTTGTCGATGCAGACCTATTTATCCCACCGTGAAACCGTAAATATGAGAAAGAGGCTCTCTCCGCGGCTCACAGTCGCTCTTGCACTCCACCGTGTGAGCGCAAGCAACACGTGCTCATCACGGCGAGCAGTACTCTTGGCGCCGAGAAGTGCGTTATGTCCGGACACTAATCACATTTATTGCGGCTAAACTATTCGCACCAGTTATGAGGCTATTGGGTGAAGCTGCTCGGATAGTACGCAGAGTAATCGAGGATGTCCGACTGATCGGTATCCAACCACGGTAAGGGCACTGCTAGGACGGCGGCGACCAGACCTGGGGTACATTTCCGTGAGGCGCTGTCCTTGCGGCAAAGAGCGATGCCGAGCCTAGTCATCCGCGAGCTTGTCGGCGTCTGTAAGCAATGCACGGGAATCAAACACGAAGATATTGAGGAAGATGCAGACAGTATAACAGCTGGTGCAATATGTAATAAAGTGAACCGCCAAGTCGCCCTACTTTCTCCGATAACTGAACCTTTGTTTCCCAGCGCCAAAAAAATTGAAAATTGGTTTTTGAGGAAAGGAAATGGCGCAGTAGAATAATTGGTTTTTGAAAAAAGAAAATGGTGCAGTATGTGTCTCATATATCGTTCGACACCTGAACCACGCCGTAAGGGAAGTGATAAAGGAGGGAGTAAAAGAAGAAAGGAAGACAGAGGTGCCGTAGTGGAGGGCTCCGGAATAACTTCGACCACCTGTGGATCTTTAACGTGCACTGACATCGCACAGCACACGGACTCTTTAGCATTTTGCCTCAATAAAACGGTGCGAAGAAAGTACGTTAATTGAAGCATTGGTGGCTCAGTGGTACAATGGCGCAGCATCTGGTTCACATTTCGGCGGACTCGCCAACCGTGCCGCAAGGGAAGTGATAATAGAGGAAGTGAAAGAATAAATGAAGAAAGGGGTACCGTAGTAAAGGGCTCCGAAATAATTTCGACCACCTGGGTATCTTTAACGTGCTCTGGCATCGCACAGCACACGGGCGCCTTTTACGTTTCGTCTCCATGGATACGCGGCCGCCGCGTATGGGCTTTAACCCCGGAAATACGCCTCAGTAGCCGAGCGCTTTAAGCGCTGAGACACCACGGCGGCGAAGCTGACGGGCAATGACTTCATGAGGGACTGGTTTTGGTACAGGTAATATAGTTAGGGCGCTAGTGGTGTGGCGCGGTTGGGCCCTCTCTTGGTAGCTTACGTAAATAACCAAGAACCGGAATAAACCGAAACTTAAGGCGCGTAAATTGAACTGCACGGAATTCGCTTGCTTTGGGTCCTCACAGTGATTGTCTAATGTCAAGGTCTCTAGCGAGATAATTTTTAACATTCCTAGTTGCGATATCGAAAACTTTTCTGACCTTTGAATTCATAGAATGTTTTCCAAGTATTTGGGTTTGCACAAGGCTTAAATACAGGAGGGTATCGGGAGGCACCCCTCCAATACTCACGAGGTTTGTGAGACCCCCTCGACTGCATTGCATTTGCGTATAGGCGAATCGGATTCCGTGCACTTGGTATAAAACTACGTTATAAACTGAGCAAAAAAAACACCTTTAAATTTATTTCTCCCCTTTGTATAAAGCAATGCGTAAAACGGGCTGCCAGCTGCTTTCTCTCCTTTTATTACCCTTTCCTCCTGTGCTCGAATCACTAGAGACCCCCTCCGATGGGGCCGGACTTTAAGCCCTTGCTTTCCTGCAGCATGCGTATTGAGGAAGTTCTAAAGTTTTCCCATAGCAACACAGATAAGTAGGAATGCAAAATGTGCTCCATGTGAACGTTTTCGCAAGTGTGAACGTGTTCGCAAGTGTGAACGTGTTTGCAAGTGTGTGAAGTGTTCGAAAGTTTAATAAAGCAAAGAGAAACACACCGTGCGTACTTTACTGGACTAAATATACTTAACTTGATACCAAAGCAGATCGAGCGGACGAGGACGTGCGCTCCTGTGACTGACACAAGGCAGTACTGATGAAATGCCCCTGTGAGTGAAGGCAGCGCTAATCTTTCTAATGATTCAGTGTTCATGATTGTTTCGGGCCGACCTCACAACGAGCATTCTGTTGCTTAGAATCAATGAGGTCAACGCAAACTACTAGCATGATACGAAGGGCACAGCAAATAATCCACAAATGAAAGTTATATATGAGGCAAACATCAATGAGCTCCGGATTTTACCCCTAGCGAGACGCAAGCAAACCTAGATGCATTTACCCTAGAGCTTGCTGAGTAAAGATTGTGAGTCAACAATTTCTTCCAAGCCACAGCAGCCGGATCGAATGCTGACCGTGACGGCCGAATTTTGATGAATTCGAACTCCAAAAGGCGACCGTGTGCTTAGCGATGTGCGCATGCTACAAAGAAACCCAGACATGGTCGAAATCAATCCTGAGCCCTCCACCACGGCGTCCCTCTAAGCCCATGTGTTGCTTCGGGTCGTTAAATCTCACGCTCAAATACGAATCTGCTAAGCAGGTTCCGCTCAGATGTCGGGGATTGGGTGCTGGGTCTGTACAAGTCCCTGCTCGTGAGGGTCAGCACTGTCTCCATTCGCTCCCGCTAAATTATAGCGACCCCGTCACCGAATCGTGGTGACACCGCAGTCACGGCTATGTTTATGATGGCCGCAGGATGCCAAGGTGGACCGCCTAGACGACACGAGGCTGCACGGCGCGGCTCTGGAGCACGTGATGGCGGCGCAGCTGGCCTACCTGGCCTGGGAGGGGCATTCGTTCGAAGAGAAGCCGACTCTTCCCGGCACCTGGTTCTCGCCCAAGGCGCTGTTCATGCTCATCCACTGCCACATCGGCTGCACGCGCGGCGTCTACTCCATCGGCGAACGATGCATGGTGCTGCTGCGCAACTGGGGCACCTTCACTACCCGCCTGCCGTGCGGGTCTAACCGCAGTCTCGCAAGCTTCAACACATGTCGATATATATGAAGACTGTACATCGCGAATGGACTACCATTTCGCAGCCGATTAAGAGAATGTGTTGCATTAGTACCAGACTGTCAACGTATGCTATCATTGCGTCCTTTTGTTTTCAGTTCAAATATGTTTAGACATCCCTTCCATTAGATAGAGCTTCTATTTCTGTGAACGTTTACATTCGAAAAGGTCATTTCATGGTGAACGTTTTTGAGACAAACGAATGCGTGAAAAATATCATCCGCTATTAGATGAGTTAGTTCGCTTTTGAACTATTACCTGACGTTTTAGCAGAAGAATTTTCGGGTTCTCTGCGCCTAATGTGTTAAAATATGTTCTACACGTTGTATATTTGCATTTTTGTTTTCTTTTTTCTGCGGTCGCGAGCTCTAATTTTAATATGCATTTGCGCATCTGCAAGCGTGTACAGTGCTTTTTTAAATAATATTCTCGTAATGCCTTTTAAATAATACTTAAATACACTAGGAATACCTGCGCCTGGCTCCGACAGTTGTTTTTCATCATTAAGCAATCGAACACGTGACACAATGAATTTCACTGAGGAGAACAGAGCGCTGAATGCTATTGGTTGGGACTAAAGCGTTGGCCATGGGTGCTCTCATACTATTGCGCGAGCACTGTGAAAGTGCTCCTTCCACAGGAAATCATTGTTTCCGCTTCAATATTGGAGTAATTTTATTTGTGATAGCAGTTATTGAGAGAAATAGAGCTTGCATCTCTCGTAAAACTAAAGTTATATAAGAAATGTGTTTTGATTATTTAAAGTACATGGCTAGAAACGCTGCGAAGAAGCATCACAAACGCAGCCTTGAACTTAATCCATCTTACTCAACTGCAGCTATTGTATGAAGATATGCCCGCCCTTTAACCATATGCCACAAAAATTTCCCGGCAGATGAACTAAATGTCGCTTCATGATTCATTATGCGTTGTTTACTTTTCTGTCGCGCGATTTTTGCAAATCATGACACTTCGCTGACAAATCCGCTCTCTGTAAAGAGCACAAGTTGAGTGCTCGCTGCATGACAAGAAGCAGATTGTTACAGAACAAGAGGTGGTCAAAAATGTTCCATCCCGCACACGAGTGCCTTATCTGTGTTGCTTCAAGAAACAGCAGAAGAACCCGCGTTATCGTTCGATCATCATCTCATATAGCGCAAGTTTGCGGGCTTGTGAACAAAAATATTTTTATCGATTTTACTCACATACCCTAGAGACCCTTTTTGGGCATTACATAGGGTGGGTGTACAGTTACAGATAAACAGTAATCCACACATAGTTGTACAAGCAACAAAAATCCAAAACCACAGGCAAAATCGAAAAAAACAGAAAATTCGTAGTTGAGCGCACGCAGGAATGGAGTCTTCCTAATCAAAATTTATTTGTAATAACACTTCAGTTTTTGCACAAAGGCGTCGTGAATTAAGGTGAAGACAATATCCCCTGGTAACTTGTTCCAATGATGAATGGCAAGAAACAAAAAAACAATATGCTCAGGCTTTGCTTGTGTCACAACACTGCATCTCTGCGAACCCTTCCCAGTTTGCTGTAAAATGCACGAAAGAACAGTCTTAACACTTTAAGAATCGTGCCTCAAATTTTATGGAAAATTTATTTTAGCAACAACATAGTGGGCGATTTGGTACTGCATCTTAACAGAACAAAAAAGTGCAACTAAAACGAAGGAACAGAGAAAGGAAGGCAGGCACAAGCGCTTCCTGCGTTTTAGTTGCTCTGTTTTGTTGCTACAAGAATAAATTTTATTCGACAAAATGTGTCAAAGCATCAGCAGCATGTGCAGGGTTGTAGCGACTTCTATCGTATCTGCGAAGCCATGAATCCATGTCCAAAACTCTATGACCCGATATATATATATATATATATATATATATATATATATATATATATATATATATATATATATATATATATATATATATATATATATATATATATATATATATATATATATATATATATATATATATACAGTGTCCGCATTACACTATGCCTGTCGCCTGTCTCCTTTGCTTCGTTATGTTAAGGATTTCGGCCTTTCGTATTGTACTCCCTTTTTAACGCGAGAACAAAGTCCCCGTTACGCAGAAAATCCGGTATCGGCGTTGTGCGCATTGTGAGCGATAAATAGGGTAGCTAAGTTAGGAACTCCCCGGAGAAGCAACATAGGTGGGCAAGCTAGGCCATGCGACATTGTGGAGCCGTCACAACCTACCCTCCGAATTGTGAGTAAACTAATCGCCCTGGCAGGTGGCAGTTAATTTAATGGTTTATCGTGAGAGGTTGGTCGGGAAGAGAAGCTTTGGCCGCACAAGACCCACCGGTGGCAGCACCTGCCATCGCAGGTCAGCAGCGCATCGATTAATCGCTGTACCAATGCGCAAGGAGTGCTATAAGTACTCCCAGGGACATATGCTTGTAAAGTTGAGACTGACAAATTCCGCATAATAGGGCATTAACTCTAACACTATCGCGTCATATGCTTAAGACGGAGCTTGGGTGTCCCGTCTATTTAATGCAGCGATATCTACATTACGGTTGCATTTCGAGCCTTCAACCGCCACGGCGCTGAGATATGGCAGCGCCGCCATGCTGTCACGTGGTTGGTGACGTGTGTGGAGCAGCTGTCGCAGGCGCTGGGCTGTGGCTGATCACGTGGTTCGTCACGTGGCTGGTCACATGACCAGCCACGTGGTGCGGAGCAGCTGCTGCTGCAGGCGGCGCGGCGCGCATGCGCCGTGCAAAGTGAGACGAGGATGAAGGAGCAGCGCCCAGCTAAACGGAGCTGCTAAAGACTGACTTTGCAACTCAACTGATCAAGTTCCACTCGGCCAGCTGTAGCTATTGCGTCACTCCAGGTTTATCCAGAGCTAAACCACCGCCATTTTTTGTTTACATCCACATGTAGATACAGCGGTTAAGCGATGCGCCTCTGCGCCAGGAGGGGTACGAGGACTCCCATGGATCTATGCATGTAATGTAGAGAAGGATCTTCTGCTTATGTGGGCATTAACTTACCACGCTATGGCGTCGTACTCTCAAGGCGAAGCTAAAGTCTCCTTTTCAATTTTTTTGACGTTTCTGCGCAGCTCGCCGCCTATGCGGCCTGCTCGTGACGTGCACTTTCACAAGGCGCATTACAAGCCTTGCGACTGTACTATTTCAACCCTCTAAGCCTTTCGGGCTATCAACCTGTTTTGTTTACCGGAATTACAGCTTGATCGGAATTATTGAGGAGTATGCCAGGCGCACCGGTTCCCTTTTAAGAGCGTGAGCCTTTTACTACTTGCCTTCCATACGAAACATTTTTGACGGAAACCAGTTTGACAGGGAATAAGGATATTATTGCGGTGCACAAACTGCGGAACATGCTGTAGTATGACCTTTTCACTTAACTTAACCACGTTTGATGTCACACGAATTGGGTCTAATATTATCCAGAGAACAGCCACCACCACTGGTTTAGGTAACGGAATCTTTTTGGCGCTTTTCCCCTCAAGAGGAATCCATGCATGTTAGATGGAAAAGTTAACCAACTGAAATAAGGAGTCAGGGGACTACTCAAAGAGAATCCTTAACATTTTTGACGGTACCCTATCAGGGCCAGGAGCAGCAGATGGTAACCTCAACACTATTGGGGAAAGGTCGGGAAGGGTAACACGGGGACATGCTGAATCTGGTCCACTGACGCCACAAACGCGGAGTGCAAAGTACAGATGAGAAACGCTTCTCTAATCCTCTGGCAACTGTCTCAATTGTTTCTAATGCTTCGTGCGGGGTAAAACACAAGAGGGTGCATTATCTGAAACCGGAATCTTTTTCCGCGATCTTAAGAATTAGAAAAGTGCACCACGATTTCCTGATATTGTTTGGAAATTGAAATGCTGGAATAATTTTCTTTCGCTTGTAAGATTGTGCGTTTGAAAGTAGCCAGAATGAACTTATAATCATGCCGATTTTTCGAGAACTGATTGTGTAGGAGCTTCTTCCGTGCAGCCTTTCTGCGTCTGTAATCCCGCGAACAATTTACCTCTTGATGTACGTTCAAAAAATTTCCGACATTTTTCGGCATTCTTCAATAGCGAAGCATAAGCCTTTTGCTCTATGCTCTTCAGCAGAATTAACCGATGAAAAAAGAGTAGAGCACAAAGTTGACTGAAACTGGTCATAGTTTACATATGACCTCAACTGAAAGCACGTCAGAGTTAAGAGGCCATTATCATAAACGATAAGGATGTGATCACTATATGTTTCACAATCCATCGTCGACCAACTGAATACTGGAACACAAGGGCTGGTGAAAGATAAATCTAAGACAGATCGAATTTTTGCACGAAGAAATGTAGCCGATCCTGAATTCATGAATGAAAGATTGCTATCAGTAGTCCAATCCCAAAAGCGCTGAGCACAGAGGTCTGTCTTAGAGCTACACGACAGATGATGAGAATTAAAGTCGCCTTTAAGGAAAACTGACATCTGACGATTAAGTAGCAGGAGATCATGCAGCCTGGTATCGTGCACATCGCAAGGAAAATAAAGAATTACAAAATAAAAGGGATCGCACCCTGAAATCTCAGTCTAAAGCCAATAACTCACAGTCAGTAGTAAAGGACTGAAAATTAATCTTAACCCTGTGACAAAGCTTCTACAGTATCAAAATTTAGAAGAAACATGTATGAGTAGGCGCCCTCTTGACTCTCGATCTTGTCGAATTGAAGAATAATTTTCCAAATGAGAATGTTTTTCAGATCTAAGCCAAGTGTCTTGTAAACTAATTATGTCTGAATTATGTTGCGATATAAGCTACAGCAAGTCTGTGAAAGCTGAAAGAAGTGACTGACAGTTCCACTGGAGAACTCTTAACACTCCTATGGTTGAGAAATATGGGCAGCAGTAACTGCCTGCCCTAAAATAGATTCTTTTGGCTTAGAGCCAACGTGTTGCTTCTTTGGTTTCGACTGAGGATGTGGAGAAGAAGGGTTAGACATGGAGGATCCACTGCGTTTGAGGATTCGCGTATCCGAATCCACCATCTCTGCATCATGAGTAATTGGAGCATTTTCTGAATTAGTGGAGCGAGGAAGTGGAGAAACACCAGTAACTTGTTCCTGGGGCTGAGACTGCTCAGGCAAGGAGTGTTGGGTCATTAACGAAGACATGACTGACATGGCAGAAGTCATTCCAGTTTTAATGACATGGGTACTCTGCGTTGTCAGAGCATTAGATATGCACTCTGACAGTGGACACTATCCTGTCAACCATCTGAGCCATAGAGGCTTCCACCGCAGTCACTATATCATGAGAGATGGACGAATCTGGTGTCACTCCTGAACGGGCTCACACACCTGCATTTCTGTGACCTCTCTGTAATTTCTGATATTGACTCGCGCCGCGAAGAGCGTTTGTGGTCGGTTATGTCTAGAATATTCAATTCTTGATCCTGAGAAGGACAATATGTGGAATTTGCAGCGTGAGATCCACCACAAAGGCAACAGTTCTCGTTTTGATCAGAGGAATAATTTGATACATGGTCATTGCCGCATTTGCAACACCGCAAGGTGTAATTGTAGCCACGAGCACTATGGCCATATCGCCAGCAATTGCTGCACTGCAGTGGTTTAGGCGGAATAAGATCTACACCGAAGATTAGGGGCCATGCTTTCATTTCTTAGGGGCAGGCAGTACCTGCAAAAGTGGCAATAACCGTTCCCTTTGGCACCCGCTCATTGTTCACCTCTCGCCCACAGCTATACACCGCAACAACACCCGCTTCAGAGAGCAGGTCGAGGGTCTCAACTGGAGACAAGCAAAAGTCCACATCAGGAAACAAACCTTTTGTACAGGCCAGATGAAACGGATCGAAGCTGTTTACCGGAAGAGACCCAAAAAGAAGAGCAGTTAATTCAGAAGGTCCTTTACGCATGTAAGGTCTGGTGAACGGCACAGAATCCCGCCACGCCCAAACTGCCTTACCTCAGTGATTGCCTCATAAAGGGAAGAGACCGCCTGGAGAGCAGCTCGAACAGGCCCTGGATTGTTAATTTTGATAGCACCACCATCCTTTGCACTAGCGCCACAGGAATGCTGCGGACGCCGAAGCGCTGAAAAGCTTCCCGAGGCATCTCATAAGGCGATAGAGAAGCCGACTAGGGGGAGATCCCCTGGCTGGGAGACTGCGTAGACATTACCTCAGGTTCACTAGCTCACCGCGTGCGTCATCCACACAAGACAAAGGGCCCAAATGCACAGGGAAAAAACAGGACCAGCCGTCCAATAGTTGACCAACCCCGCTGCCAGCGGCACGCCAGCTTGCTCGCTTCAACTCTGCAAGGGACCCGTGACTCTCATTCTTCAGTCGGTTGGTTGGTCGGCTTTCCTCAAACAAAGGGGCATCGAGCCCCCCAGCGTGCTCGCACGCAGTAGTTATTGTTGTTGGCCTCAAACAATGCTGGCACATACCCACTGCGGGGGAGTGGCAAAGGCACAGGTGGTTAATTGCTGGATACAGGAATGTTTTGACAGGAAAAAGGAGTAATAGTATGTAGGCTGATAGACTGGAACACGCAAGGACAGGGTTCCGGGTTCCTGTTAACTAGGAGATCGAGTACGAGACAATGGCTTAATGTGCATAATAGTATAAAATCCTATGCATAATAGTATGTTTCAATTTCGTACTGACTGAGAGCCGGAAAAATAAATTAGAAGAGTCGTTGCGTTTCTTGAAGAAAAATTTGCAGAGCAGAGCGCACAGTCCTGTCGCTTCATCCGAGCGTAGAAGCGGCATTGGAAAGAACAACCGCAGAGGACACAGGTAAACCCAGTAGATGAAACAGAATTTGCAAAAGACGCTTCCTCAAATGAAAGAAGCGGCGGCAGAACAGCAGGAAGTGATGCATTTTCTCAGGTTAGGCAGAAAGGGCTCAATAGGGAAACCGCCAGGCCAGATCTGTGACAGTAGAAATTCAGAAGGGGAATCCGGCAACGCAAACGCGTGAAAGAGACCTCTAGTCTGCGCGAGCGCCAGTCTTTCCTACTCCAAGGATGCAGAAGGTGCGGATATTCAGGAGGGGATGTAAGAGCCGAGGCAGCAAACTCCTGAAATATTGTGTAGCTGCGAAACCTCACCGCAGCTGTATATGCACAGGTTGGCAGGACAGCAACAATTGGGCCGCAGAGAGAGGCCCTTGCGAAGGAATCTGCAACCTCATTTAAGTGAAAGCCCATGTGCCAAGGTACCCAAAGCAACCTTACCGAATTAAGATGGAGCGGGATCAGGAACTTAGAGCCGTAATGCCCGAGACTCAGTTGGTGAGGATAGGAAAGAACAAATGGACAGAGTCGGTCATAACCATGACCTTGGAAACGGTAGTTTATAATTTTCGTAAGGCTAACATTACTGCTAATAATTCAGCCAGATAAATTGGCGTGAAGGCAGGAAGACGGAGAGAAAAACACCAACCCAGTGAAGGTGAAAAAATTCCTACACCTGCCTTTTCGCAATGCTGCGAGGCATCGGCAGCAATAAGAATATGAGAGTAAAAGGACCTTAGGTGGTCTTGCAACAAACCCTGAAGAAGAGGTACCCCGGTACCCAAAGCAACTTTACCGAATTAAGATGGAGCGGGATCAGGAAGTTAAAGAGCCGTAATGCCCGAGACTCTGTGGGTGAGGATAGGAAAGAACAAATGGATAGAGTCTGTCATAACCACGACCTTGGAAACGGTAGTTTATAATTTTCGTAATGCTAACATTACTGCTAATAATTCAGCCAGATAAATTGGCGTGAAGGCAGGAAGACGGAGAGAAAAACACCGACCCAGTGAAGGTGAAAAAATTCCCACACCTGCCTTTTCGCAATGCTGCGAGGCATCGGCAGCAATAAGAATATGAGAGGAAAAGGACCTTAGGTGGTCCTGCAACAAACCCTGAAGAAGAGGTACCCCGGTACCCAAAGCAACCTTACCGAATTAAGATGGAGCGGGATCAGGAACTTAAAGAGCCGTAATGCCCGAGACTCAGTGGGTGAGGATAGGAAAGAACACACGGACAGAGTCTGTCATAACCACGACCTTGGAAACGGAAGTTTACAATTTTCGTAAGGCTAACATTACTGCTAATAATTCAGCCAGATAAATTAGCGTGAAGGCAGGAAGACGGAGAGAAAAACACCAACACAGTGAAGGTGAAAAAATTCCCACACCTGCCTTTTCGCAATGCTGCGAGGCATCGGCAGCAATAAAAATATGAGATGAAAATGACCTTAGGAGGTCCTGCAACAAACCCTGAAGAAGAGGTACCCCGGTACCCAAAGCAACCTTATCGAATTAAGATGGAGCGGGATCAGGAACTTAAAGAGCCGTAATGCCCGAGACTCAGTGGGTGAGGATAGGAAAGAACAAATGGACAGAGTCTGTCATGACCACGACCTTGGAAACGGTAGTTTATAATTTTCGTAAGGCTAACATTACTGCTAATAATTCAGCCAGATAAATTGGCGTGAAGGCAGGAAGACAGAGAGAAAAACACCAACACAGTGAAGGTGAAAAAATTCCCACACCTGCCTTTTCGCAATGCTGCGAGGCATCGGCAGCAATAAGAATATGAGATGAAAATGACCTTAGGGGGTCCTGCAACAAACCCTGAAGAAGAGGTACCCCGGTACCCAAAGCAACCTTACCGAATTAAGATGGAGCGGGATCAGGAACTTAAAGAGCCGTAATGCCCGAGACTCAGTGGGTGAGGATAGGAAAGAACAAATGGACAGAGTCTGTCATAACCACGACCTTGGAAACGGTAGTTTATAATTTTCGTAAGGCTAACATTACTGCTAATAATTCAGCAAGATAAATTGGCGTGAAGGCAGGAAGACGGAGAGAAAAACACCAACCCAGTGAAGGTGAAAAAATTCCCACACCTGCCTTTTCGCAATGCTGCGAGGCATCGGCAGCAATAATAATATGAGAGGAAAAGGACCTTAGGTGGTCCTGCAACAAACCCTGAAGAAGAGGTACCCCGGTACCTAAAGCAACCTCACCGAATTAAGATGGAGCGGGATCAGGAACTTAGAGCCGTAATGCCCGAGACTCAGCGGGTGAGGATAGAAAAGAACAAATGGACAGAGTCTGTCATAACCACGACCTTGGAAACGGTAGTTTATAATTTTCGTAAGGCTAACATTACTGCTAATAATTCAGCCAGATAAATTGGCGTGAAGGCAGGAAGACGGAGAGAAAAACACCAACCCAGTGAAGGTGAAAAAATTCCTACACCTGCCTTTTCGCAATGCTGCGAGGCATCGGCAGCAATAAGAATATGAAGGGAAAAGGACCTTAGGTGGTCCCGCAACAAACCCTGAAGAAGAGGTACCCCGGTACCTAAAGCAACCTTACCGAATTAAGATGGAGCGGGATCAGAAACTTAAAGAGCCGTAATGCCCGAGACTCAGTGGGTGAGGATAGGAAAGAACAAATGGACAGAGTCTGTCATAACCACGACCTTGGAAACGGTAGTTTATAATTTTCGTAAGGCTAACATTACTGCTAATAATTCAGCAAGATAAATTGGCGTGAAAGCAGGAAGAGGGAGAGAAAAACACCAACCCAGTGAAGGTTAAAAAATTCCCACACCTGCCTTTTCGCGATGCTGCGAGGCATCGGCAGCTATAAAAATATGAGATGAAAAGGACCTTAGGTGGTCCTGCAAGAAACCCTGAAGAAGAGGAAAGGGCTGCAGCTATGCATTCGATGGGAAAATGTCATCGAATTCAATCTCGACAGAAGATGAGTTTTTATACATTAGGCGGACATCTGTGAAATGAATGTTTAAGGAATCAAGGAGGGACTGCATGAAAAATATCTGTGGAGTATGCAAACGAGACCGCGCGGCACTAAGAGGACTGCAGGTTGACTAAAAAATATTATACTGGATGCGTGAATAGATGAGTCGCACAATTTTAAAAATGTTTGAACTGTTAAAAGGCGAAACCTAGCTGATAACGATGGCATTCGCGCCTCAAGGTGCAGAACAGCATTGGCGACATATTTTGGAAGCCTCAGACAAGGGCGGAACGTCTCACGCTCCAAGAGCACAAGAGGGCAAAGTTTATGTGCATGAGCTCCTGAGAATAAAACACAGCCGAACTACAAAATTGGGCGGACGTACATTTTTTAAATCATCAGAAGCGTATGCCTTCTCATGTCTGACCGAGCACTGCAAAGCCTGCGCAGGATGCCAATGGCCCGAACTCCTTTTGCAGAAACTTGATCAATGTGTTTCCGCTAGGATAGAGCAGTGTCGTATATACTCCGAGATACTTCACCGTCCGAACTTGAGGAATTATGTCATTTCTCTAGACCAGGCAGATAATTACAGGAAGAGATACCGGAAATACTAACAGTGCGCATTTCTGCGCAATTAGGGACAGACGAATTCTTCCTAATCAGCTGTCAAGAGCATTGAGCTAATTTTGCAAGGTTTGATGAAGAGTTTTAATATCCCCTGCTGATGCAAGAAATGCTATATCATGGGCGTAAACATATTTTTTTCACATTTTTATTGCATGGAATGGAGCTTAGAAAAATGTTAAAAAGAACAGGTAGGAGAACTGATCCTTGCGGTGCTCCTCTTGTCGATTAAAAACTCCTAGAGCAAACACCGTTTTGGCAGCAATGGCATTCTCTATTTTCCAAGAAAACAGAAATCCAGACTACAAAATATTTTGGGAAGTTGAGTTCCTGTAATCTGAGTAACAGAGTCGAGTGTTCAACGCTGTCGTATGCTTTGCTGACATCCAAAGTGACAAGCGGAACAAACTGTTTTCTATTGCGAGCTAATTTAATACGACTCTCTAGGTCAGTATGAGCACATCAAATTGAAGAGCCCGGCCTGAAACCAATTTGACACGGATTCAAGAGAGAATTTCCTGAAATGAGAGACATGACGCGGCTGAGAACGACCCTTTCCGCCTATTTCACTATGTTGGACGTTAATGAAATAGGGCGTATGTTGTCTAAAGTAGAACCCTCCCCCTGCTTTTTCAGCAGTGGGACTATTTCAGCAAGACGCCATTCATGGCGTATTCAAGGACCTTTAATGTAATGGTTAACTAGAGCCAATAGGTCTTTAGGAGACTCATTGAACAAAATTTTGATAATAGATGAAGTGACCTTATCGGAGCCAGGAGCCGCTGGGGACAAGCGCAGAACAATTTGCGACAGCTCAGGCGTAGACACATGAGTGAAATCACTTGAGGTGCAGCTCTAGGCCACACGCAATTTCCTCTAAGGCCCTTGCGATGTCAGCAGGGGATTGAACGAGGGATTCGATGTTGACAGCCGGTAGAATCACTTTTTTCCGTCTCATGAAAGTAAACAAGCTCGTTTATTTCCTGATTGCGAAAGGAAATCATAATTATTTGTATTATACACCTCCTTTGCGCGGGAGACACTGCGCTTAAATGTATCTGCAACATACTTTAATCCAGCCAATTTTTTGGGCATTGATTTATGAGAATTTCCTTCCAAGCTGCTTTCTGTTGTCTATATATGCAGCGTGAAATCTGCATTCCACCAATTGTTGGCAATAGCACTCTTGGTTTCATTGACCAAAAATTCAGACTTTCGTCTTGCATGTTCGAGTACAGAACATAGATGTGTAGCCTTGCATTGAGCACTATCTGAGCGCGTCTGTCTGAAGTGATTTTGAGAGCTGATTTTAAATGCCTTTAAAGCAACTGTAATTTAATAATGGGAGCTGATGTCGCTCGGAAAGAGTCAATTGACACGCAAGCTTGAAACCAATCGGTAGATAATCATTGTTTATTGGACAGTCAACAGGCTCTCAAGACGTCACCGAGACTTCTAGGGAGGAAAAAGTTAAATCTAAGGTAGAGCGGCATTGACTCCGAACAAACGTAGGCAATCCGAAATTGTTGAAGATCAAGTTGTTGTCAGAAACCCAATCAAATAATCTAGAACCGAAGCTGTCTGTTTTAAACCCCCACGTCACATGATGCGAGTTGAAGTCACCAAGTAATCAAACCTTAGAAAGGCTACTAGACATGAGTGAGTCAAGGGACCCAGTGTCATGGACACCTGACGGGAAGTATGCACAACTTCGCAGAGATTCACTAACTGCCGGAACGGACGGTAATTTTTGAAATGATAAATAAATTTGTAATTAACCATGTTTCCTGTAATGCAGTTAAATCTGGCAGAAGCTGATTGCATAGGCAATTTAAATATGTTGAAGCTGAGAATATAAAAGGGCAGTTCCACTGGAGTAAACTTAAAAACCCTATCATGGCGGGAGTGCCGCAGCCGCGACTGCTTTTTCTAGAATACTGGTCTTAGGGTTTCGCCTAGCGTTATTTCTCTCTGTCTTCGACTGGGGGCAATATGGACTTGCAATATTCAAAGCAGACCCACTACATTTATCGGCACGGATATCTGACTCCATATCCACACAGTCCTCAGATGATGCGTCCATAACACTGTTCGGAAGAGACTTCAGAAATCTTTTGTTGCTCATATTGCTTTTGGCCCTGTGGAGCGTAATTGATGACCACAGAAGGAGGAGCAGCTCCTGAAGCCAGAGAAGGCAAGAGCGGAGCGGTGGGCACCTTCACCAGATTGGTCATCTGAGTAGCTATGACCTGAGAAATGCACGAGGATATGGATTCCATAATGCGACCTATTGCATTTGCCACAGCTTTCTCAACTGCCGCTGTGATAGCCTGGGACCAAGTGGCGTCCTTTATGGGTGGGCATTTGGCGGCCACACTAGAGTAGCCTGAGGTTCTCTCCTTGAGTGCGGCAAAAGATTCTCTCCGCGTCATCTGTGTTTGTCCATAAGCTCGAGCACCTGAACTTCTTGTGTTCGTGCAGGACAGTCAGGCGAATCAGCAGGTTGACCACCACTACACAAACAACACTTTTATGCGAAGCATATTAACGTAGGTTTCGGGCCTTCGCGCGACGCCCGGCGGTGGCCACCATTCACCCTGAAGTGGGGTCACGTGACATGACGTCACGTAATGACGCCACACAGGCTGCAGATGGGGCCTCATATCGCGCCGTCGGTCGCCTCCCGGCGGTGGCCACCATTGACCTTCAAGTGACCTTCAAGTAGGTCACGTGACATGACGTCACGTGATGACGTCACACCGGCTGCAGATGGGGCTCATATCGCGCCGTCGGTCGCCTCCCGGCGGTGGCCACCATTGACCCTGAAGTGAGATCACATGATGTGACGTCACGTGATGACGTCACACCGGCTGCAGATGGGGCCTCATATCGCGCCGTAGGACGTCGCCCGGCGGAGGCCTCCACGCTTCGGTTCGCGCCGTCGCGCGCGACGCGGCGGCGGCGCCACCATCGCTGCATCACGTGATATGTGACGTCACGCCAGGGATGAAGCGGCGCGCGCCCGCCGTCGCGTCAGTCTCTGTGCCCGCAACCGCGCCAGCGTCTTTGCGCCGGGCGTGTATGCGGTCAAGATGCCTCCAAACGCTAAGGACGTTAATAATAGGAATGCAAAACGGAGGCTGCAGCTTGCTACGGAAACCGATGAAGAACGCGAAGAACGCCTAGACAAGCGGCGCGCTCAATAGGCGGCTCGCTGCTTAACATGCTTCGCATCCACTGGGCTTAACCTTGATAAGCCTCCAATTTTTTCTAGCTCCTCGGGGCATTCCTCTCTTCCATGACCTTCCCCACATGCACAGCAGCGTAAGGCCGATTTGCAGGCTTTGCCGCTGTGGCCAAATCTCCAGCAGTTTTGACACTGAAGGGGCCGAGAGTTAAAGGCATATACTCGAAATGCCAATGGCCACACCTTTATCTCTGAAGGGCAGAATATTCCTGTAAATGTGGCAATAATGGACTCTGTAGGAATTTTTACTCCGTCAGCCATCCTGCTGCATCGATGGACAGCAATAACTCTTGCAGACGAGAGGTCCTCAAGTGTTTTCATAGGGCTCAGTCGAGACTCGAACCCTCGGACTAAGCCCTTGGAACACGCTAGATGAGGTGGAATGGATGCGCTCCTCGGGTGGTTGGTTAAGGACGTACACTTCAACAGATATTCTATACAGTTCTTATCCGGTAACCTGCGCAAAATACCACCCCTGCCGAACCGCCGGACATCAGTAATGCGCATCAAGTGTTTCGATATTGATTTTAGAGCCGCCTGTGCTGCCTCCGGGTTGTTCAGCCAGATAGCGCCTCTATCGGAAGGCACTAAAGCGACTGGAATGCTGGAAACGCCACTGCGGAAAAAGAAATCAATTGGGAGCTGGCATTGATTGAGGAAGAGAGACCGACCAACGGCAAAACCACTAGTCTGAGAAGCAGACATTAAGCCTTTGTCCCGCGCCCAATCAACCTAGAACAGGAGCAGGCAGAGAGAAGAAGAAGGTAAAATTGAGCAAGCTAGCGCAACACCGCCAGGTACTTAGCCTCTACCATGCAGAGACGTCTACGTCAAGGGTTCGCTCGGCGAAAACCGGCCTCGGGTTTGAAAACGTGGTCTTCATCATCTTCTATCCGTGCGCGTGGAAGCATCATCAGACGAGCATGCAGCAATCCACAAGAAATGGCGGGATATAAGAAGCAGTGAAATTCAGATGACCCAGTGCTATCGCAATGTCATCGGGTAATGCTAATTAAGCTATCTACAAACTTTCCTTTCTCAGAGTCTATTCTGTGTTTAGCATGTAGCGGCACCTTGTAGTGGCCGTAGCGGCTTGCTCGAAGAGGACGAATAACTTGAAGCGCGAGAAGGGGAGAACGCTCAGGAGCGTGGAAGCTTGGAAAACGAGGGATTGGCTAAGTATTGAGCGGCTGGGCCTGTTTTCCTTTTCGCCCTGTGCTTTTTCACCTTTTTTTCTTGCGTGGATAACGAAAGCAGTGTGTTTGTAAATCTGAGGTAATGTCTACGCAGTCTCCCAGCCAGTGGAGCTCCGCCTGGGCGCCTTACCTACCGCCGGATGAGATGCCCCTTGAAGCTTTTCAACGCTCTGGCGTCCGCAGCATTTCAGGGGCGCTGGTGCCAAATGATGGTGGTAATATCAAAATTAACAATCCAGGGCCTGTTCAAGATGCTCTCCAGGCGGCCACTTTTCTTTGTGAGGCAATCACTGAGGTAAAACAATTTGGGCGTGGCGGGATTCTGTGCCGTTCACCAGACCTTACATGCGTAAAGGACCTTCTGAATTAACTGCTCTTCTTTTTGGGTCTCTTCCGGTAAACAGCTTCATTCCGTCTCATCTGGCCTGTACAAAAGGTTTGTTTCCTGATGTGGACTCTTGCTTGTCTCCAGTTGAGACCCTCGACCTGCTCTCTGAAGCGGGTGTTGTTGCGGTGTATAGCTGTGGGCGAGAGGTGAACAATGAGCGGGTGCCAAAGGGAACGGTTATTGCCACTTTTGCAGGTACTGCCTGCCCCTAAGAAATGAAAGCATGGCCCCTAATCTTCGGTGTAGATCTTATTCCGCCTAAACCACTGCAGTGCAGCAATTGCTGGCGATATAGCCATGGTGCTCGTGGCTACAATTACACATTGCGGTGTTGCAAATGCGGCAATGACCATGTATCAAATTATTGCTCTGATCAAAACGAGAACTGTTGCCTTTGTGGTGGATCTCACGCTGCAAATTCCACATATTGTCCTTCTCAGGATCAAGAATTGAATATTCTAGACATAACCGACCACAAACGCTCTTCGCGGCGCGAGTCAATATCAGAAATTACAGAGATAATAATAATAATAATTGGTTTTGCGGGGAAAGGAAATGGCGCAGTATCTGTCTCATATATCGTTGGACACCTGAACCGCGCCGTAAGGGAAGGGATAAAGGAGGGAGTGAAAGAAGAAAGGAAGAGGTGCCGTAGTGGAGGGCTCCGGAATAATTTCGACCACCTGGGGATCTTTAACGTGCACTGACATCGCACAGCACACGGGCGCCTTAGCGTTTTTCCTCCATAAAAACGCAGCCGCCGCGGTCGGGTTCGAACCCGGGAACTCCGGATCAGTAGTCGAGCGCCCTAACCACTGAGCCACCGCGGCGGGTAGAAATTACAGAGAGGTCACGGAAATGCAGGTGTGTGAGCCCGTTCAGGAGTGACACCAGATTCGTCTATCTCTCATGATATAGTGACTGCGGTGGAAGCCTCTATGGCTCAGATGGTTGACAGGATAGTGTCCACTGTTATTGAGTGCATATCTAATGCTCTGACAACGCAGAGTACCCATGTCATTAAATCTGGAATGACTTCTGCCATGTCAGTCATGTCTTCGTTAATGACCCAACTCTCCTTGCCTGAGCAGTCTCAGCCCCAGGAACAAGTTACTGGTGTTTCTCCACTTCCTCGCTCCACTAATTCAGAAAATGCTCCAATTACTCATGATGCAGAGATGGTGGATTCGGATACGCGAATTCTCAAACGCAGTCGATCCTCCATGTCTAAACCTTCTTCTCCACATCCTCAGTCGAAATCAAAGAAGCAACACATTGGCTCTAAGCCAAAAGAAACTATATTAGGGCAGGCAGTTGCTGCTGCCCGGATTTCTCAACCTTAGGAGTGTTAAGAGTTCTTCAGTGGAACTGTTGGTCACATCTTTCAGCTTCAGCAGACTAACTGCACCTTATATCTCAACACAATCGATGCATTGTTATTTTACAAGAAAGTTGGCTTACACCTGAAAAACACTTCGGCTTGCAAAACTATTCTTCATTTCGACAAGATCGACAGTCAAAGGGAGGAGGCTTACTCATAGTAGTTTCTTCTAAATTTTGTCACAGGGCTAAGATTGCACATTTTCAGTCCTCTACTTCAGGCTGTCAGTTTTGGGCTTTAGATTTTGAAATTCCATGCTCCTATGTCTTTCATTAGTGATTGTTTATTTTCCTTGCGGTGTGCAGGATACCAGGCTGCTAGATCTTCTGCTACTTAATTGTCAGATGTCAGTTCTCTTGGCCGGTGACTTTAATTCTCATTATGTGTCGTGGGGCTTTAAGACATTCCTATGGTAAGCGCCTTTGGGATTGGGTTACTTATAAGAACCTTTCGTGTATGAATTCGGGTTCGGCCACATTTCTCTGTGCACAAATTCGATCTGTGTTAGATTTAACTTTCACCAGCCCTTGTGTTCCGGTACTCAATTGGTCGACTGTGGATTGTGGAACATCTAGCGAACACATACCTATCATTTATAATGTTAATTGCCGGTTAACTCCGGCGTGCTCTCAGTTGAGGTCATATATAAACTATGACCAGTTTCAGTCCACCTTGTGCTCTACTCTTTCTTCAGCGGTTAATGTTGCTGAAGAGCATACAGCAAAAGGCATATGCTTGGCTATTAAGGAATCCCGAAAGGAGTCCGAAATTTTGGTACGTGCATCAAGAGGGAACACTTCAGCTAGATGGCGGAATCCAGATTGTTCACGGGATTACAGACTCAGAAAAGCTGCATGAAAGAAGCTCCTACAGAATCAGTGCCAAAAAAATTGGCATGATTATAAGTTAATTGCGGCTACTTTTAAACACATAATCTCACAAGCGAAAGAAATGTACGAATCTGAGCATTTTGATTTCCTAAAAAAATGAGGAAATCGTCGCGCACTTTCGGATTCTTAATATCGAGGAAAAAGATTCCGGTTTCAGAAAATTCACCCTCATGTGTTTTGTCCTTGTAAGAAGCAATAGAAACAGTTGAGGCAATTGCCTAAGGATTAGAGCAGCGTTTCTCGTCGGTACTTTCTTTGCACTCCGCGTTTGTGGCGTCAGTGGCCCAGATTCAGCATCTCCCCCCTATTACCATTCGCGAGCTTTCCCAGTAGTGTCCAGGTCACCAAGTGCTGCTCCTGGCCCTGAGAGGGTAATATCAAAAATGTTCAGGATCCTCTTTGAGGAGTACCCTATCTCCTTATTGCAGCTTGTTAATTTTTCAATCAAACATGCATGGATTCCTCCTGAGTCGAAAATTGCAAAAGTGATCACTTTACATAAAATCAAGGGTAGTGGCTATTCTCTGGATAATAGTAGACCCATTTCATTGACATAAACTTAAGTTCATTGAAAGGGGCATACTCCTACGTGCTTCGGAGTTTGCGGACCGCAATAATATCCTTAGTCCCTGTCTAATTGGTTTCCGTCAAAGACGTTCTATATGGAATGCTCACACCGATCTTGAGAGTCGTTTTCTTCTTGCTTGGCACCAAGGATTGCATGCAGCGTTGGTGACATTATATGTAGCCCAAGCTTATGACTGCGTAGAACACTACATATTGTTGCCAAGATTACATACTCGGCAGTTCCTGAATTACTTAATTGCGAGGATATCTGCGTTCCTTGAAAACAGACAGTTTTTTGTATACTAAGTGGTGTCGATTCTGAAAGAGATAAACAATCCAGAGGTGTTCCACAAGGGCCAGTCCTATCGCCTGTGCTCTTTAATATTCTAATGAGCTCTATTCCCAGTCATCAACACATTCGCACGTACGTCTATGCGGACAACATTGCATTTTTCACTGCTGCAACTGACATTCAATCTCTCTATGTGCTCCTGCAATCGTACCTGAATTTGCTTGAATGTTGGTTGTGTGACTAACGTCTCACCTTAAATGTAAACAAGTGCGCTGTACTTGTTTTTCAAATGAAAGATTATTTTCATCTGTCTCTCATTTACCAGCAACAAATAATCCTCAAGTTACGTCATTAGAATATCTTGGTGTCATTTATGATAGCCTCACATGGCGCTCTCACGTTGATCATGTTGCAGCGAAAGGGGCTCGTGCAGTGGGCATGTTGCGCAGATTAAATAATCCCTGGTCTGGAATGCGGAGAGATGCACTCTTGCTGGTTTCTGTTTTGTGTGTCCGACAAATTTTAGGATTTGGATCCGTGCTGTTTTCTGGTACGGCTGCTTTCAAACTCCGCCCGCTCGTTCTTTTGGAGCTGGAAGCGCTTCGGTTGTGCCTTCGCCTCCCGAGATTTGTGGCCAACAACGTGCTTTATCTTCAGGCTCGTATTGATCCTTTATTATCTAGATTCAGTTCCTAACTGTTCAGACACACCTAATGATATATATAAATGAATAAGCTTTACATCGCATCTTGTCTGTTTTTTGGTGCCAGCGGACTTCCTTATTTGGAGTCGACTGGCCTGGATTTCATACACCGCATGTGGTTATGGTACAAAATTTGCTTGATCCTATAAATTTTATTTTGTATAACAGCCTTCCGACAAAAAAACAGTTGGTACTCTGTATAATTGTCTATGATGACATTTTCCCGTAAAACGCTAAGCATTTACCACCCCGCATTTTAAATGGTTTATTAGGGGACCATTTACAAAGCATACCTATTAGCTTAACTATAACTACTGACGCCTCACAATGTGATGAAAATGCAGAGATGGGAATGTATTGCCCGCTTCTAGATTGGTATTTTTCTGTGGGGATTGCCGACTACAACCCAATTTTTCAAGCGAAGTTTATGGCGGTGGCGCTTGCTCTTCGAAAATTAGAGCCAGCTTTCTCTTAAGTGGCTGTCATTACAAACTCTCTTTCTTTGTGTTCTTCCATTGCTTGGGATGTGGATTCGCCAATTCCTCTCTCCGCATGTGAGCCTTGTTCACATGATATGGGTGCCATGTCATATCGGTGTGACAGCCAATGAAGTTGCGGACTACCTGGCAAAGGCGTCCCTGAATGACCCCGTGCTACCTATCGTTCCAGCTACAGCGTACATCACAGCAACGAAGTTTCGAATACAGAATTTGTTAAGAATGAAAACTGCATCTGTTTTAAGATCTGATGGTTACCTGCACCTGAAGTATTCGTTGAGCAGGCAATCATGTCATTCACGGAAGCTAGAGTTATCTTTATCAAGGCTCGGCTGCCGGATCCCGCCCTTTAATTTTAATTGCACAGGTCTGGGTTGGCGCTTAACCCCTTCTGCGTATTCTGTGGTGAGCACGAAACCACAGACCATTTTTTCTTGTTTTCTCGCCGGTACACCTTGATGAGCAGACGGTATTTAGAGAAACCACTACAATAGCTTGGCCTTTGTTTGAGCAGCCCAGACATATTGCGGTTTGGAGCGAACATACTTGGGTACAGCCACAAGTCTGTTTTTACGGCCGTCCAAAATTTTTTAATGGAATCAAATCTGCTACCTTGGTAATTTTATTTTCTTTCAATATTATTTTTATTTTTGCTATTCCCATTATCATTTAACTGTTTTGCTATAAAAATTAGCCTCGACCTCCTGCGTGCGTTATGGATTTCCCGTTTTATCTCGCTATTCCTTTTTGTTTACTTCTTCCTTCCCCAGCTTTCATTTTACTTTCGTCCAGGAAATATTTATCGGAAAAACTCTCTGTGCCCCCCCCAATTCTTGAACAATACCGCTATGTTGGGATGTGCCATTGTATGAGGACAACAGCAGCAACAACAACAACGACCTTGGCCAGGGCCGGACGCTGCCGCCACCGCTCCACTGCTGACTCCTCTTCGGCAGCCCTCAATAAATGTGTACGCGGTCGCATTCCTGGGCGACCTCCTCTTTGCATTGACCTCGGACAGCCCGAACGCCCTCCCAACCGATGCGCCCCAGCTGCACCTTCGAGTTCCTGCCTCGCCATGGACCTAGCGAAAGATGAGTGGCGCCCGATTTCTCCCCAGGACCCGTCCCGCGTACAGCTGTGTCCTTTCCGCCCGCACAGCCCTATTGCATGGTTCGCGCAAGTGGAGGCCCAGCTATACGCCAACGGCGTGTCGTCCCAGCTTTGGCGGTTCCTCCTCGTCGAGTGGAAGCTGCCAGGCAACGTCTTGGGCAAGCTTGAGCTGGACCTCCGGAAGAGCAATTTGGGCAGCACATGGACCACCACCGGGGGCCACTGCCATAGCAGAGCAGTGACGCATCGATTAACCGCTGCGTCACTGCGCCAGGAGCGGTCTGAGAAATTCAAGAAATCTATGAGTGTAAAACAGCGCATGACATACTCCATATATGGGAATTAACCCAATACGCTATCGCGCCGTACCCCTTGCGCGGAGCTGAAGTATCCCTTCAAATTATCTGCCTAAAGATGTCCGCGCAACAAAAATACTTCGGCGAAAATGCCGTAAATTTTAAGATTCTTTCCGGATTGGACCAGCTACTAATCCTATAGCGGGTTTGTGTTATTTGGTCGCCATGGAGACACGATGTTTGAAAGAGGCAAATGGCGCCATTTTTTCAAAGAGCTTGGCGCTGCACGCTTGCAAAAGATGTCACAGAGTACTGAATCTCACGTCATCGCCAGATTTTGTGAGTTAATACTGCTTTCGGCGAATTGTTAAAAAGGCAGCTCAGCCTTCGCAAACTTCGCACGTCACTCCATCTTATCATAAAATGGATATCATGTTCACGAACGTTGGCAGCTACTTACCAAAAAAGGAAGCTGGGGAAGCACTTCTCGATAATAATTCCTCGGATATTGCGGTCTTTACCAAGTCATGGCTTACCGCAGATATTCAGGACCGCGAACTTCTCGAGGCTAGTGAAGCGTTTAGTGTCTACAGACTTGACAGAGCTGGCCGAAGAATAGGTGGTGTCCTGATTCTCGTTAAATCAACGGTAGTCTCACACTTCGTGCCTGATAGTTATAGCCTTGAACTAGTATGTATTAACGTGTCCCTCACGTTTAGCAACACCTTGCTTATCGCCTGCTACCGTCCGCCAGATTTAGATTGTTCTTTTGTTGATGAACTGCATTCCGTCCTTTTACACCGCCAATCCCGCTTTCCACGAGCGAGCTTGGTCCTATGCGGAGACTTTAATTATCCGGATATCGACTGGGAACAGCTGTCAGCATATTCTCGTCAGTCGAAAAAATTTATTGACTTAATTGTTACGTTTAATCTGTTTCAGTCGGTTAGAACTCCAACCCGTGCCACCAACATCCTTGATCTAGCGTTTGTCTCAAAGCCCGAGTTATGCCAGTCTCTCTCGTGTACTAGTGGCCTTAGTGATCACAATCTGTTATTTTTTTAATTTGGCTATTTCCATTCCCACCCGTAAGCCATCTTTAAAATATATTCGCGGCTATAACAAAGCCAACTATGCGCAAATTAACCTTGAACTCAAAGCGTTTCTTTATCAGTTTAGTAAAACTGCTTTCATCCGAACAGTTAATAGTAATTGGTTACTTTACAAGCAAAAAATACTTTCACTCATGGAAACGTATGTCCCGCTTATCTGCATTAGCAGAGATGCTGATAAGCACTGGTTTTCTAATCGCCATCAATGGTTGTTAAGGAAAAAAAGAGCGACTTTTCCGAGCTGCCAAAAATTTTGCATCTGTTTCCAAATGGGACAAGTATTTTGAATGCCTCCGAGCTTATACAAATTTTTTAAAGGGACACTGAGGAGAAATTGAAGTTGGCTTGTATCGATAGAATAGCAGCTCCTGATCACAAAAACGACACTCTTACTGAAAACAAAGCTCTTGTAATGTAGAAAATAGCAAGAACCAAAATACAGGTGTCGCCGCCACAGGCCAATCTCGCAAGTACAAGCGGGATGACTTCCTAGAACAAGAGGCGCCACCTTGGAGGAATTTTCCTTACTTCATGGAAGCCACGAATCTCTGAGGCTGGCAAAGGAAGGTTGCGCACCGCACCGCTAGCCGCAGAAATCACGGAGTCTGCGTTTACGTCACGTATCACGTCACTCCATTCTGAGACGTCATAAGAGTTGCCGTGGCGTCATAAGAGTTCCCTAAGTTTGAATCAGAGCGGCGGGAAAAACTTTTTCATCTTCGAATCCAAATTTCTTTGAAATAAATGCATCTTTCGCGCCCGGACAAGCGGCAACAAAGCCATGAAATGCCGAACTATCAGATTTTGCTAAAAAAAATGATAGAGTTCTCCTCAGTGTCCCTTTAAGGCACTCCAAAAAGAAATTTTTTCACAAAGACTTGCATAACATCATTCGGAATAACCGTAAGAAGTTCTGGAAAATACTGTTGCCAAACCGTAACTCGCCTCAAAATATCATCTTGCACGACCAAGATGGCTCGCACGTCCCGCAGATGTCATGAACACCTACTTTTCTTCAGTTACTCGAGAATCAGTCCTCAATGTACCCAGCTATCCCAGCCGTAATTTCAGCCAGATGCCTCCAATTTCAATTTCAGTCGAAGGCATAGCTAAACTTATTGATAACTTGAAGCCGTCAAGCGCTCCCGGCCGGACGACATAACTACCAAGATTCTTAAAGGTACAAGAGATATTTAATGCCAGATATTACAAATAATTTTTAGTCAATCAATTTCAAGTTCTGCAATTCCAAATGACTGGGCATTAAGTAAGGTTGTCCAGATTTTCAAGGCTGGTGACCGTTCTGATCCATCGAACTATCAACAAATTTCATTAACATGTTTTGCTTGTAAAATGCTGGAACTCATCATATACTCACAAGTCTGCTCTCACCTGGAAAGGAATTTCTTCTTTTTTACTAATCAACATGGTTTCCGCTCTGGATTTTCGTGCGATACCCAGCTTTTCGAGTTTACAGCCGACCTTCACCTGAACTTAGATTCATCATTTAGAACTGATATCATCTACCTGGATTTTTCTAAAGCCTTTGACCGTGTTCCACATCAACGTCTTATGGCTAAACTCTCATCTCTCTCCCTAGATCCCTTAATACTGTCATGAATTTCTTCTTTCTCTCAGACCGCACCCAGTTTCCTGTTATCGGCAATCACCGCTCCAAAGCCCCCAAAGTTATTTCAGGTGTACCCCAAGGCTCTGTCCTTGGAACACTCTTTTTTGTGTTTATCAACCACCTTCTTGCAAATATCTCTTCCACAATTCGCCTTTTCGCGGACGATTGCGTTCTTTATCGCCGCATAACTGCCACCTCTGACCAGAGGCTCCTCCAGAAAGATCTCGATATAATAGAAACATCCAAATGCAAGAGCATGCAAATATCCCGAAAGCAGTCAACCTTTTACTATTCATACTCGTTAAACTCCACTGCCATTTCACGTGTTGAAACATACTGATACTTAGTTGTTGTTATCACCGACAATCTCAACTGGTCTGAACACATTACGAAATTAGTGCCAGAGACATACACAACATTTGGTTTCATTAAGAGTTCCTCCTTTTTATCCCCCAGTTCCATAAGAAAACTTGCCTACGAGGTGTACGTTAGACCGAAACTTGAATATGCCAGCGCAATATGGAGTCCTCACCAGTAATATCTATATGAATCACTTGAAAGCATCCAGAATCGGGCGGCTCGCTTCATCTGTTCCGAATATGATAAACGGGTTAGCGTTAGTGCCATTAAATCATCCATTAACCTTGAATCATTAGCGCATCGAAGGAAGATTTCAGGACTGTGGCTATTCCAAAATCTCTATTATAATCGCCCTGACCTGAGAACCTTCCTTTTAGTGCCACCTGTACGAACATCACGTCGTCTTTTCAATTTTATGAGCGTGCAACGCATAACTGGTTCGACAAACGCATTTAATAAGTCTTTCTTACCCTTGGCCATTGAAGAATGGAACTCGATTCCTGAACCAAGAGTCCATGAACGTGACAACTCTAAATTCAGGCAGCTAATATCAGCTCACTTCGCCAAATAACCTTTTTATCAGCAAACATTTACAGGTTTACTCAGATACCAAACGCGAATTTTGCTTTGTAGCTGTTCCCTACGCCCATGTATATGCCATATTTTATGCTTTGTCTTGTATGTTTTTTTTTCAGTTTTTGTAATAATTGTGCATGTAAACCTTTGTATTGATTTGTAAAGATATGCGAAAATCAATCGCATGGGTGTTCTTTTCGTCTTTTTTTCGTTTTCCCTTTCAATAACCATGGTTTCATAAGAACGTATAACGTTACTTGCCTCTCTGGTTTTTACTTTGCTTTATAACTATAAGACCATGTGATTACTGTACTTGTTACCCCCCCCCCCCCCCTTATGTAATGCCCAACCCAGGGCCCTTAAGGGATCATAAATGATGATGATGACGTCTTGCTTTCAAAGAACTGAACAACTCGGCGGCAGCGACAGCACAAGCGTGCGCGGTGATCGTCGAACAGAATGACCTTTCTCCTGCGGGATCAGTTTCAGATTGATAAAGAACGTTCGAGGTAAGGTGCGACAAGCAACCATGACAGTTTCGACAAACGTAGAAGCAATTGTGTGAGATCCAAGGAAGGAGTCGTCATCATCCCGCGGCGTGATTCGACAGGGGCTTGTCAAAGGCAGTCGGCTGTAGAGTGCTTGCTTATAGACTTGTAGGCGACGATGACGTCCATCTCTTAGTGCCGTAAGCTCCAGCGAGCGAGACGGCGCACTGCGTCTCCAGGATAGCAAGCAAGCATAACGCGTGATGGCCGCTAACTACCTCGATTGGCCTTCGAACAGGTACAAGCAGAATTTCGATGCGGGCCAGATTATCGCGAGACACATTTTTCATTGCGGCCCCTACTTCTGCCTGCGAGCGGATCGCATTGGTGAGCACTTGCACTCTTAGATTCTTCTTTCAGGCGATTAGGATGTTAAACCCTAGCTGCTTGCATCAGTTTTGATCTTGGTTTCGGGTTCTTCGTCGAAATAGACGAGGACTGCTGGTGCTAGCAAACGGCGTTGAAGTAGTTTGAAAGCTTAGATAAGCGGCATTCTCTACCGGAACCGGTCGTCTGCTTTTTTAAGGGGTATCAGGGACTCAGCAATGCGCTAGAAGGCCTTAACAAACTGCTGGTAGTAGGCGGCAAGTCTAAAACACTTTCGAGCAGCTTTCTTGTCTGCAGGGGGCGGAAGTTGTGAAATAGCGGCTGTATTATTCGGGACTGTGCGCACCCTATGGTCCCTAAAATGTGTTAATTAGAACAACAGCTCCTCATACACATAGCGCCACTTTCTGAATTCGGGTTGTCCGGACGGCTACGTTGTATGGAGTACTCTCTGTAGCCTCTTTATGTGCTCGTCGAAGGTAAAGGGGAATATTACGACTACATTCTATGAAAAGCTACAGCTGCGCAGCACTGTGCAAATGACATGACCTTGATGTCAAAAAGACCGTCTTGAGCAGAGAAATGGTCTTCTCTGATCTCCATCAATCTTTCATCGACTTTGAAAGCCAGTGGCTACTCTTTAGATGCATCGACTAGAAGTATTTCTCAGTGCAGAGTCGGTCCAGCTGTCGTTGCTTCGTCGGAGGGGGTACATATATTCATTAGTTAACTTGTTCAGGCGACTGTAATTGACGCATAACAGGTGACATCGATGTGCTCTTTGTGGAGGATGACTTTCCCGCAATATTTCCTCCATTTGATTATTGATAGCGTCGCGTTCTACAATCGGTACGACTTCTGACGGATAGGAATTGCGTTTTAGTCAGTTACAATCCACTGTTTAGCGATTGGTGCCTGCCAGAGCTTTGACGGCGAAAAAAAGCAGCCTCCATAATGGTGCAGGAGGTACTTCAACTCACTCTTCCTGTGCCTGGCCAGCACTGGGTTAATATCTAAGCTCGGCTTGGTGTTTGGCTACTGTAGTCGCTGATGACGAGCCTGACAGGGCGAATGCATTGACTACCTCGTCGATTCCAGTCACTAACGAAATAGTTGTAGATTAGTTTACGTGTCAATTTTCCTTGCAAAGGTTCATAATCAGCGCCTCATCTCTTTCAGTCTATTAACGGGCGATGCCTATAGCAATGCTGATTCTGCAATCTAAGAGCAGCTGCCTGTTCTGCTCGATGACGCCTTCGATGTTGTTGGCAATGAGGGATCATGTGGAGACAATGACGCTGAGAGCCCGAGGGTAGTCACTTGTTTTTTAAGAACGCTCGGAGCAACATAATTCCCAGTGGGCCGCCGCGGTGGCTCAGTGATTATTGCACTCGGCTGCTTGCGTGAAATACGCGGGCTTGAACTTGGGCGCGGCGGTTGCATTTCGACGGAGGCGAAAAACTAGAAATCCATGTACTGTTCGATGTCACTGCATATTAAGAAACTTCAGGTGGTCGAAACTTCCGGAGCCCTCCACTACGATGTCCGTCTGAGCCTTAGGCGGTTTGGGACGTTAAACACCAGTTCGCCAAACCAAAACCATCCCCAGTGTTTTAATAATAATTTAATAATTGGTTTTTTGGGGAAAGGAAATGGCGCAGTATCTGTCTCATATATCGTTGGACACCTGAACCGCGCCGTTAGGGAAGGGATAAGGGAGGGAGTGAAAGAAGAAAGGAAGAAGGAGGTGCCGTAGTGGAGGGCTCCGGAGTAATTTCGACCACCTGGGGATCTTTAACTTGCACTGACATCGCACAGCACACGGGCGCATTAGCGTGTTTCCTCCATAAAAACGCAGCCGCCGCGGTCGGGTTCGAACCCGGGAACTCCGGATCAGTAGTCGAGCGCCCTAACCACTGATCCGGAGTTCCCGGGTTCGAACCCGACCGCGGCGGCTGCGTTTTTATGGAGGAAACACGCTAAGGCGCCCGTGTGCTGTGCGATGTCAGTGCACGTTAAAGATCCCCAGGTGGTCGAAATTATTCCGGAGCCCTCCACTACGGCACCTCCTTCTTCCTTTCTTCTTTCACTCCCTCCCTTATCCCTTCCCTAACGGCGCGGTTCAGGTGTCCAACGATATATGAGACAGATACTGCGCCATTTCCTTTCCCCAAAAAACCAATTATTAAATTATTATTAAAACACTGGGGATGGTTTTGGTTTGGCGTACTGGTGTTTAACGTCCCAAACCGCCTAAGGCTCAGACGGACATCGTAGTGGAGGGCTCCGGAAGTTTCGACCTCGAAGCACTTAGAAGATAGATGATCGTTTGACGTTCATAGAGGAAATCCATGGCCAAGATTACGTCGCGGGAACACTGCTACTGGACTAAGAGGGTCGCAGGATAGGTATGTCCGTTCACCTTTATTTGTGGGGTGCACCGTACCGACGGCATATAATAAGGTCTCCTGCCGCGTTGTTAATATGCGTTCCGTCTCAAGTGGTCGTATTATTATTGAGCTGAGCGGTGAAGGGCCCCCTAATGCCAGAGTTGTCCACAGCTTTGTCCACGAAGGCAGTAAGCGTGCGGCAGTGTAAGGTAGGTCAAAGTCGGTGGCTCGTGTCCTTCCTATGCACGTTTGTCTTCGAGTCGAGTCACGGTTTCGTCGGCGTCTATGGCTGCGGATGGAGCCTGTCGCTCTAATGTCGCTGGAAGGCATGGTCGCCTCCAAGCTACGTCGCGTCGTCTTTGACGTCAACGTAGTGCATGCGACGTGGCCATGCGTCGTGCCTGTCAGAGAACTTCGTCATTTAGCTGCGCTGCAACGTAACCTCCAAAAGTTCCTTTTTCAGTTCCATGGCGCTTTTTCCCACTCTATTCAAACTTGCGACACCAAGACCGGAAGGCACTCTGCGATCACTGTTATAATAGGTACTGGGGTGTAACAGTGTCTCTTAATATGGCCTTTGCCAACAGAACACTGTGATATATCAAATGCAGGTCAATTTCAGTTTCTCCGGCAATCCCTATAGAACCTTGACAGTGCGGGCAAACTAGAGTTTGTTGATGTAGTTGTGCATATGTCAGCGTATAAATTTTGCGCACAGGGCTAGGCAAAGTAAT
Organism: Amblyomma americanum; assembly: GCF_052857255.1. Lineage (NCBI taxonomy): Eukaryota > Metazoa > Arthropoda > Arachnida > Ixodida > Ixodidae > Amblyomma > Amblyomma americanum. The sequence goes on along the minus strand of NC_135498.1, from coordinate 90,882,525 downwards.
ATGGCGCGCCGCGTTGTGAAGTTAGAAGCTTTGTGTGCGATTGGCCTGGGGTCCTTTTATGCAACGTGGTTTGGTGGATGCCATCCTCTCTGGGGTCAAATTTCGGGCCTGGCTAGAAGGCGGCTCAATGACTAGCGCATGGCGTTCAATGCGCTCCCGTCATGAGTTGAAGCAACGGCTGTGGCAGACGGAGATGAGGAGATGAGGGAACACTGCTAATTGCTTGAATCTTTGTCATTCAAAATGCGTGAAACGGAAATCCAGAAATTATAGCACACTGCCGCTAGATTTTAGCTCTCTTATGCACTTTTTTTTGCGAACTGTTTACTCTTGTTATCTTTTTTTTTGTTATTTTTGCGGAGAATTGATTTTTTGGGAAAGGAAATAGCGCAGTATCGGTCTCACATCTCCGCAGACATTTGAACCGCGCCGTAAGGGAAGGGATAAAAGAGGGACTGAAAGAAGAGAGGAAGAAAGAGATGCCGTAGTGAAGGGCTCCAGAATAATTTCGACCACCTGGGGATCTTTATCGTGCACTGACATCGCACAGCACACGGGCACTTTTACGCATCGCCTCCATCGAAACGCGGCCGCCCTTTTCGGGTTCGAACACGGGTACTCCGGATCAGTAGCCGAGCGCCCTAACCACTGAGCCGCCGCGGTGGGTAATTAGCTTTTGCAGTTTCCGGTTGCTCTCTTGAGACCCTCTCAGCAGCCCGGCCGGGCACGTGCCTTTTTGCTTGCAATGCTGCGTTGTGCACCAATTTCTTCTCATAATTGTTTTTTTTTTTTTTGATCTTTTTGAACCTATATATATTCGTGTGCTGCTTGGAATAAAATCCACCAGTTGTCAGTCAGCGCTTGTGTTGTCGCCTTTTTTTTCGCGTCTTTCGCGCTGTTTCAAAGTATGACACTAAACATTGTTTTTATTCCTTTGTCCCCAGCCCTTCTTAGAGTTGGAACTACCTCCTCAGTTATGTAGCTGACATAATTGACTTTAATACTTAAAAGACTACATACGTAATCTCTATAAATTCTGTCAACTTCCCATGCATTTGTTCTCGCTGTCATTTTCTTTCGCCACAAAAATGTATTTCTTTGACTTGTTACTCTTTACTACTTCTTCTTTCTTTTCCTTTTTTGCCGCCTTACACAAGTTATTGTTTTTTGCTTGCTGCACCGTATGTTATCAAATGTATGTCCCCCCACTCCCCTTTGCAATACCTTCGGGCCGTGAGGGAATATAAAAAATAAAAATAAATAAATAGTGTGAAATATACGCCTATCACCGAGGACAGAGGTCCTGTTTCTCGCACACACACACACACACACACACACACACACACACACACACACACACACACACACACACACACACACACACACACACACACACACACACACACGCACACGCACACGCACACGCACACGCACGCGCACGCACACACACACACACACACACACACACACACACACACACACACACACACACACACACACACACACACACACACACACACACACACACCTTTAGGACTGTACGCACAAAAAAATAGCCACATTCGAGGCCTGTTAAGCAACAGGTCACTACCCTAAGTTATGAGAGGCGCTTTTCAAAAACTTGTTTGCTTGGGAGGTTCCTTTTACTCGTGCGAAGAGCTCTTCTCGTGAATACGCGCGCAGTTTGACCGGGCATTGCTTCGGGTTCTACATTCCCCTTATGCCTGCAACCGAAAGGAGCAGTTGAAAAGCGGTTCATTACCAAAGAGGACAGGGGCGCTTTTATTAAACCGTCAGGTGTCCGCAGGCGGCGTCGTTACGATGGCGTTTATCGAAACCGCCTAAAGGTATTTAATAATAATAATTGGTTTTGGGGGAAAGGAAATGGCGCAGTATCTGTCTCATATATCGTTGGACACCTGAACCGCGCCGTAAGGGAAGTTTAAAGGAGGGGGTGAAAGAAGAAATGAAGAGAGAGGTGCCGTAGTGGAGGGCTCCGGAATAATTTCGACCACCTGGGGATCTTTAAAGTGCGCTGACATCGCACAGCACACGGGCGCCTTAGCGTATTTTCCTCCATAAAAACGCAGCCGCCGTGGTCGGGTTCGAACCTGGAAACTCCGGATCAGTAGTCGAGCGCCCTAACCACTGAGCCACCGCGGCGGGTCCGAAAGGTATTTAACCAGCGGAAAAACTTCCCTCCTAGCTGCACCAGAGAGCGCCCTTTTTTTTTATCCTTCCTGTCTTGGCACCCTTAACAAATAAATAGGACGTCCACTCTATGAAAAACAAGAAAACTCATAAGGAAAATAAAAGGGACGTTCAAATCATCGTCATCAAAGAACGCAGACGCCGCTTTGGAATTTGGCATTGGTCGCTAACCCAAAGCCGGCGAAATAGCGTGGCCTCCTAACGTCAGCGAGAGTCGAGTAAGGAAACGGCGTCCTGCGAAGCAGGGGGCCACTCTCTTCTCCATGAATTCATCGCTGCCGCTTCACTGTGCCTCGCCTTAGATGCGCACGTATGATACACGAAGCGGTTTAACGCTACAGCGCTATAGGCCGTATTGCCCCGAAAATCCGCTGTACGCGGTGTCGGCCTCGGCATTGGGAACGAAGTATCAATAGCATGACTGCGGCATGTGTTGCCAGAGAGCTACCACCTAGGAGGCAGATGGGCCATATAGGTCACGTGATCTTGCAGCGTCATCACAACCTGTCCACGGGATAGTGAGTAAAATGCCCACCTTGGCAGGTGGGAGTTAAATTAATCATTTGTTGTTCCGGAAGAGCAATTTGGACCGCACATGGCCCACCACCGGCAGCACCTGCCATAGCAGAACAGTGACGCATCGATTAGCGGCTGCACCGCTACGCAAGGAGCGGTATGATGACTCCAAGGAGTCTATGAATGTAAAGTAGCGGATGAGATTCTGCATATATAGGAACTATCCCAATACGCTATCGCACCGTACGCCTTGCGCGGAGCAGAAGTATCCCTTCAAATGTTTATTTGTCTAAAGATGTCCACGCAGCTATAATCTTGCAATGAAAATGCTATAAATTTTAAGATTGTTTCCGGATTTGACCAGCTGCTTATCATATAGCGAGTTTGAGTTTTTTGGTCGCCACGGAAACACGACTTTTGAAAGAGGCAATAGACGCCTTGTTTTCAAAGAGCTTGACGCTGCACGCTTGAAAAAAAGGTTCCAGAGTACTGAATCTTACGTCATCGCCAGATTATGAAAGTTATTACTGCTTTGTGCGTATGGTTACGTAAATAATAGCGCAAATATGGTTATGTTGATGAGATTTAAAATATAGCGTTTCACTTCCGGGTCTAAATCATACTGCGATCGGCTACCGCAATTGATGTGGAGCCGGCCCTCTGTTCTAAATCTCTCGCGAGGACCCACCGCAAGGCCACCGTGCGCAGCCCGAATAGGTGCCACTAAGCTTGGTTCCCGCATTCGAGAACTCTCCATTAAGAGCTGCCGCCTTCAAATAGTCTCTACTGAGGGATGTGGTGGATTGCCCTATTGCGAGCAAAAGTGATCGAAGTATTGTCATGCCAACGCAGATGAGTCGCTTCGACTACATTCGTCACCTTCAGTTATGTAGGTATATTTCTGGCCCTTGATGAGACGTCGAAATAAGCCTTAAGAATGTTCATTAGGCCATACTTTTTCCCGGTCGCTCGCATTTGGTTCATTTGTGCCACTGAGCAATTGAAACAATGGGAATGCCGCGCAAGGCATCCGTAAACCTGTTAGTTGGTAAATATCTGTAATAACGGGAGTACAAATGCCTGTCAAAACGAAAACTAGAGTTCGTTGACGGGCTAGTTGGTACGACAGTATAAAAAAATAAAAACAAAAATCCTATATTGTGCGCTGTGTCATGCTTTTCGTCGCGCGTTCCATCTAGAGCTGTAGCATTCTGGTCGGGAAGCCACAGAATAGCTTTCAGTGTGCTAGTGGACATTCCCCGCATTTAGCCGTTGTGTATCTGTTTCTCTGATTGTCTGTATTTTTGAACTCTCCTTGAACTCCTTAAACTCTGGATGTGAACACCGAAACCAAAACAAAAGCCGAATTTCTAGCGCATTTAATTCGTATTTCACCTAACTACAAAATCGACCATCATTTCTTCGACGCGGGAATGCGATGGTTTATTTGTCGTCACGAATTTAAAATTATACAGGCTAAATGCGGCCACGGCAACTACGTGTTGTGCAGTCACAGTATACCACACCGCGCTGTATTCTCAATCAACGGACTTGGCACACAGACCTGGGATGCGAGATTCAGTTTTCTCACTCTTTACGACCTATGAGCTTAGTTAATTGGAAGGCAGCCTCGGTCAGGCAATGCTGCAGGGTGTCGGCAATAAACGTGAGAGAATTTAAACTGGGCGTGAAATAGTGAAAGCTCTGTAATCTCTGTATACTGTACAGAAAGCTGTCTAGGACAGCTTTCGAGGAAAATTGCTCTTTCGAATAGTGTTCTAAAGTCGGAAGAAAAACAAATAGGCGATTTGTGTGATCCTGCTACCAAATGTCATGATTGTTTGCTGAATATTGAACGAAATATAGTGATCTCAAGTGAAAAGACACCCAAGTGACAATAGTTTATGTCAAAGTTTGTAGGACACGTAAACGGCGAAATAATATTTCCCGCCTGTTCAAGTCTGACATATAATAAAGGCTAATGCTCTTGTGTTTTTTTTTTAGAAAAACCTCAGAATTTCTCACGTTTGACGTCATAGCCCAGAAGCTTTTCTTGCCACTGACCTTCTAAATGTTAGAGTGCAAGAACAATGCATTTAGATTGCACGTTTCAGTTCCAGAATGCCAAATGGCAGCGGCGCCGACTACTATGCGTAGACGTCAAATCAAGCCTAGGGTTTATGATGGAAAAGTGCACGAAGGCGTCATTTTTTGAAAATTCTTTCTTGCGAAGCAAGCATGAAGGTCAGTGAAAGTTCCTGCTCCTTGACGCAGAAACAAAGACACTAAGTAGGCGTAAAAAGTTTAATCTCATGGGATGAAGCAAGGAAAGAGAATGGTTTTGAATCATGCAGCTGCGCCGGAGACAAGACACAGAGGAGAAGCAGACGCGACAAGCACAGACTCATAACAGATTTATTAAAGCATGCCTCTTTCCTTGATTAACAAACAAATGCCCATGCACGCCAAGCATTCCAGACCACGCAGACTCATACTAAGATTTACCTCATTAGACGATGAAAGCGTAGTTTCTTCTTACATTAGTGAACCGAGACTTCCCCGACGCTCTTGTCGGGCCTACATCACTCTATTTACTAGGGCTCAATATTTTCACGTGCTTTCTCGACTTGGGCTCCGCTGATTAATTTTCTTCGTTTGAAATGCGCCATGCATTCTCGAAGCAATAGAATTAAGGGACCGGTGCCGAAGAAGAGGTGGCTTCGTCGTCGGTTTATTTCTCCATGAGGGAAAAATCCACGCAAAATCTCCAGAGAAGCAACCTGGGTGGCAGATGGGCCACAGAGGTTAGTTACCTTATAAAGTCATCACAGGCTGCCCACTGGTTTCTGAGCAAACTGCCGCCTTTGCATGAGGCAGTTATTAATTCGTTTGAGAAGTTGTCGGGAAGAATTACCTCAATCTCACAAGCCACACCGGTGGCAGTGTTTGAATCAGCTACCTGCCAGGGCAGTAGTGCATCCCTTAACGGCTGCACCATTGAGCTAAGAACGGTACAAGGGCTTCTAACGATATTTGAAAATTGAGTAGACAATGGCCAATTCCTCATTTATAGTCATTAACACATTAACGCTATTGTATCATATCCTTCAAGCCGAACTTATCGCGAGCGCTGAAAAAGAAAAACAAAAAATGCAAACACACAACTTGTAGAACACATTTATAACCGATTCGCCGCACAGAAACCGCAAGTTCTGCAGCAAAGACAGGTAATAGTTCCACAAGGGGAATAACTAATCTGATGGCGGATGATATTTCCAACGCATTCGTTTGGAACAGAAACGTTCTCCATCATGTGGCCTTTGAATATAAACGGTCACAGAAATCGAAGGTCTTTATAATGGAAGGCATCCCTAAACATATTTGAAGTGAAAACAAAAGGACGCAGTGCTAGCATACGTTGACAGTCTGCTACTAATGCAACACATTCTCTTAATCGGCTGCGAAATGGTAGTCCATTCGCGATGTACAGTCTTCATATATATCGACATGTGTTGAAGCTTGCGCGACTGCCGTTAGACCCGCACGGCAGGCGGGTAGTGAAGGTGCCCCAGTTGCGCAGCAGCACCATGCATCGTTCGCCGATCCAGTAGATGCCGCGCGTGCAGAAGAAGTGGCAGTGAAAGAGCATGAACACCGCCTTGGCCGAGAACCAGGTGGTGCGCAGAGCCGGCTTCGCTTCGAACGGACGCCGCTCCCAGGCCAGGAATGCCAACTGTGCCAGCATCTCTTGCTCAACAGCCGCGCCGTGCAGGCTCGTGTCTTCTAGGCGGTCCACCTTGTATTCCTGTGGCCATCATAGACATAGCCGCGACTGCGGTGTGACCACGCTTGGGGGGGGGGGGGGTCGCTACAATGTAGCGGTAGCGAATGGAGACACTGCTGACCCTCACGAGCAGGAACTTGTACAGACCCAGCACACAATCCCCCACCTCACCATCTGAGCTCAACCTGCTTAGAAGATTCCTATTTGTACGTGAGATTTAAAGACTTGAAACGACACATGGCCTTTAAACGAAGCAGCAGAGGAGGATTCCGGATTAATTTCGACCACGTATGGGTTTCTTTGAAGCTCGCTGACATCGCACAGCGCATGGTTGCCTTTTCCATTCCGTGTCCATGAAAATGCGGTCGTCACGGTCGGCATTCGATCCGGCTGCGGTGGCTCGAAATAAAATGTTGACTCACAATCCTTACTCAGCAAGCTCTAGCATGAGTGTATATAGGATTGCATCTCGCTAGGGTTCAAACCCTGAGCTCAGTGATGTTTGCCTCACATATACCTTCCATTTGTGAATTATTTGCTGTGCTCTTTGTATCATGGTAGTAATTTGCGCTGACCTCATTGACTCCACGCAAAAGAATGCTCTTTGCGAGGTCTGCCCGAAACGTTCACGAACATTGAATCATTACAAAGCTTGGCGCTGTCTTCACTCACGGGAGGATTTCATCAGTGCTGGCTTGCGTCCTCGTCCGCTCAATTTGCGTTGTTATGAAGTAAGTATATCTAGTCCAGCAAAGAACACATGGTGTGCTTCTCTTTGCTTTACTAAACTTTAGAACACTTCACACACTTGCGAAAACGTTCACACTTGTGAACAGGTCAACACGGAGCAGATTTCCCTTTCTTACTTAACTGTGTTGCTATGAGAAAACTTTAAAACTTCCTCGCCACGCATGATGCGGCAAAGCCAGGGTTAAGTCTGGCTCCATCGGAGGGGGATCTGTAGTGATTCGAGCACAGGAGGAGAGAGTAATACAAAGACAAAGAGAAAGCAACTGGCAGCCTCATTTACGCATATTTTTATACAGTGGTTAGAAATAAATTTAAGGGTGGTTTTTTTGTTTAGTTTATAACATAGTTTATACAAACTGCGAGGAGAAATCATCAGTTTAATATACATACCTTAGGCAAGCGATCCCCACGCTCTTCCAGTGTACTCGTTGGTATCGGACGTAAAGAGTCGGTAATTCTACCATATGCATATTTATGAAACCATTACTTTACAGTATTTTCGAGAACGTGGATAAAGGTAGCATTTCTGAACAGTCTCGAAAGGCTGTTATGATGGAGACATTGGAGAAAGAAGCTCCGTTCTAAGGCGGTGAAGCTATCTGCACAGTGTACAGTCGGCTGTGGTGCGTGCGTGCAGGAATTTGGAGGATGGGTCTGTGTATGCCCGCTTGCAAAAAAAAAAAATCGCCGTGTACAGAGTCCGATTCGCCAATACGCAAATACAATGAAGGTGAGGGGGTCTAAGACCCCTCGTCAGTGTTTAAGGGGGCTCCCGATACCCCCTGACTTTAAGCTCTGTGCAAAGCCAAATACTTGGAAAACATTCTGTGAACTCAAAGGTCAGAAAAATTGTCGATATTGTAACTAGAAATGTTGAAACTTTTCTCGCTAGAGACTTTGAAATTAGACAATCACTGTGAGGACTCAAAGCAAGCTAATTCCGTGCAGTTAAAATTTCTCCGTCACGAATTCTGCGATGGCGTCACTTACTCCTTGTTTATTTACGTTAGCTGTCAAGAGAGGGTCGCACTGCGCCACACCACTAGCGCCCTAACTCTAAGCGCCAAAGAGGTGCCCTGTACCGAAACGAGTTAATTATGGAGCCAATGCCCTTCAGCTCCGCCGCCACGATGGCAGAGTGGTGAGAGCGCTCGGCTACTGAGCCGGAGTTTGCGGGTTCAAACCGACCGCGGCGGCCGCGTATGGATGGAGGCGAAACGAAAAAGGCGCCTGTATGCTGTGCGATGTCAGCGCAGGTTTCTTATCGCCACGTGGTCGAAATAACTTCGGAGCCCCCAATTATAGCACCTCTTCCTTATTGTCTTCTTTCATTCTCTCTATTATCGTTTCTCTTACGGTACGGTTTGCGTGTCCGCAGAAATGTGAGACCGCTACTGCGCCACTTCCTTTCCTCAAAAACCAATTTTCAATTTTCTTCGCGCTGGAAAGCAAAACTTCTGTTATCGCAGCCCCGCCGCGGTGGCTCAGTGGTTAGGGCGCTCGACTACTGATCCGGAGTTCCCGGGTTCGAACCCGACCGCGGCGGCTGCGTTTTTATGGAGGAAAAACGCTAAGGCGCCCGTGTGCTGTGCGATGTCAGTACACGTTAAAGATCCCCAGGTGGTCGAAATTATTCCGGAGCCCTCCACTACGGCACCTCTTCCTTCCTTTCAGCTTTCACTCCCTCCTTTATCGCTTCCCTTACGGCGCGGTTCAGGTGTCCAACGATATATGAGACAGATACTGCACCATTTCCTTTCCCCCAAAATTAATTATTATTATTATTAGTTATCGCAGAAAGTAGTGTGGACTTGAGGGTTCACCTTATTACATACTGCATCAGCAGTTATACTGCCTGCATCTTCTCTAATATCTTCGTGTTTGATTACGGTGCATTGCTTAGAAATAAAGACGAGCTCGTGGATGACTAGGCACAGCGTCGCTTCTCGCCGCCAGGACAGCGCCTCACGGGAATGTACCCCAGGTCTGGTCCCCGCCGTCCTAGCAGTGCCCTTACCGTCATGAAAAACCGATAAGTCGGACATCCTCGATTTCTCTGCATACTATCCGAGGAGCTTCACCCCATAGCCTCATAACTGGCGCGAATAGTTTAGCAGCAATAAATGTGATTAGTGTTCGGACATAATGCACTCCTCGGCGCCAAGAGTACTGGTCGCCGTGATGAGCACGTGTTGCATGCGCTCACGCGGTGGAGTGCAAGAGCGACCGTTAGCCGCGCAGAGAGCCTCTCTCTCATATTTACAGCTTCATGGTTGGAGAAATGAGTCTGCGTTGGCAAAGGAGCAAGCAGTCATTATTGTCTTCTACTGAAAAATACAGGCTTCTTCAGGTGAAGAATATAAAGGAGAATATGATAGACTGCAACAGTAGTATACATCAGCAGCATCCACATATGCGCGGAATTATGGAAAGGTATGCATCGAAGAGCTTCTGGCCCTTATGAATCACAAAAAAGCTTCCGTCACATGCAGAATTCAGGCCGTGTTAAATCATGGCCGAAATATGTTATTGTAGAAGTGCCCGGAATCCGCCTTTTTCGCACGGCCTCTCCGTGAATGCGCGCCTCTTCTGCTCCTGCTCCACTGGTTGAAAACAAATTGCCAGCTCCTACTTCGCATGCGCAGTTGATTTTAGTGACAGACGCGTGCGACAGATGGCGGCAGCAGTCAAACATACACTTGCCACAGCGAAGTCGCAGATGGGGCGACTAGAATGAGGATTGCACTTAAGTGTCCCAAATGCGCTTCTTTTCAATGAGTAAAGACGTATTTCCGCCACTCCACGGACGGTGCCACATGTTGTGAAACAGGTGGATCTCGGCCTTTACTGCTCTCCTCGACAATGCAAATCGGCTACATATGAACAGTGAATGTTCAGGTTCTGGATGACCTGCGCATATTCAGCACGTTAAAGTTCGAGATTGTCATACTTCGTTCAAAGAATAGTGTATGGTAAAGTTAGACATATCTGTTAGAGGCATGTCTCTCACGCCTATCCAGGCCACGCAACCAACAGAAGTAGTTTTAGGGCGGTAACCGCGAAAAGGCCTTAAAGCCCTGCATTAGACTATCGGGTGCGTTGTAAGGACAAAACGCTGGAAGTCTCTATGCAACGCGCCGAGAGGAGGGAACGACCTCGGATTTGTCACCATGCACCCATTTAGCTTATATATGCTGTAATGTACAGTGCTTCGCAGAGGCCCTCAGGCCACCCGCCTCGCCACTGCAGAGCACTCCAAGGTGAACGGCGCTCGGACTCAGTAATGAGCGGCAGACGTGCTACAAGCAACCTAGCCCGCTATGAGGCTTCAGTCGGCTGGTGGCGAATATGGTCACGTGGTCAGTGTCGAGTATAGTTACTGTAGTGTGAAGATGTAGCGCAGGCATGTTGCGAGCTCAATGTCTGATGAGAAATGGCGGGAAAGCCGCTCTCAGCTGGAACTGAAGCAGAGTTTCCAGTGGGCGAGCTGAAGCTGCTTTCTTCTCCTCGTAAGAGGGTCGCACTTTTGCGAAAAAATTGCTAGCTTGGATGAGTTGCATTGAAGAACATTTGAAGCGCCTTGAAAGCCTTAGCGCTCAATGAAAATGGAGGCAATGCAAAGGCGTTGGTGCGCCGAGGCAAACGATGCACACAGCGCTGCACAAAAATCCAAGTATAGTTCGATTCAGAAAACTCCAAGTAAGGCGAAATGAAAAAAAATGTAAATTGGTTTTACAGGGAAGGAAATGGCGCTTTTAACTGTCTCCCATATATCGGTGGCCAACAGAACCGCGCCGTATGGGAAGAGATAAAGGACGGAGTGAAAGAAGAAAGGGAGAAAGAGGCGCCTTAGTGGATGTCACCGGAATAAATTTCGACCACCGGGGGTTCTTTAATGTGCACTGACGTAGCAGAGCACACGGTCTTCGAGCATTTCGCCTCCATTAAAATGCGATCGCCGTGGTTGGGATAAAACCCCCGTATTCCGAGCTAGCAGCCGAGCACTATAACCACTGAGCCGCTGCGGCGGCTCCAAGTAAGTGGCCCAAAACTCCGAAAGATGACAGGCTGGTAGATAACACACTGTGTCGATGACCTGGGCTGTGAGTGCCAGCAAACTTCAGAGCTAAGCCAATTAGCCCGGCCATTGACGAGGAGGAATCGTCGCGCTGTAGACCCAGCACACGTCAAGGTTTGCTCAGGTAGAATACTCACAACGACAGAGAAGGGAGACTGGGTCGTTTGGACATCGCCGGAAGGGCTTCCGGAAATATCAACGTCCGCGTTCCATCCGAGCGCAGGTCAGACGTGCCTTACTTAGTCTCCGCGATTGTCGCCAGATTTTCGTGGCAGACAGTCGCCAACAGTCGCAATTCTCTCGCCGTACACTCTCGGACACTACCCCGGACCTGGTATTGAGAGCAAACAGGACCAGACAAGCGATTTTGTCCTTGTTTCCACCGTTTTTCGGCCGGCCACATCGTCACGGGCAGCTAAGCCTAAAATTGGCGCATCGACTACGGCGGAGACGGTGCCGCTCCGGCGGTGCCTTGGGCACGCTGCGACCATGCCTGACGTCGTGGAGGGTCTCGACATCACCGAAGAAGAGCTGTCTGACGGAATGTAGACAGCGCTAGCTATGTAAAAGAAGTACCGCCGTCTATCGAATTCAACGGAGCAACGTGAAACAGCGCTGACAATGACTGAGAAAGACTCCGGGTTTCAACGGCTGACACGTGGCAGACCGCCGCCGAGACAAAGGAAGACGCCTCTCCCCGCCTATCGTACGAATGCTTTAAAGTCATTATCAGGGCCACAAGGCAAACTCAACCTATGTGACGTCGGTCCGGTAAGGCTGGCGGAGATCATCTGCGCAGCCGTGCAACTCGGCCCAAAGGCCGCCCTGCCTACTGACAAGGTGAGGGTACACCTGTTCAACAACAAAGTCACAATGAGCACCCCTGAACTGCAAGGGTCGCTGCCTACGCTAAAATACAGGAAATCAAGACTGAAGGCCTACGGATCAAGGTCGCTGCCTACGCCCCGGCACACGACAGTTCCATCCCAGGCGTGATCTACTGAGCATACAGATACAAGACGGACTTGGACATCTTTAAAAAGCTGAAAACTCTCAACCCTGACCTCCTCATTGTGGCGGCGCACAGTTTGGGCCAGACTCGCTACTTCGTGATCGACACAACACTTCTGCGGTACGTCCGATATCTGAGCTTCACATTCGAGGTCTTGCCATTTGAAACCAGACTGGATGCGTGTTTTAATTGACGCAGGACGGGACATCGAGCGGATGTCTGCCCGCAGCCAAGGCACACAACTTGCTGCAGATGCGACATCCAACATGCGCCGCCACAAGAACGACAGGAACCCACGTGCCAAGCGGTATGCTTCCTGTGCGAGGGTCCACATCCGACCGAAAGCAGAAGCTGCCAGCACCGCTTCGTACAAAATCGTCGTGGCATCTCGTGCCATCAGTCTCAGTCGAGCTAAAGCTCCAGCTCAAGCCCGGACACAGGTGCCTCGGAGCCAGGAGCCTCAGCGAGCCAACGACCATCTCGATCAAGGATCAGAAGTCGACCGAATCGGAAACCAAGGAAGGACTCTTTCCCGCCTCTAAGTGGAGGTAGTGGGAGCGCAGATAGGAGCACATGTTCAACTCGGAAAAGCAGCTCTCGGACCAACTACAATTCCCCAGCAGAAAACAGACCTGCCAAACATTTCGCATGGAAAACGCCAATTACTCACGACAAGTAACGCCAACGAAAAGCCGAACTAGAGGTAAGGGAGATGGCATATTTGTCAAACAACTTCAAACACAGTTAGCGCAGTGTAACGCTAAAATCAAGCCCGCCGTAACAAACGAAAGGCTTCTCTTGTACCTCGGCCAGCTCCAGATAAGCTAGCCGATAATTACGAGCAGAGCTTTGCAAAAATAAATGAACGACTACCGAAGGGGGAGGAGACTATTCAGAAACTAATACCACAGCTTAACAAAGCAACCGAGGTGGCGGCCGATATCGCAAATAGTTTTGAAGCGATGCTATCTTACTTAGCTCGACACACTAAGAAGTAGGGTTGACGAGCTAGCGGCCCCTACTAACGCGACCATGATATCAGCAGGCTCTTTTCCTCGTAACTACACTGCACTCTCCCGACCACTCGATGGCTCGTCGGTGCGTGCGTCCGCCAGCGGTATTCTCAAACCTAACGTTCTGCCACCCGCGCGAGCAGAACCTTACGCGGAACGCAATGGCCAGTGACCCTGTTATAGTATGGCAATGGAACTGCAGGGGATTCAGAGCCAAGCGTGAGGCTCTGGGGTATGCAGTTTTGGTCCAAACAAACAGACCGGTAATCATAGCCCTCCAAGAGACGAACGTAGAAGTAAAGCTCAGCGGATACGCAGCATACAATTGAGAAAGTGACGGCTGAGCTCCGCTCGATTTTACAGTTACACTTGTACACGGCGATCTCACAGAAAATCAACTAGATTCAGAGGTCGGTCATACCTATATACAAATGTTACCGCACACGCACGGACAGTCTCCCCTCTACATTATCAATGTATACAGTCCACCTAAAGACCACATCATGAAAGTAGCTACCCTACTGCGCAAGGCGCATGAAGCCGCGCGAAGTAAAATGTTGCTGACTGTCGGAGACTATAACACCCCCATGCAGAATGGGGCTACTCAACTAACAGTAGAAAGGGAACTAAACTCTGGGAGACTACTCAGGCGCTAGGGCTCACCTTACCAATCGACCCTGACAAACCTACGCGCGTTGGTAACACTGTCACCAGGGATCCGTGCGCCAACCTTACCTTTGCAAGAATTATCTCAAATGTGAAATGGGAGAATCTCAACATTAACATAGGAAGTGTTCACTATGTGCTGTGTAGAACTTATCGAGCCACGCATTGCAGATTTCGTCGCAAAGAGCGACGGAGGGCATAGTGGATTTACGACAGTGGACGGAGCGTCTGCTTCAGGACGCCGCCAACACCTTGAAAACTCTGACGCACGAGGAAAGCGGTCCCAGTCCGGACACTAAGCTAGTACACATGCTGGAAGCACAATGAATTATACACCCTCGATGGCGTATAAATATTCATAACCGGCGCTTAAAAATTTGACTTGCCCGACTTGAAAAGGATATTGAGGCATGCACGTGGGAACTTAGCTGAGAGCAGTGGCATCAGACTTGCTACCGCCTTAATGGGCAACTGGGCAATAGGAACACATGATTTCTGCTCAGGCATTCACTCGATCCTACGAAAACTAGGACAGAATCTCTCAAGACCCAACAAAGGATCGCGCAAGCTTTCGAGGGCAGCGACGAAGAGCTCATGACCACACTAAAAAATCAGTACGTAAACACCTCCCAGGATACACCCACGCGGGATGTTTATTCAGGGTCGGATAATGCATACATGAATAGGGTCTTCACCGTAGCGGAGGTCAGAGGTGCTCTTAATCAAATTAACACCCCCTCGGCATCCGGGGACGATCGCATGACCAATAAGACGTTGCGCAACTTAGAGGACAAATCAGCAGGGGCCCTTGCGGATCTCTTCAAGAGATACTGGACAGAAGGCAACATCCCAGACGAATAGAAGCACGCTAAAGTAATTTTCATTATTAAACCGGGAAAAAGACTCCAGATTGGGATCCTCACCCAAATTCGCTAACGCCATGTCTAGGAGTGGTAATGCATCACGTTGTCTTAAAGAGGCTTGAAATGCACGCTGATGCAGAAGACACGTTTCTCCCGTCCATGGTTAGGTTCCCATCAGGTCTCTCAACTCAGGGCATTATGTGGTGGGTACAGCAAGACATTGTAGATCCAAATCGCACAAGAGCTACGCGCCCCATCCTGGGACACGTGAGTAAGGCCTTACACAATGTGTCAAACTCTTCCATCCTCTCTCACCTGTCACTGATGAACGCGGGCAAACGGACATACGACTACATTGCCAACTTACTGAACGAGCGCACGGCTACGCTGCATTTCGGGGACAAAATTATCGACAAAATTACGCTAGGCACCAGAGGAACCCCGTAGGGCGCTGTACTTTCACCTTTTCTCAGCCCTCATCTCAACCTTAAGTTAGATTTCGGAAAAGGCCCGGGCCAAATTTGGTGGTTGCCATTGTGCCCGGCAAACCGAATGGAGTTTGGACATAGATTTTGGTGAAAATCAACCAAGGCGAAATTTCGAGGCGGCCGGGATCAAATGCTTGCCGGTTGGTGTCACAGTTGCTCTAGAAACAAGCTATTCACAAGCAAGACGCACAAGCAAGATGCGCAAGCAAGATTTTTGCTCGCCTATGACGATTGTATGAGTGCTTTCGCACTCATTTTTTGCTTAAAAAGGTAAGCTCGGATATGTTCGGATTTTTTCGCTGAAATTAAAATGTCGTTTGGACATGTGTGTTCCATCTCTCGCGGATAGCACCAGAAGCTTTCGACTATCTGGTTATCAAGCTGGATGGAGGCATGGAGGCTTGTAGTACGTTCAGTTTGAACCTCTTATTAATCTTAATTACGATTACTGTCACTGCCTCGTTAACGCTATAACAATTAATTTATGCTTCCAGCTTATCACGATAGATCTCTTTCTTATTGTACACCTAATTCTCGTCTGTCCGTTAAACCAGGACAGTGGTTTAAATGCCAGGCGCGCATGTACGCTTGCTCCGTCTTTCGGCCCCTTCTTTTCGTGGTTTATGTTAACGACTTACCAGCCAACTTATGTTCTAACGTGCGCATGTTTGCAGACGACTTCGTTATTTAGCGCCAAATAACCAACAGTAGTGACATTCAAGTTCTACACTCTGAAACTGAATGCGTAAGAACGTGGTGTAAAAAAGTGGTTAATGTCGTTAAACACGAAGAAAACATCTCTACCATACTTTCATCGACGTCACTCTCAACCTACCTGAAACTACTTAATCTCCAATTTCTAAATGACTCCTGTAATGGAATATAAATACTTGGGTGTTCATTTGACCCGGAGTCTGAATTGGTCACTTCACATAACGCAGAATATTAACGATGCTAATCGTGTTCTCGGTTATTTTCGCCGTACCCTTCGCCTAGCTACCCCATCAGTAAAGTTGTTTGCTTATTTAAGCTTCATTTGTCCCAAACTGGACTACGCATACGCGTTTTGGGACCGCTATCAAAGTAATCTTTCTAACTTACTGGTAGCAATAAAAAAACCGCCCACAAATTTCATCCACTCGGCCTATTCCTCATGCAAGTGCCACTGAACTAAAACATAATGCTCATCTTACAAACTTAGCAGACCGCCGTACTATCGCAAGACTATGCCTTTTGCATACGTTATACTATTACCCCATGAACAAGTCTGTTTTCAGCCCTGGCCACGGCATCTCCAGCTGCACGGACCACCAGAAGGCCGTTTACCCTCCTCTTGCCCGGACAAGTGCTCATCTGTCGGCATTTTTTGTCCACACTGCAAATGACTGGAATGACTTGCCCAACACCGCCGTACTTCATTTCGACCCATCATCATTCAGATCATTCATCGAATCAACAAAGTGCCCTGAACTCCACTCCCTCATGTCACACCCTTTTATGGGGCCTTTGAGGTTCTAATAAATAAGTAAATATAAAAGTAACTTCACTAAGTCCTGTGACAGCGCATTTAATATCCGCTAGCTCCTCGAATAGCACTCCTGGACTAACCTCGCTGGCAAAGGTTCTGGTGTCAAATCCCTCCAAGTTCAGTTTCCAATTCCGGCTTGTACGGAGCCACAGATGCTTAGCACCCTCCGATACGTCGCATGCCTGACCGCCGCCTTAGTTAGTTGTGCCGCTGCCAGTGGGGAATGAGGGCCGAAGGTTGGTATATTCAGAAAGGAGGTGGTGAACATATAGTTTCTCAGTACTACGTAGAGGCAAAGCGCGCGCCATCCTATATTCGAATTTCTTGAAGAGCACTTCATCCATGGCGGTGATGCCGAGAAGTCGGGGGTTTGTTATTTGGATTGGCTAGTGCTGAGACGAAGACCTGTATTCTGGATCGGAATCGGCAGCTTCACTGGCGTAAGCTTCATTGCTTCAAGGCGAAATGTCAGTGATCTTTATCTGTCTCTCCTAGCTCTAACTGATTAAAGTGCATAAAGAAATCAATACCAAATGCCAGCTGCTCGGGCTGACGCACGAAACACGTCAGCTCCAATACAAACATCTTGCAAAAAAATAAAGCGCCATAATTTGGAAAGGAATAAAAATTCAAATCTTTGTGCAGCGATATTTTGATAAATCATGAAGTGAGGTACATAAGATCTCAAGTGGGGCGCTTTGGTGTTGTCAGACGTTGGTTCAGCTGCTGTAAGAACCAGATATTTTTTTCTTGCCTTAAAATTTGCAAAAACAATAAATACTGAGGACGCGAGGCTGAGTTTTTTAAATAGTTTCGGAGAAATATAACCGCACGGTTTGGTTGAGATCTCTAAAGGCGTTGTCAGCAGTGACACAGAGAAAATTTAATGCTTCAATTGCCTACATTATGAGCTATTGACGTTTGCTGGCCTGATGAAATACCATATTAAAGCACCCAGTTGAAGTTTATATCATGTAACCCAACTCAATAGAATACATTATTAATCGCCGATGCACAAAAAGAAAAAAAATACTGCTGTTTATGTGTGCTCGAGTATTCACGTATAAAAAAATGTCAGTCTCAGTTAGTTTAAAACAATATAAAGCGCTCGACATTTAGGGCGAATAGAACATCAAATACCCGGAAGGGATTCACAAGCATTAGATTTTCGCTCGCAAGAAAGGCTTTGCGAGGATCACATGCAATGACTAAGGAATACGAAGACACTTTCCACCGTCCTGGGGGTCACGCGGTCGCGGTTAATTGGTCTTGTGAACTTCAGTCTCATAAATGTGTTCAGTTTCGCTTTGCTTCCCTTTCTGCCCTCATGGACGGCTGGGACGATTTCATTGGGCGGTCTGCGAAAGTTGATAAATGGAGACGTACGACAATGGAACCAAAAGAAAGTGTTGGGATTTTTTTTGCTGAAGGCGCTAGCATCAAGGATGCATTGCATGTTATGCAGTTTTCTTTGCGAAACATGAAATAAGAGGGAGGATATGAAAGTTAAATAAGAAAACTTTTGAAAACGCATTTGAAACGCCATTATGTGATCTAAGCGGGATAGCGTGCGGAGACCTACGTAAAGCCCATTTGCATGAAAGCGTTAGCAAGCATTCGTTCTTCTGCTCTTTTGTTTTTCTTTTTTTAAATTTTCGCACACACTAAGCCAGAAAGCATATGGATGCTGAAGTTTGAACACGAGGGGTTTCCCTCAGAGCGGTCCCTGCACGCTATCGCGTTGAGATCCTGCTATGGCAGGTGCGATGATCGCACGGTTTCTGAGGCGATGGAACTACTTCAAATCCGTCAAATCTTGCGACATCCGGTGCTTTGACCGCTATATTTTCTCCGTTGATCGCTGTTGAACGCATGGATGCATGTGTGCGCCTCCCACAAGTTTGATGTTTGGGAAGGTGTGAGGAATTGCGGCGGTATGGGTGGGCTCGTATTTCACAGCCTGTTGTTTTGTGGCGTGACCGGAAAAAGATTTTTATTTTCGGCAATTTTCCTACTTAATAAACAAAGAAGTGCCTCTGAAGTGTACAGGTGTGCGCAGAATTTTCGGAACACAGAAATACTGAAAAACGTAAATTTCCTCGCCGTCCAGAAGTGCAGCTACGCACTGAGAGGTGGATTGTCCAGGCCACAGAGGGAACTGCAAAGCGCACTCTTCAGTTCTGGGCTCCACAGTTAGGTTACTCAGCAGTTAGGCTTTGTTGTAATTTTCTTGTTTTTAAAAGTTCTGTGGGCACCTCTAGAGGTAGCGCACTCGCTTCGTGACAGAAGAGACCCAAGTTCGATGCGCACTGCCCCCCCCCCCCCCAATTAACTTGCTTATTTCATCGTGCAATTAATTTAATTCAGTTTCATGTAGTTTCCTTTGAACATCTGATGTGACGTCAGATTTCAAAAATGATATGTGACCTTTGACATCAACGCCAAACATTATATGGTACGAGGGTGGTGACGTCCTAGACACTGGGTTTCACGTCGAACGAGAAGTCTAATATTATCGCGTTAAAATGGTCCGCGTGTGGAACCTGAACAGAAAACGGCTTTCTAGAATGCTGCAGTGTAATAAAACTCCACACTAAGCTTACATCACATTGCTGCTAACATCGCAGCCTCTCCATGAAATATTCAGATATCTAGTACTCTGCGTCGGAAGAGACCACCTCTCACTTCGCCACTTTGAAATCAAAGCCGCCGCGGTGGCTAAGTGGTTATGGCGCTCGGCTGCTGGCCCGGAAGACACGAGTTCGATCCTGGCCGCGGCGGTCGAATTTCAACAGAGGCGAAATTCTAGAAGCCCATGTACTGTGTGATGTCAGTGGACGTTAAAAAAATTGAAAATTGGCTTTTGGGAAAAAGTAATGGCGCAGTATTTGTAGCACATATCGGCAGACACCTGAACCGCGCCGTAAGGGAAGGGATAAAGGTGGGAGTAAAAGAAGAAAGGCAGAAAGAGGTGCCGTAGTGCAGGGCTCCGGAATAATTTCTACCACCTAGAGATCATTAACGTGCACTGACATCGCACAGCACACTGGCGCCTTTGCGTTTCGCCTCGATCGAAGCGCTGCCTCCGCGGTCGGGTTCGAACACGGGAACTCCGGATCAGTAGCCGAGCACTCTAACCACTGAGCCACTTCTATTTTTTTCTTTATTGCCTAACCACTGAGCGACCGCGTCGGGTCGTTAAAAAATCCCAGGTGGCCGAAGTTTCCAGAGCCCTTAACTGCAGTGTCTCTCATAGCCTGAGTCTCTTAGGTGCGTTAAACCCCCACAAATCAAATCAAATCAAATCAAGCATTGAAATCATGTTATTTTAATTTCATGACTGCATTCGATATTTTTCATGCCTTAGAAATAGGGATCAATTATTACACTGAAGACAAATATGGAGAGCCGTCCTGCACAGTTTTTCTTGCTCTTCATCCCAATGGTTTGCGATGATGACGAGGTACAGTCATAGTGTTCTGTAAAAGAAAGGTTACGTCTAAACTTGTGACCTTATTGATCTGTACCGTTACGATGCCTTGATATTATAGGGTACCGTGATGGAATCCTAGAGACCACACTCAATAGAATTGGAGTTGTTATATGCTGGAAGAAATGAAAAAAAATACAAAAAACAGATATCGCGTCTGCCAGTTGATTTCCCAATTGAACTGAATGCGGGCACCTCTTTTTTTGCGCGGACCTCGAGCGCTACTGCACTGTATTATTGCTATGTGTACTGTAACTATACAGTGCATCATGTGCACTGTAATAAAATTTTTTCATAGCATCACGTCGGCTCCTGTTCAAATACTCCATGACTTCAGCAAGCGGAATAAAAACCTGCAGCGAAAGCACAGGACCCAGAAATATATGTTTCTAAATGAGCAAAGAAAATTTCCATGATTTCCTCAGTAAGACCTAAATGTTACTCAAAATGGTATTAAAGGGCATTCGTACCAAAACTGGGACGCCGCCTTTTATTGTACAGCGTTTCGGGTGATGTCACACGATTTCTCGTCGCATATAGCTTACTTTGCTAGGGAAGTTGGAGGCTAGCTTACGACAGGGATTAGAACCGACGGCGTATGACCTTCAATTGTATGCCATCCAAGACTCTTTACCTTTTCTCTTGAGGTTGGTTGAGGTGTCCACCGAGATGTGAGACAGCTACTGCGCCATTTACTTTCTTCAAAAACCAAATTTTACATCAAAATTGTGATGATACCGTTCGTTGTACAGCGTTCCGTGTGGTGTCAAACGGACGCGTGTCTGTGTGGGTGGTGGGTGTGTGAATGGGTCTCAGTACACTCAGGGACATTAAAGCCTTCACACTGCCACGTGTAAGCAGTCCTAAGTGTCTCTGGAAATTTTGTTGCCGCGGTGATTGCTAACGTTGCATTGGAGACTCATTATTTAAGGCTTTTTTCTTATAGAATGGGACCACAGTTCCCCCTCGCTTAGTCTTTCAAAAATATAATCGACAAGTTTCAGCTGAAAGGCCTTGAGAGTCGCCGTCGCCCTTGTAGTTGTCGTCAAGAAAGGCATGACTACTTCAAAGTGTGAAGAAGCGTCTACAGTGAAGCACATTTAATCGACCGCAGTTACACGTGAATAAGGAACTAACTGCAATTGGTCAAAAGATCTCGAAAGATGATATTTGAAGTATAGCATTAATGTACTGCTTCCTTGCAGACCGCCCTATTGAACAATGAAAACACTGGTCTGCGTGACGGCGAGTATTTTTTAAGCGAAATATATTGCCCCAAGGCATCAATGATGGGTGAAGGTGTGATAAAAGATGTAGTATTGATTAAATGAATGGAAAAAGGCTAGCTGATTTGATAAGTCCAGTAGAGAACGATGGTACTGTGTCTGCGTCCAGGCAATGTATGAAGCAGAGTTGCTTGGTGAAAGACCCGCTTCCTTCAGGTGCCGGATCCTTGTAGGCTTGAGAGCTGGGCAGTCCCACAGCAAATGATGAATGTCGGCTTCAATGTCCTCGTGTTTGCATATCGGACACCCTGGTCGACGAAACAAATCTCGGTACTGAGGCCACTTCCGAGTGATGGCTGGTGTGAGGGCAACCCCGACCCGGATCCTCGTAAGCGCAACCTCCTCTGCACGGGTAAGACCGCGGGGAAGGGTTACCGCACACGGAGAGATGAGAGTACGTGTGTGGCGCTGGAGGAGTTCCTTTCTTGATGAAAGGAGGGTAAAGTTGTCCAAATGAAGAAGCGGAGGCAGTTATGAGTCTGGATTCGCAAGGCTGGTCGCTAAATCTGCCTGGCTTTGAGAGGTCAGCAGATTCCGTGGGACCCACTGAATACGTACTGACTGTAGGATGCGTGCCGTGAGCCGGTGGATGTCCTGCCATATCGTTGGAGAGCGGCTAACACGTTGTAGGAACCGGACAACTTGAAGGGCGTCAGTGCGGATGACGGAGTTATGGCGGCCACGGAGCAGAGTGCTTCTGCCCTCATGCGGGGCAACTCAGAGTATTTCTCAAGTCTTTCCCATTTAGTTGATTAGCTAGGATCAATTGTGCAAAAATTTTTGAATTCAACCTAGCGCCTAGTACGCTTTTGTTAAACATAAGAGGGGCTCATAACCAGCGAATGCATTTTGTTTGCACCAGGGTAAGTCATTCGTGGTCCTTTAAAGGCTTTCACAGAAACCCTTCGGTATATCATTTAAAAAGCATTGGAGTGCATGGGCCCATGCTGCACCTTACTGTATTGCACTGAAATTATTGTTCAACGAACGAAGTGCCTTGAAGTACGACTTTTTTCTGACGGTAAGAGAAAGGACCGCAGAATACATTGGGAGCGTTGCAGCGTCAATTCTAACTCTATATGTTGTCCAGTAATCATCCACAAATGTGCCTTTTTTTGGAATGCCGAACTCTGAAGAATTTTTGCGATTTTTTCGAAGCTCAATTCGAACTGCTAACACAGTTTTCCCGCCGATTAAAAGACAAGTTGCCTCTATATTTAGTGAAAAATGAATGGGGCTCGACAAAATTTTTCGTTTTGTTCTATATGGCCCCAAACTTGCAGTTTTGCTAAATCGATTACTAATAGCACCGTTGTTCACGTGTACAGATATATAATATTTCACACTTGAAAACCACAGCGTTCGTTAAAAAGCTAGGATCCGTTCCTTTGCGTGAGCCCAGTTGCCGAACAAATAGAGAACACCGTTCAAAAAAATAAAATGGTCACTGAACCTCGACGGCCGTCCTGAGAACTGCGGGAAGCTATTCGCAGTGGGAAAAGGGCGCGGACTGCATAAGCAAAGCAGCGGTATATTTAAATATCGGAATAGGAAATTTTTTCCGACGTAAGACGTGTTATGACGTACAGCGGACCTTGTATTGCCTTTGGCAGGTGTTTCTTTGAGCTTGCTTGTATTTTATTTTTAGTCTGTCAATGCATGTAGAAAGCACATTCCTTTTTAAGGCATGTCGAAAGCACATTCCTTTTTAAGGCATGCCTTCTAGCATTTAACTGTTTCGAGTGCAGCGTCCGTCCGGGTGTGAATGCCTTCTTCAATGTGAGCGTTGTTGTTGACGCTAAAGCTGTGGCTAAAATATCATTTTCGATGCACTTATCGCTCTAGAACATAGTTGTTTCTCCTTTGAAGAGATGTAAAACATAACAAAAAGCTTGTTGCCAAGCTATGTGCCTGCCACATGCTACATGTTTTTTTTTTGTCATGCAGGGTCAGCTGGGAAGATTAAAACGGATGGTGGTAACTGTAGCGCTCACTGTGCGGAATGTATTTTCCTTCTCGGCTGTCCAGGAACTAAGCCGCATAATTGGCAGCGATTCCCTGTATGTCAAGTTTAGTAGTACAGGGATCAAATGCAGCGCATCTCTGAATGATGCGGAGCAGAAAGAGAACAGAAATAGTTTTTTCAATAATTGAAGCAGATACTCGAGAATATTTAATATGTTGGAGAATATGACTGATTTCTGAGTAAGAAATTGACTCAATCAGCAGAAGTTTCGTTGTGATAACATGAGGGTAAACTGGTAAAGACAGGAAGCTCGAATAAGTTGCATTCATTAAATGGACATTCTGAAAAATAGAACGTAGCCTGTGCCAATAGATTACCTTATTTTAATCACAATGCGATCACTCTAACTGATGACAGCCTTTTTCTCAGCTATAAATAGAGAGCGAAACACTGCTGCGGCCAGTATCGAATAATTTCTCAATTAAAATGCGGGCCTTGAAACGGATTTTTGGGCACCGCTTTTAAAGGATATGCTACACCGCCCGGCACTTTAAAACGCTGATTAAAACGTCCTTCTTAGTTAGGCGTCAGTATTTTATATCGAGCACCGGATAACTAAAAAAATGGTTTATCAGCCATTAATGCGTCTATTGCGGCCGGATAGTCGTTAATTTACTCAGCATTAGCCAAAAAATCACTTTGTACTCAGAGCAATAAATAGATTGAAACCTCCACGGCGTGCACATAAGGATTAACTGCGTCCGTCCTGCCAAGTACCACCTCATCCGAACAGTAAAGTTGGACTTTTTTGAAGAGCGTGAATGTAGTCATCGTTATTTCTTCCTCAAAAAAAAAATTACTGTCGCCTACACAAATATGCTGCTAGAAGAACCCGTAGAAGAAAGGTCTTAAATTTATTTAAGAGAGAAATGTGCTCTAGACAACGGTCTTTGTAAAACTTCTGAGATCTCATTAGTAAGCGACAAGTTAGTACCGCTGGCGGAAACGAATATCCAGAGATTAAGAAGGAAATATTCAATTCAACTAAATGCATTAAGACCAAGATTAAAGTGACGGTAAGGAAACATGGAGGCTTACCTGTATTGACTGATGCTAATGCCAAAGAGGTGAACGGCGCGAAAAGTGCAATCAGGTCACGTCGCGGAAGCAAGAGGGGGATTTTACGTTCGACTGCCCGCATGCAAGTCTCTCTGAAAAAAAAAAACGCCTCGACGTGAGTGACATCGTTCGTGTCGACGAGTGGTTTGTCCAAGGGGTTGAGGTCACGTCGCCGTGGGAGATATCAAAGCTCGAAGCGTGCGCAAAACCGTGGCTATTCGACGACCTCCCGGAATCATTGTTGTCTACAAAACATAGATCCTTGGATGACAACTGAACGAAAACGCGCAAGCATCGCCGTAAGCTGTCAGTTTACCACGAAGCATTGAATATTGAGTTCCCGTTGAATGCAGGTTCCCGTTCTAGTTTTTGCAAAAAAAGTTTGCTGAAGGTTTCAATTTAAAATTTATTTGCCAATTAAAGCAGCCCAACATCAATGGGTTGAGAATACTCTGACTTTAGCAATGGTGATTGTCTATTTTGGTTAGCACCCATCTGGATCGAGCCCCATGTTTTGGCAGCCGTGCCATTCGCTTTTTTCTTTGCCCAGTAAGGACTTCGTAGTCTGGGAGAATAAAACCGCGCACACCGCAACTGGCTGAGAGAAGCCGTAAAGCTGCAAAGGTGGGCTATATATTCCGTGCCATTATTTTACCAAATGCAGTGACTCTCGCTGTGGCTCTCAAATCAAACCAGCTCACGACAAACTGACATTATGTGAAGGGTAGATTTGCATACAAAGGCAGGTTTTTGAGTGTCACATGTCACATTTCTGTGAGAGCAGCGGTAGAAACCTTATGCCGTTCTGGCTGTTAAATAAAAATAAACTGCCTAACTTAACATCGCATATTATTCAGCCAGTCAGAGGTAGAGAAGTTAATGATTGTTCTTTAGTTTCGTAGAAGAAACGGTTATTTTTGGAGGGCGACAGAGGCAACAACGACAACGTGAGACAACAAGAGACAAGACAACATGTGCAGGGCGCTCCACTGGTGCAATCAGCAGAAAAACAAAAAACAAATCTCGAGCCACGTCTTATTGCGAAAGGAGCTGCGTGAGAATTGTAAGCCGTTGCTGGCTTTGTAACTGAATCAGCAAGTGTGAGTCACTGTCAGTTGCATGTTGCCTCGACCGTCCCCGTGGATATCATGCTGCAGAACTGATCGTCCCACCTTTTCTAAGAGCAGACGAGTTTCACTGGACAATAATTTCACGTCAGCTTTGTGGAAACGGCAGCAAAGGCATGACATATAGATGACAGGATAATTGGCGAAGCACATAGGTCATGTAAGATTTTAAAAATGACGGCACAAACAGCCCTATATTTGGTTCGTGCAAGATGTCATGCCGTCAATACAGCCTGTTTGGCCGGCTAGAGTTATTAGCGGCCTTTTTGTAGCCCCATCGCAGATTTGAATAAGCTCGAAACAGCACACCATTTAAGTGATGCATCGCAGTATATGCACAAAGTAAAGCCCGTGCACTTTGATCCATGTTCAATAACACTTCTTTGTTCTCTGCAGCGTGTGCCCTGCGATAGCCTAATCCGCATGTGAGTGCTCTCAGAGTCTACACTTCAGCTCACGGCGGAGAAAGGGCAGAGGCTACTAGCTCACTGATAAAGTCTTGAGCGATGAGTTTTTGTGTTTCGGCCCATACCATCCAACCACCAAAGGCGGCCATCTCCAAACAGTGTTTAAGGCTAACTCTAAAGGGCTTGAGGTATCGCTGCACCAAAAAGCTTAAAGAAGGCTTTGAAGCACCAGACACTCTCCACAACTGTTCCAGGCGAATAAAGTTTAGCTAAAAAACGCGATGCCAATTTAGGTAGCATTCATAGGGAGAGACAAGGGATATAAAATGAGACAAACTGAAACAAAAAAAAAATGAAATGAACGCTTACCTCAAAGGCACGAGTGCTCGGCGCTAGCTATTTCGCGAAGTGATTGACGTGGTGACGACACAGTGCATAACGACCGTGGTAATGGCTGCTGTTTATTTACGGAATGGTTCTGATCAGTGATCTTGCACCTGTGATGTGCGCGGATATAACTGCAACTGTCCTTGCCTTACAGCACTGAGTGAAGACGATGTCTCTGCAGGTATTTGAGTGTTGGTCGCTTGTGTGGAGCTTGTTTTAAACATGGTCTTCTCGGAGGCGATGTCTCCGACGAACTGCTTATGCCTCATGGGATCCGCGCTGAAATTGCCAACCAGGATTATTAGAGTGTGTATGTTAACTCGCGATACATTTGATGTCGATGTCGACTCTCCTAGTTTTGCAAGCCTACTCATAGAATGGTGGCAACCTGCTACAGCAGAAGCGTGCGTGGAGCTGCATTTCACGCGTGGCTCCACCGCAAGCGCGCTCCTGCCCATGAAGGCCAACATGGCCAGAGTCGCAAGACCTGCTTGGGTGTATTTTTAAGGTGTTCTTTTTCTGTTGTTCATTTCGCGTTGATGCGGCCCTCTGCCAGTTGTCACTCAGGTATACCCGCGGCTTTCAAGCGTCTGGGGCTAGGCATTCGTTCATTGGGTGCTTGGCGACCGGATCTTACCATTGCCTGAAGTTGGATGCAATATGCATCCAGTGGTAAGATGCATCGTAACGCTCTGTCAACACAATTCAACCGGACCTAACCACTGGCTGCCATTGGCTGCGATATGTAGCCAATGGTCGGGTGTGGTCGTCAACAACTCCAGGGCCGGGTCGCTTGCCGCAGACGCTTAAAAGCCGCGGGTATATCTGAGTGACCACTGGCTGAAGGCCGAGTCGACGCGTAATGGACAATGGAAAATGGTAAGTTTTTAGAATACGGTCTCTGGACAGCGGGCGCCCCATTAGACGACGATAAGGTCTCAGCGAGGCCCACGCGCTCTCTCGGGGGACGGGACGGCGACTACGCGAAACCCGACAATTACACTGTAATATTTTGCTGATTGCTCATTATAACACAAACGTGAAGCGTGCTTCGTAGCTTTGAGGGCGGTGATCTTCAGTGCAACAAGAACAAGCTTCTGTATTTTGAGGCAGTCGTCCTCTAAGCTCAGGGAAAAAGGCATGTATGGAAGGACGGGACGGCGACTACGCGAAACCCGACAATTACACTGTAATATTTTGCTGATTGCTCATTATAACACAAACGTGAAGCGTGCTTCGTAGCTTTGAGGGCGGTGATCTTCAGTGCAACAAGAACAAGCTTCTGTATTTTGAGGCAGTCGTCCTCTAAGCTCAGGGAAAAAGGCATGTATGGAAGGAACTGCACAGAACGACTCGCCTTCAAACGCATGCTGAAATTGACAATTGTTCTAAAGAACACACGTGACGCAATCATACGAACCTCATTCGCATTCATGCATTGTGATATATTCTGTCATATCTGCATTTCTGCCTACCGGCACCACGTCACAGCTGAATTTGTAACTTCATTAAGATGAATTCGAAGCAAAATTTTCAACGCTTCGTACAATTATGGGGTGCTGCGACTAAGAATAAACGGCCTTTTTTTCTGCACAACAGGACATTTAGATAGAAAAAAAATCTGTGGATTTGCGAAGTATGATTAAAACTGAAATCTTTGCTTCGGCAGATATATGTTGGACGCAGTAGTAAATGTGGTACCAGCATCGAGACGTTACCAGACAACACATCTTGCTACGTAGGTAATTTTGAATAGTTTACAGTACCACGCTTATATCTATCACATAACCTCGGAAATTTTGCAACGAAATTTAGAATACGCAACGCATATGCATACATGTATATGCATAGATTGCATAGGAATATAAGCATCGGAATATTCATAGTTTTGCATATAAAGGCTGTTACGCAAGCAAAAAAAAATATATTTTTTCTGTTTATTATAACTCTGGACGAAACTACGAAATACGCATTGCTTAAATGTTGATATGCATTAGCCTTTCAAAATATATAAAGCACTTTGAATTGAATGCTCAAGTTTCTTATTAGACGTTAGACGTTTTTAGGATACCGAAGCCGTATTAGCGGTCCTTTCTTTTTACTATTATTTTAATTTAAAAAACCACTACCACCACCAACGTATTAGCGGAGAAGTATACCTGTTTCCCGGGCGCCTTTTGCGCATGCGCAGTGACCCCGCCTGGCTGCACCCATTTTACAGGGCGTGAGCAAGAGGTGGCGTCCAGAAGACCGGTTTACGTCTACGCTAATACGTCCCCGGTGTGCTATCTTAGAATTATCTATTTACATCTTATTCGCATGCTACATATACTATTATGCGACGTTCGTGCTACTTTAGAGAAACAATAAACCATGTTGCAGGTCAAATGGTATTTTCTCACGTATTATTTTGTTCTTGTTAATAATTGGTTAATAATTGGTTTTTTGGGGGAAAGGAAATGGCGCAGTATCTGTCTCATATATCGTTGGACACCTGAACCGCGCCGTAAGGGAAGGGATAAAGGGGGGAGTGAAAGAAGAAAGGAAGAGATAGGTGCCGTAGTGGAGGGCTCCGGAATAATTTCGACCACCTGGGGATCTTTAACGTGCACTGACCTCGCACAGCACACGGGCGCCTTAGCGTTTTTCCTCTACAAAAACGCAGCGCCGCGGTCGGGTTCGAACCCGGGAACTCCGGATCAGTAGTCGAGCGCCCTAACGACTGAGCCACCGCGGCGGGTCTTTTTCTTGTTCCCGTAAGAATATTACTCACACTCTGTGGAAGAACGTGGTACACCTATACCGCTATGCCAGATGTCCAGTAGGAGAGTGCAGAAATGGCATCGGCGAGGCCAACAGCAAAACAGAAGACTGCTTCATGGGCTCTGACTAGGGAAAATAAACGCCATAGATTCCAGCTTGTTTTTCCTTCTGTCAATTAGGGCACCGCTGTGGGGCTATGAGGATGTTTTTTTTAGGAGAGAGGCGCAAATTTGACTGTACCAGTTTCTGGAAAACAGAAACATTTCTCTTCGACATCTGCGATAAATAATTGGCGGTGGTTTAGATCTAGTTAAACCTAGAGTGACGCGATAGCTAGAGCTGGCCGAGTGGAACTTGCTCGGTTGAATTGCAAGGTCAGTCTTTCGCCGCTCCGTTTCGCTGGGCGTTCCTTCTTCATCTTCGTCCCACTTGACACGGCGCATGCGCACAACTGTTGCAGCTCGGCTTCACCGGCGTGCTGTTGCCGCCGGCAGCAGCAGCTGCTTCGCACCACGTCACCAACCACGTGATCACGTGACCACGTGGTGGCTGCGCCGCCACGCTGGAAGCTCGATATGCTACCATAATGTAGCCATCGCTACAAGATGTCTAGAAGAAATTGTAACATTTACTGCTTCACAGGACGCCACCCCACCCCATTATCAGTCACGGTTCCATGGGCGAAGCGCTACTGAGACAGACATCTGGTATTTTCACCTCCAGAAGTCGGTTGGGAGTATGCGAGATGGGACGACAACATGTGGATTTTTAAAAGGGAAAGGCGGGCTAGTTGGTGTTTAACAGGGGAGTGCATATTGCTATCGCGCTAAACGACGATGGACGAAGCGAAGAATGCACAAGACACAATGCGGAACTTCAACTGAGGTTTACTACAAGGAAAACCACATATTACAAGATTCTTAATCATACCTGATAACAGCCGGCATCATCACGTGACACTGGCATGCGGGCGCACGGGGCACAAGTTAGCATGAAGATAGTTGAATTCCTTCCTGGATAAGGATACGGAAGTGGTGCTTATGCAACGGTCATTTTCTTTTCTAAGGCTGTAGGCTTCAAAAATTTCCCTACTAAGCTGGGTCGGTAATTTTTTCAGGACAGTTGTATCTCAGAACAACTAAAAGTCGGAAAAAGAAAACTCCACTGCCAGGTAAAGTTAGCTACATTGGTGACTGTGATGTTCCTACGTATGTTGATTTGGTGTTGTCCTAAGATCCTAAGTTCTGCACGGAACCTGAGGATTTCCCGGTAAAGCTGTTGTCCCTTGTCAAAAATATCGCTAGACGTGCCCCAGAGGAGGAAAAAGGCTGGTGTATTTCAGAAGGTGTAAATTCTCTTGTGACGAAGAGGCCGCAAAAGAAGCAAAAACTTGATGTAAAAAAGACTGTTGATTACCTTAAACAGAATGATCTTGCCTTAATGATCTCTGATGAAGAGGGTAGTTTTGCTTTTCTGCCCAATTCGGTTTATCCTCAGAAAGCGAGAGAAGCTGTTTCAAAAACTTCTCCCCCTCGAAGTTTAGTGCCGCTAAGCTGAAGAAACTAGCGATAGGTTTATGTGAAAGATGTAATCTGGGGAGGCTCTGTTCGATTGTCAAGGATGTGTCCAGTGGAGCACTTAGCATTTTCTTTTCTGCAAAAACCTACAAACAAGATGCTCCTTTTAGAGCCATTGTATCCGAACGTGATACGGGGCAGGAGGCAGTCTCGTAGTTTCTTCAGAAACACTACGCATGCTTAGCTCTGAGGATCCGTTCTTGATGCAGAATTCTGAAGAGCTCATCATATTGCTTAGTGACCAGGAAAACACAGGTCTCCGGTTTGCTACCCTACACTGGGGATGGGGGATAGGGGTTAGAAAGATGACAGAGAGGAAAACGCAAAAAAAGGAACGCGCACATATGGAGACACACACACACTAGGCGTTCGAGTTAGTCTTTCACACAGGCCGGTAGATTGTAAGAAGCGCAAAAGCGCTTGCACGGCCTTCTTCTGCGACGGTAGGTCCATTCGATGTTTTAGAATTCGTTTTTCGGATAGCGGTTGGTCGTCCAGTTGGTCAAGTTCGTGGCTAAGGCATGCCCTCTGTGGACTGTACTGCGGGCAGGAGCACAATATATGGCCAATTGATTCTTCATGGTCGCAGTGGTCACAGTTTGGGGTGTCGGTCATCCCTATGCGGAAGGCATAGGCTTTAGTAAAGGCAACACCCAACCAAAGTCGATATAAAAGCGTGGCGTCTCTACGGCGAAGCTATGATGGCGCTCGAAGACTTAATGTTGGATCAAGTGAGTACAGTCGCGTATTTATTAATTGTGGCTCATTCCATTGCGACTCGGTGCACTGCCGAGCAAGTAGGCGGAGCTTCCGTGCCGCGTCAGTTCTAGAGAGAGGAATTGGGACGTGGCGCTCCTCAGTATGGGCTGAGCGGGCAGCGTGATCCGCCCGTTCATTGCCGATAATCCGGCAGTGACTTGGAAGCCACTGGAACGTTATTTCATGGTCGGCATCACTTATATGGTGTAACTTCTTTGTAATATGAAAGATTAGTTGTTCGTGCGGTCCGCGTCGTAGAGGGGACAGTAGAGACTGCAGTGCCGGCTTCGAATCGCAGAATATTGTCCATTTGTGTGGCGGTTCATCACCAATGTGATGAAGGGCAGTTAAGAGCGCTGCGAGCTCTGCTGCCGTCGATGTTGTCGCGTGGGTCGTCTTAAATTTGATTGTTGTAGCTTTCGCTGGAATGACGATTGCCGCCGCGGAGCTGCTTGGAAGGACAGATCCATCAGTGTAAATATGCGTTGAGTCACGGTAGTTCTTGTACAAATGTAGTAGCGTGAGCTGTCTAAGGGCTGGTGATGACAGATCAGCTTTTTTCGAGATACCAGGTATTGCGAGGTAGATTTTTGGCTGAGCGAGGCACCATGGAGGGATCGAAGGTATCGCAGCCGGAGTGAAACAAGCTGGCAATGATTCTTCATATGCAGTTATCGTTTGGCTGAAAGATGTGTGTGGCCTGTCCGCTGGTAGAGAGGCTAAATGGTAACGAGGATTCCGGGCTAGATGCCTTATATGGGTCCTGAGTACTTCAATTTCAATGTGGGTCTTGACAAGGTGGTCTCTAGCGATTGCTATCGTAGCCACTGTTGAAGCACTCTGAGGCAGGCCTAGTCAGATCCGGAGCACTTGACCCTGGAGACTTTGTATTGTGCGTAGATTCGTTTTGCCTGTGTTTATTGCTGGCACGCTGTATTGCAGAAATCCTAGAAAAAGCACCCTGTACAGTTGTAACGTGGCACTAGGCGACATTCCCCAGGTCTTGCCAGCGAAAAACTTGAACAGGTGGCAGATGCCTGTCAACCGTTTTTTCACGTATGATATGTGTGGGTTCCATGACCAGTCCCTGTCGATTATGACACCTAGAGACTTGTACAATCGGACCCATCGTATTATTTTGCCATTTATCATTACACTGTAGTTTGCCATGGGTTTGCGCGTAAATGGCACTAGTGCGCATTTCTCGGAGGAAATTTCCAGGCCTCGATTACGGAGGTAGATAACAGTTTGTGTGGCGGCTCTCTGAATTCTCGCTCGCAACTGTAGGCGTGTTACTGCAGATGTCCATATGCAGATGTCATCCGCGTACATTGATAGCCTGACTGTGGTTGGCACGTGCTCAAGGAGATCAATTAGTGTTAGATTAAATAACACGGGGCTAAGTACACCGCCCTGGGGGACGCCGTGGTAGCTATAGTGAAGAGAAGTATGGCCTTCCTCAGTGCTTACAAAGAAGGATCGCTTGGATAGATAGCTCCGTATCCATTGAAACATCCGACCACCCACTCCTACCTCTGCGAGAGCAGAGAGGATGGCTTCATGCGTAACGTTGTCATACGCCCCTTTAAAGTCGAGGAATAAGGATGCGCAGAGACGCTTACGGCATTTCTCATGTTGAATGTAGGTCACCAGGTCGACGACGTTATCGATCGATGATCGACCGCGTCGGAAGCCCGCCATGGCATCTGGGTAAGTGTTGTGGTACTCCAAGTACCACTCCAGGCGTCCTAGGACCATCCTCTCCATTACTTTGCCCACACAGCTCGCCAAAGCGATCGGGCGATATGATGAGAACTCCAACGGCGACTTGCCAGGCTTCAGCAGTGGAACAAGGCGACTTGTCTTCCAGGCTGTTGGTAGTGTGCCATTTCTCCAAGATTCATATTACACCTCAGGAAGAACTCCTCTCGCTCGCTCCCCCAGGTGACACAGAGCTCGGTAGGAACTTCCGTCAGGTCCTGGCGCTGATGTGCGGCTACACAAAGCTAATGCTGCCTGAAGTTCGTGGATCGAGAATGGTAGATCCAACCGGAAATCACGTGGTGGCGGGTAGCTGCTCGAAGGCGATGGAATGTTGGTAGCTGTGAGTTGGCCGGATAATCTGGCGCAGAAATCCTCTGCCACGTCAATCTCCGATCTCTTTTGAGAGAGGGCAAGCGCCTTGAATGGGAATCGCTGTACGGGAAGTGTCCGCAGCCCGCGCACCGTTCTCCATAGTTGCGATAAAGGCTTGCGTGGATCTAGCGACTCACAGAAGGCAGCCCAACGTTGCGATTCGAGCTTGTCTAACCGGCGCTGTATCTTCTTTTGCGTGCGCCTGGCGGTCCGTAGATCGTCCATTGTTTTCGTACGTCGGTACCTTCG
The DNA here is from genome assembly GCF_052857255.1 of Amblyomma americanum. Classification (NCBI taxonomy): domain Eukaryota; kingdom Metazoa; phylum Arthropoda; class Arachnida; order Ixodida; family Ixodidae; genus Amblyomma; species Amblyomma americanum. The sequence goes on along the minus strand of NC_135498.1, from coordinate 90,848,350 downwards.
TTCAGCACGTCGTCGGATTGCTCGTAGTCGTTCTAGTTCCACATCAAAATCATTAAGTTTCGAGGAGCATGTTAGAGTTCACATAGTGTCTTGCACCACGCTCTTGATTGCCTCTTCCAAGTCGAAAGATGAATTGGCGTTGCAGTGTGCTTCCATAATAGACTGAAATTTAGGCCAGTCCACTCTTTGGATCGTATCCTGTGTTTTGGAAGCGGTCAATCCTCTGATCTTGATGTACGTGGGGATGTGGTCGCTTCCGTGCGTCTCTGTCCGCAAACCACCCTGCACGTCTGACTAGGCTTCGTGCGACGAAAGCCAAGTCAAGACAGCTGCTGTACGTGGAGCCACGTAAGAACGTAGGACTTCCATCATTCAGCAGCCAAAGTTCATTACTGGAGGCGAAAGATACCAGAGCTCTGCCTCTTGCGTTGATGATCCGACTTCCCCAGAGGGTACGATGGGCGTTGAAATCTCCAATGATGTCCTAGGGATTGGAAGTTGAGGAAAGGATGTCTTGTAGTCTTTTGTAATCAAATCGACTTGACAGAGATAGGTAGGCGCCTACAAAAGTGAAGGCCAGATTCTTTTTCCTTACGTTTATGCATATATATTGATTACTGTCATTAGGTGGTACAGGCTGATGACTGTAGGTGAGGTCACGGCGAATAAACACCAAAACGTTACTGTTTTCATAAACAGCTGACGACATAAATGATTCATATCCAGAAAGTCTGATTTTGTTCGATAAGTTAGGCTCGCAAATGATGATAATGGGAAACATATTGGCGTACACGAAGCGACGGAAATCCGAATAGCGCGCTTTGAGTCCGCGGGCATTCCACTGAAAAATAGCTGCTTGTCGGACCTCGTCCCTAAAAGACCAAGGCTGTGGAGCCATGATCTACTCAAGGGTTGCAAGCACCGGACTCAGAGCGTCCAGTACTTGAAGCGCACTTCTGGCAGACGGTGTGTGCATGTTGCTTAGCAGCACGCGAATGGCATTCATTAAAGGCCTAATAAGTGCTATCACTTGCTCATCTGTATTCCGCGACTCCTCGGATACAGCACCTTGCTGTACTGGGGGCGGCTTCTTCTGCGGCTCTTCTGGCGGTCGTGTACGCGGAAGTGGCGGCCATTCCTTTGTGGAAAGAGATCTGGCAGTTTTCACCCTTCCAACATCGGTGTTCGGAGTGCTGGAAACGTCCGCTGATGATGATGCTTGAAGAGGTAACTTTTCCTGAAAACTTGTTTTCCACCGTGAAGACCATCGTCGGTGACGTCGTCTTCGTCGTACTTTCACCGCGGCCTCTTTGTGGGTAGAGTTGTCTCTCACCATTTGTTTAAGAATGGTGATCTCTTTCTTGATCTGGGGACAGTCTTTGGAAGAGGCGCAGTGAACACCTTGACAGTTAGGACACTTCAACGTGGTTGCGCTGCAGTTGTCTTCTGAGTGGGGTTCGGCACATCGAGGGCACACGGCCGAATTTCTGCAAACACCCTTCACATGTCCAATCTTCTGACAATTGAAGCATTGCATAGGTCTTGGAATAAATGGTCGAACCTGGTTGCGAAAGTGGCCGACCTTCACGTAGGGTGGAAGGCAGTCGCCTTTGAAGGTTATCCTCACACAACGTGAGTTGCCGAGGCGACCAACATGTACAATCACGTTGTGTTCTCTTGCTGGTTTTATGAGAATTGGTAGGTCTGCATTAGATATTTCATTGTCAATGTCATATATGACTCCTGTTATTGTGGCACCATTCGTTGGCACGATGGATCGGACCTGGATGTTTCCCAGCTGCGTTACATGTTGTAGTGTGGTCAGTGCGCTCGGGTGCATCACATCGATTGCCAGGATGTTTCGCCTAGTGTTTATCCTAACATCCTTGATCTCATTTGGCACGGTGTTTTCTAGATACACGGAGAGTGCTTGCCTGTTGAGGACGCGCAGGTTGTCGGTAGCGTTCTGTGGCACAAACAGGATGGAGTGAGGCCATCGCTGAGGAGCTGTTTTCACAGTGTCCGAGCTGGACGCCGAAGATGAGTTGATAATTCTTCGTTTGGCCTTGCGGTACTGGGCAAGTCGAAAGCTGTCTTCCGAGGACTCGTCACCTGATGCGCAGTACATCTCTGTGTCCTCGCTACCACTCGACGTATTTCCTCGCTTCCGCGAACCGATGTCCGCGGGTGAACGGGAACCGGGAGGATCCTCGGGGTGTTGTTCATCCATCACCGCGATGGAGGGGGCGGTAGACTCCACAGGTGCAGTAAGAAGTAAAAAAAAACACAGAGACGGGCGAGATGTGTTCCGCAAGAGAAGCACACTGCTTTGTGCTCTTAAGGGTACCACAGATGACTACGGCTCAGTGGCTTTTCAAAACGCATGTGGCATGATTGTGGATGACTTTGTAGAAATGCTCCGTTTTTATCTTGCTTCGACCATAGTTAATTTTGAGGGAAAGAATTTCATTCAGAAGCATGGTGTTTGCATCGGTTCATGTATTGCCCCTTTCTTAAGCGACATCTTTTTATCATATTGTGACAAGCGAATCGCTGCAAACCTTGACACAGCCCACTCGGCAAATATTTTTAGATATGTAGACGCTTATGCTATTTTCTTGAAAGGCCCCTTCTCGAGAAGGGGCCATTACAGTAGTTAACCACATTCTTCAAATCTTCAGTGATTGTGCCTTTGGGTTGAGCTTAACCTATGAGTTGCCGTCGCAGGGATGCTTGAAGTTTTTGGACATCTGTATTGTTACGAGTGCTAGTGGAACCCAGGTGGGCCGGAGGTACCAGCCTCGCTCAAAAAAAGGTATCTTAATCCACCAGTCAGCTCATTCAAAGCTTATAAAAAGGGGAAAAGCCAAAAACTGCCTGCGCGCCGCTCTTGATAAGTTTTGCCCACATGAAATGCAGAACAGCGTGCAATTTCAGTTACAGCCACTGACTACTGCTGGTTTTCCTTGTGAGCTGGTCAATTCGGTGATAGAAGCCCTTGCCAAGGAAGCTCGATGCCCACCGAACCACTGCCTAAGTGAATAACCGCTCCGCCGGAGACCCGTGGCTATGCCGTACTTCCACCAGATTTCCCATCGCCTCTAAAAAGTGGCCATGAAATTTGTGGTCCCGGTGGTCTTCACGGCGCCCAAGAAGCTTTCAGGCATGTTCAATATGGTGCAGGGAAATGGAAAAAAGAACGGGTGCCACGCTAAGCACGTATACAGGTTCGTTCCCTGCAAAACAGGGGTGGTGTACCGAATACCCCTCACATGTGGGAATATTTACATAGGGCAAACTGGATGTTGCCTGAATGTAGGACTTAGGTACCACCGCGCAGCCGTTGAATAATTAGCGGGGGGCGGTGAACTGGCGAAACATTGTCGCCATTGCCGTAACTGCACGCCCAGGTTCCGAGACACAACTGTCCTTAAAATAATTACCCACCCAGCTTAGCAGGGAAATTTTTGAAGCCTACAGCATTAGAAAAGAAAATGACCGTCGCATAAGCACCACTTCCGTATCCTTATCCAAGAAGGAATTCAACTATCTTGATGCTAACTTGTGCCACGCGCGCCCACATGCCAGTGTCACGTGAAGGTGTCTGCTGTCTATCAGGTGTGATTACGAATCTTGTATATATGTGGTTTTCCTTGTAGTAAACCTCAGTTGAAGTTCCGCGTTGTGTCTTGTGCATTCTTCTCTTCGTCCCTCGTCGTTTAGCGCGTTTGCAATATGCACTCCCATGACAACATGTGGCTCAGCTAGTGTTTGGCCTGATGCTGTAAGTATTCTATACGACACATGAGTGACATATCACTTCCATTTCCACCTTACAGGTCAGCATTGAGATTCCGCTCAATAAAGTGGCGTGGGTTGTCGGCACGCGGCCACCGTCAGTTGGCATTGCTAAAATTCTGTCGGCCTTTTACTGACGAAGTCGCGGTGATGAAATAAACCGCTACACCACCCCATCAAAACCCAATTTAGTACCTTACAAACTCAACAAGTGTAAAGTTGCCGTGTTTTGGTGCGTACTTCCACAGTGATGTAGAGTGCCCACATCATATTAATAGCATTGGAATCAAAATAACTCGATCTATTTGGGTTACTTACCATGGAAGTCTTCTCCAGCTTCAAATTAAATAGCCATTACATTTTACTGTTGTTCAATGCTGCCGTGTATACTACAATCTAGTGCGGGATACCAGCAATAAAACAGATCCACAGAAGCTGTGATTCATTCACAAAAGGACGCTACATGTGTGCACAGCTCCGGCCCGAGAAGAAAAGCTTTGAGAACTTTTCCTTGCCGCAAGTTTTTTACTGCTTTAACTTCAGGTTAGCGTTACACAGTTCTGAAAATAGTGTCAAGCCTTGATGTTTTTTTTTGCCGTCAAGCACATCGTTCTAGGAATATGACATTATTTACGTGTGTTCGCGTTCCGAATTATTGAACGCGAGGTAAATGTCTTCAAATTGCCGTTTTGTGTAATGCGAATCAGCCTTTACTCGTAATTGGTCAAATATTTGTCAGTCCTTTCCTTGGTAAAAAAAATAATTGATAGGTTTTTCATGCTTCATATTTTGTTATCAAAGTGAAAAATTGCTTATTTACTGCATATTATTTCAGTTGCGTTGTTGCCGTTTAGATTTTACGCATGTTCTCTTTTCATTACGCCTGCAATTGTGCTACTATATTGTGTGTAGTTGTTGGCACTAAATAGCAGCGTCTGTGTTACGGCGTCTAGTCGCCGGTGGCCTGATATTTAAGCGGGGCTACTGGTTTTGTCAGAAGGTATGCATTGCGGGCCTTCTTTTACCTCACATGGTTGGCATTAACACGTTACCACAAAAGACAGCCTTGCACTCAGTGGGCTGTTTATGAGAATCAATATCAGAGCCAAAAGCAGAACATTACAGGTGCTGACGAAGTTTCGTAATATGTCGTAAACAAGAAGCCTGCACTGCGACACCTCCTTGTTCAATAGGTCTCCAAGGGTCATGCGCCGATGGAACCGACACAGATGATTCACGCAAGCCAATGTTCACCCATCCAACTTAAAGCTGAATAAACATTAACGCCAGCTAGACTCTTTTCAGTGTTTAAGGAAGGAAGGGGGCAATAAATAACTGTTAACAAAAAGAACATTTCAGACTTTGGCTTTAAAGGTTCATGAACTAATAGGAGTCCCGTCTTCCAAGGAAGGTCACTATTTGCGCAGTACAACAGATGCAAATTAAGTGTTTCCCGTGACGGTGCCCCGCGAAGTTTCACAAACAGCACTCCAGAACATGGTTTTGAAGGCGCAGAAAAGTGGCAGATCAGGCCTTCTGCCAACACGGGAGTGGCAATGCATGAAAAAAGCAGAAGGACACTACATAATCCTAGGCTTCGGAGCTGTACGTAATTAGAAGACAAAAAATCAATTGAAGCTGTGAGTAACGGAAACAAATCACATTGCCTCTGAAGACTATCTTCTAGCCTTTATTTCTCATCATTGTTTGATTTGTGACTACGCCTCTTATCGTTATTGCCCAGCTTGTTTCCGAAGGGCTCACAAGGTTGATATAGTGACCAAAAATGCAAAATGGAAAAAAAACTCAAAATACGTGCCCTTAGCAACGTCGCGCCAAAAAATGTTCTGCATAGTGCATCAATGGCTCTTAACTGAAAAAAAGCTCACAAGACGGTCACCACTGTGTACCGCAACGTTGAGCGGCAGCGGCGGAGGTTGTTTTAGTTCGCAACATATTCCGACAAGGATTTTGAGCGCAACAAGCACATATGCACATTTATAGAGCACTGTCTAAAATTTTCAGACACATTTATTCTAATCTCTTCCCTTCCAATCCTCGACAGTCATGAAGGAAGCCTTGTGATCTGAGAAGTGGCCAGAAGTGCCGAAACTATACCCGATCGTGCATGTTTTTCGTCAGGTCGTCACAGCAGCGCGATGAGTTACGAGGGAGCGGAACTACCCTGGTCACACTTAACGTAACTGAGCTCAAACCACTCACGACGGTGCTTTGCCGTGACGCGTACCGGTGACTTAATGAGTGATGCCTGTGCAACCCTCCTCCTCCGTCCACGGTAGTTACCTTGGTTATCACGCTTCGGATGCGGTGTATGCTACTACCTCGCCGATGCTAAACCCAAGGAACGCGCGTTTAAAAACTAATGCTGTAGAATTACGTATGAAATAAATTTGCAGCTGCTCAAACCTTTCAACTCGTTATCAGCAGTTCGAACTTTCGCGCCAAACTGAACATAAAGAAAAAGAAATATCGTTTTCATACCGCACATTGAAAATTTACTTTTAGTGCGCTTCCTGGATCAAACTTTTTTGAAGAGCAAAACTTTACGCAATTATCATCTTTGGCTGTGTAGTTTTAATGAAAAGAAAAAAAACGTAAGTGGTTATACTTCTTTTCATACATAGCAGACAACACTAAGAAAGCCAACGTTCTTAGACAGTGAAATTGTCTAAGAGCGAGCAGGCTATAAAGTAGGATTTCATTACAGACGCTAAAAAAGATGTAAAGAAACTCCTAATAGACTGCAAAAGAGAAAAGCGGGCAGTGAAGTTTGGTAACTGCGAATTTGTTGATGCACTGTGGGGACGTTGTGGTACCCTACATATGCAGTGCCACAAGACCTCGCACGTACCGGTATCTCGGAAGAACGCTAACATCATCATCATATATAAAAAAATGGGACATCAAAGACATGAAAAACGGCATACCAATCAGAATACAGTCCTTTGTTTACAAGTAGTCTTCTACAGGTTACAGAAATTAAGAAACCAATTACTATTACTCCGCCTGAAATTTAATTGATTACGGTAGTCAATGATAGCCTCGGAGCAGTAACTGAACGTTTACACAAAACAATCGATTACTATTACATTATTTTCTTTGCAACTTTTTGAGATAACACACCTTTTCTCAGACTACAGTGAACTAGTCCGGCTTGCTTAATGTTAAGGCGCAAGCTTTTCTCTGCTCATAAATAGCGTGGACGGAAGTTGCTGATGGAAGTCCTACGCAGGAACTATCAATGATAATTTGTGAGATAATTAAAATAAATGATAATACTTGATTAATCAACAGTTGATAAGAAACATATATGTAACCATAGCTGCCGATAGTGATAGTGGTACAGATAGTTATGGTAGTGATAGTGATAGCTACTAATACTGATAGTGATAATGATAGCTTCTGATAGGGATAGTGCCAGAGATAGATAGTGACAGTGAGGATTAAAGTGATTATGATAGTGATATGACAGTTGGTATAGCGATGATGATGATAGCCGGGACAGTAAAATTGAGGAAAAAAAACAAACAAATTGAAAATAATAAAGAAATAAAACAAAATAGGAAATAAAGAAAGAAACAAATAGAAACAAAAAGAACAAAGGAAATAAAACGGAAATAGAAATAAATAAATAAATAACAAAAATACCAATATAAAATAAAGGAAAAATGAAAAATGGCGGGAGAACGAGAGGGAAGGGAAAGGCTTCCGGGTTTCCGCTCTTAAGCAGACTTAAGTGAGATCATGTAATTTTTTTTTAGGGCGGGTTGGAACGTTTCAAAAGGGGTTCTTTTTAAAGCTATCGATAATTTTCCTACGTTACTTCGTAAACTATCAGCTGCTAAACTGCACGCTCTCAAAGGATGCGCTAACCGAAAGAGAGGTTAATAAGGTATGGACATCTTGCGCACCAGCTCGTGGTTGCGCAATGCATCGATGCTAGTGTCTAAGCCTTTTATGCAGTGCCGCGCTTCGCTGTTGTTGGCGCTCTGATAAGGCGCGGGGGTAATGCCAAGTCAAAGATGAAAAAAAATCGTCTTTAAGTGATCTCTTGGAAGCATGAGTTGGCGGCCTGTTTTGTGGAACCATAGGTTTGATGGTTCATTTCGTCAACCAAGCGATGTTGGTGCTCATGTCGTCGCAATTCGCATGCCACCCATTAAAGCCTTGCACTGCGCCGTGTCAGTGTCTTGCATTTCACTTTTCGTCTTCGTCTTTGCGGCCCTGTCATTTTTTCCGCTATAGATGCCCAGAAGACTCGCATGCAGTTTTCTTTGCTAAACTACAAAACATTCCACCAGTAGTGCTAACTTGAACAAAATTCTCGCATTCGAAGTTTGAAGCTTATTTACGTTGAACCTGAAAGCATCGTGTAAACTGATCATTCATGCAGAAAGCATTCCCAGAGCAAAGTGTTGTAATGGCACCTCTTATAATAAAATGGATAAACTAATTACACTTATTGGCAACGTCAACCATGGCAATATTGAGTTTAGGCATATGAGGTAAATATTATGGTATATCTGATGAAAATGATTATTAAAACATAAGAAATACAACAGGCATAGGAAAGAACGCAACAAGTAAACAAACAAACAAAACTAAAGACGGTGTATACTATCAGCTAGCAATAACGATATGAACTACCAGATTATGCAGCAGTATCTAAACGCCCGCTCTGCCACCACTTATACCTCACTCCAGTCCCCCTTCATAGGAAACTGCTTTGTCCAGCCTTACGCTGTGCGACCACCACCGGCTGGTCTCGGGCGCAGCGCAATACAAGCCGCCAGAGTCCTAAACTGAAGACCCCAGAGCGAGGATAGGCCCCTAGTAACTCTTCTTTTTCAATAAATAAACTTTTTGCCCCACCACTAAATCAGACCTCAAATTTGTCTGCAAATATGTAGCCTTTGACATTTTACTGCATATAGCTTACACTCGACTGCAATCCCCGTCATGAAGAACTTTGTCCACAGTACACTGCAGGTGCTTTCTTTCCGGTTCAAGTTGTTGACCAATACGACGTCGTCCTCCCCGCTGCTTTGTGTATTAATGTGCTTAGTTAACAGGAACGCTGTTCCTGACAGCCATTGGTGCTGGCTTTGAACCCAAGAACCAGAGTGGATTTCAATTCGACCCCAAATATTTAGAAAAATTTCTTAGCCTTTCTAGCACATATAGAAAGCTCTCCGGTAATAATAATAATAATTGGTTTTTGGGGGAAAGGAAATGGCGCAGTATCTGTCTCATATATTTTTGGACACCTGAACCGCGCCGTAAGGGAAGGGATAAAGGAGGGAGTGAAAGAAAGGAAGAATAGGTGCCGTAGTGGAGGGCTCCGGAATAATTTCGACCAGCTGGGGATCTTTAACGTGCACTGACATCGCACAGCACACGGGCGCCTTAGCGTTTTTCCTCCATAAAAACGCAGCCGCCGCGGTCGGGTTCGAACCCGGGAACTCCGGATCAGTAGTCGAGCGCCCTAATCACTGAGCCACCGCGGCGGGGTAGCTCTCCGGTGGAAAATAACTTTTCTGAAAAGTAGCTCTCCGGTGGAAAATTACTTTTCAGAATAGAGCGTTCCAGTTGGAAGAAACACAAATATGGGATTTGTGGGACCTGCTACCACACGCCATGAGTCTTTGTTGAGTTTTTGATGTTAAAATGTCATCTATATTCAAAGGAACCCCGAAGTGACTGTAATTTAAAGTCATTATTATAGTGCACGCAGAAGAGAAAGTAATATTTATGTCTTGCTTAAGTTAATCATATTCTGAAGGTTATTTCTACTAACGTGTATTTCCTGTGCAGAGCCTCAAGCTGTTTTCTTTCTAATGCCATAGTTCCAGGATCACTCATCGTTGCCTCCATTTAAGATAACAAATTCAAAACAAAATCATACCTTTACCTTTCGCTCGCACTCTGAAATTCCTTGAAACTCCTCTTAAATTCTTCTCAAATTCCTCTGGCGTCAGTTCAAGCTGAAGCTTCTGAGCGGAAAGCTGCACGAAGGCGTCATTTCTCGCGAGCGATCATGAGCAGCAGTGAAAGCGGCCTACTCCTTAACGCATCCAAGCGCTAACCAGGAATTAAAACGTAATATCACAGATTAACGTACTAAAAAAAAGCAGCCGTAAACAGAGATGTTTTTCGTTTTTATTCGATATGCAGCCAAAGAAATGTTTTCGCACCTTCACTCTATAACCACCGTTAACTGTTGATACGTACTGAATTACACAGTGAGGCGCATAAAGGCCTACAAAACATTTTATTCAGACGGCAAAGCTCTAGGACGAGCATTTTATACTGACTCCTAGAAGGTGATGGGGCAAGGACAAAAAAGAGAGGTCAAATGTCATTGTTTTTAATTGTGACTGTACAAGTACTAGGTGGCACTTGGTCACATTAACAGCAGAAGGAAAGGAAACCCAAGCGTGCACTTTTTCAAAGATACCGTAATCTCAGAGAATTTCGTGTTGCAGAAAGACCTCTTGAAAAAAAGTGTGCCTAAAGAGCAACGCTTTAGATAGATAGATAGATAGATAGATAGATAGATAGATAGATAGATAGATAGATAGATAGATAGATAGATAGATAGATAGATAGATAGATAGATAGATAGATAGATAGATAGATAGATAGATAGATAGATAGATAGATAGATAGATAGATAGATAGATACATAGATAGATAGATAGATAGATAGATAGATAGATAGATAGATAGATAGATAGATAGATAGATAGATAGATAGATAGATAGATAGATAGATAGATAGATAGATAGATAGATAGATAGATAGATAGATAGATAGATAGATAGATAGATAGATAGATAGATAGATAGATAGATAGATAGATAGACAGACAGACAGACAGACAGACAGACAGACAGACAGACAGACAGACAGACAGACAGACAGACAGACAGACAGACAGACAGACAGACAGACAGACAGACAGACAGACAGACAGACAGACAGACAGACAGACAGACAGACAGACAGACAGACAGACAGACAGACAGACAGACAGACAGACAGACAGACAGACAGACAGACAGACACACACACACACAGACAGACAGACAGACAGACAGACAGACAGACAGACAGACAGACAGACAGAGATAGATAGATAGATAGATAGATAGATAGATAGATAGATAGATAGATAGATAGATAAAGAGGAGGAGGGAAAGACAGGGATGTTAACCAGAAAGGGGTTCCGGTTGGCTACCCTGCACTGGGGAAGAGGGATTAGGGGGCTAAAAGGAGGAAGAAAGAAGGGGAAAAAGGCATAACACACACACACACATGCACAACGCTGTCACAATTTGTCACTCAATCCTGTCGCTCTCAAGTAGGCAAAGAGTGCCTTGTATGCCTTGTGGGCAGTCGACTGCTGTGGCCACGGACCAAGGATCTTTTGCTCTGATAATGGGCAAGGATCGAGGCGGTCCAGGGCACAACACAGTGTATGTCTTGCACTCGCAAATGCAGGGCACTCACAGAGATGAGCGATGGTCTCCTCACAACCGCAGCTTTCACAGGCAGGACTGTCAGCCATCCCCATTCGGAAAGCATAGTGGTTGGTAAAAGCAACGCCCATCCATAAACGGCATATCAATGTTGCGTCGCGACGTGCTAAGTTACGTGGAAGACGAAGGCGCAGTCCAGGGCCCAGTGCCTTGAGGCGGAGGTTGCAAAACTCTCCCGTGTTCCACGCTAAAAGTGTGAGCTCCAGTGCCAAAGGGCGAAGCCCACACGCTGCGTCAGGTCTTGATATTGGGATCCTCACTGGAAGTCCGTCGTTGTGAGCCGAACGCGCAGCCGCATCGGCCTTGTGATTACCGTTAATACCACAGTGTCCTGGCAGCCATTGAAAAATGTTGTCATGACCTTTGAAAACGGTGGCGTGGTACAGTAGACGGATCTTAGCAACAAGTTGCTACTGCGACCCGCGGCGTAGCGCAGCTTGCAGGGCTAGAAGGGCTGCTTTAGAGTCGGTGAAAACCGTCCAGTCATGTGGAGGTTCTTGAGTGAGGATGCTACAGGGCCCCCCGCCTAGACTGGAAGTCGAAACGGACGGAGGACCGGCGATGGCACTCGAGCACTAGGTCAGGCGGCGCTGGGAGTCGTTCCAGGGCGGTCTCCATGTAAGCCGGTTTAAGGCGGTCTAGACTGACGGTCTCTTCGCGGCCGTTTTGGAGTATGGTGGCGGTTTTCGGGGTGCGGCGGGGAACGCGGAAAGGTCCGTCGTAAGCCGGTGTCAGTGGAGCTCGGACAGCGTCGCGGCGCACAAAAACGTGGGTCGAGGTGGCCAGGTCGGGGTGTACGAAAATGGTATGGCGGCGGGACGGATTTGGGGGAGTAGGCCGGAGGTCTTTAACGCAGTCTAGCAGGCGTTGGAGGAATTCTTGGGGCTGGGCTGGAAGCTGCTGGGATGTAAAGAAGTCACCTGGAAGACGCAAAGCACTACCATACACGAGATCTGCAGCTGAACACTGTAAGTCTTCTCGGATGACGGCCATTAGACCAAGCAGCACAAGGGGCAAGGAGTCGACCCAGGAGGCGCAATTGAGGCGGGCAGCGAGGGCGGCCTTCAATTGGCGGTGAAGGCCTTCCACCATGCCGTTAGCACACGGGTGATATGCAGTGGTACGGCAATGCCTGGTGCCGAGAATATTATGAAGGGAAGCAAACAGGGAGGACTCAAACTAGCGTCCACGGTCGGTTGTCACAGTGCCAGGACAACCAAATCGAGATACCCACGCAGAAATGAAGGCGCGCGAAACAGTCTCTGCGGTGATGTCAGGAATGGGGACTGCCTCCGACCAGCGAGTGAAGCGGTCGACTATGGTCAAGATATAGCGGTAGCCTCGAGAGATGGGTAGAGGGCCTACGATGTCGAGATGAACATAGTCGAAAAGACGGCCAGGGGGTAGAAAGGCTTGGGAAGGTGTCTTGGTATGTCGACAGATCTTGGTCGACTGACAGGGCAGGCACCGGCGCGTCCAAGCACGCACATCAGCGTTGATTCCGGGCCAAACATAGCGCTGAGTGAGAAGGCGCTGAGTAGCCCGAATGCCTGGATGGCATATGTCATGGAGAGAATAGAAGATAGGGCGACGTAGTGAAGCCGGAACAAAAGGGCGAGGAAAGTCCGTTGAAACATCGCACCACAAGGGCTCAGGTGAGCAAGGATGGTGCACAAGCCGTAATCTGAGAGAACGAGGGTTCGCTCGAAAAGCGGCAAGCTCATCGTCATTTAGTAGAGTGGAGAGCTGGGCGAGTCGGTACATGATTGAAGAAGGAAACCAGCGCAAAAGACGAAGACACAGGAACAAGGAACACAGGACACCGCTGGACCAGCGGTGTCCTGTGTTCCTTGTTCCTGTGTCTTCGTCTTTTGCGCTGGTTTCCTTCTTCAATCATCGTCATTATGCTGGGCAGAAGAGAATGCGGCCCAGTCGACGGTGGAAGATGGAGCGTCTGCCGCGACTATACGAGAGAGGGCGTCAGCGGCGGTTTTGGCTGCACCTTTCACATGCCGGATGTCGGTAGTAAACTCCGAGATATAAGCGAGCTGACGGAGTTCACGTGATACGTACTTCGATGAGTTGGTCCGGAACACATATGCCAGCGGTTTATGATCGGTTAGCACGTGAAACTTGCATCCTTCTACAAAATGCCGAAAGTGCTGGATAGCGGAGTAGATGGCTAGGAGCTCTCGACCGAAGACGCTGTAGCGGGTCTCAGCAGGAAGTAGCTTCCTAGAGTAAAAAGACAATGGTCTCCACTCGGAGTTAATGAACTGCTGTAAGACGGCTCCGATGACCACGCTGGAGGCATCCACCATCAATCACGTAGGGGCGTCGTTGCGCGGATGGACTAGAAGCACGGCGTTAGCGAATGCTTGCTTCGCGGCAGTAAAGGCGGCCTGGGATTCTGATGACCAAGAGATTGCAGAGGACGGGCCAGAGGTTGACCGGAGGAGGTCGGTGAGCGGGCGAAGTAGCTCTGCACAGTGCGGGATAAAGCGGCGGGAGAAATTCACCAGCCCCAGGAATTGTCGCAGGAGGCGCAGGGTTGTGGGCAGGGGAAATTTCTCGATGGTCTGGACGTGGGACGCGAGAGGGCGGATACCCACTGAGGATATGTGATGACCCAAAAACTCGAGCTCAGAAGCACCGAAAGCACACTTGGAGGCATTCACAACCAGGCCGTAGTGCTGTAGACGCTTGAACAAAGCACGTAGGTCTTGCTCATGATCATGAGGTGTAGGGCTGGCGATGAGCACATCGTCAAGGTACGCGAGTACACTCGGTAGGCCCCGCGTGACCTCAGCCATGAACCGCTGGAAGGTTTGAGCCGAATTGCGTAGTCCAAAAGGCATCCGGACGTACTCAAACAAACCAAAGGGCGTCGTGATGGCGGCCTTAGGTATGTCGGCGGGTTCAATGGGAATTTGGTGATACGCCTTAACCAGGTCAACGTTACTAAAAATGGCGCAGCCGGCGAGGAGCGATGTAAAGTCCTGGATGTGGGGCAGCGGATAGCTGTCGTGGACAGTGTTGGTATTCAACGCCCGATAGTCGCCGCAGGGACGCCAGTCACCGGGATCACGATTGGGCACTAGATTCAGCGGAGACGCCCACGCGCTTGACGACGGACGTATAATGCCGAGCTCCAGCATGTGGTCAAACTCACGTTTGGCGATAGCTAGACGGTCTCCAAACAAGCGGCGCGGTCGAGCAGCTGCGTGTGGACCCCGGGTGACGATGTGGTGTGTCACAGTATGTTTAGGCGCCTGAGTGAGGTTGCATGGCTTAGTGAGCTCCGGGAAATCCACCAACACCTTTTCGAACTGAGATGAAGGTATCAGCGTGCGAATGCCCATGGGAGCAAGGTCGGACGAGACTCCCGAGATGGAGAGATGAGTCAGACCGTCGGTAAGGCGACGATGCCTCACGCTGACGTCTAAGTCGAAGTAGGAGAGGAAGTCTGAGCCGATGATCGGGAAAACCACGTCTGCGATTACGAAGACCCATCGAAAAGTGCGGCGTAGGGCGAAGTCGAGGGTGAGAGATCGTAGCCCATACGTGGGTATAGATGAGGCGTTGGCAGCACGGAGCGACAGTCCTGATGGCTTGGAACGATCTGCCTTAGTCGGTGGAACCACGCTGATTTCCGCGCCCGTGTCAATAAGAAACCGGGTGCCAGAGAACTTGTCAGTGACCATGAACAGGCGGCTCGAATGACTGGGGGACCCACACGCCGCCGTTAGTGATCCCGGCGGGCGTTTCCCGGCCACGAACAGGGCGGTGTACACTTCGTGGCCCGGTGGCGAAAACGCCTGTGGTACCAGCAGAGAGATGTAGGGCTGGGACTCCGAGCATGACGTGAGCGCGAAAGTGCGCGATGATCAAGACGAGACGGACGGGTCTCCAGAGGTCGGCTCCGGAGTGCGGCGACTGAGGCGGCAAGCTCCTCGAGACGGGCCTCAAATCGCGAAATCACTGGGTCTCTTGGCGGCAAAACATCAGTGACGGACGGGGAGGTGGCCTCATGAACGTTATCGGCGAGCTCAGCCAGGCGGTTGAGGGTGACGTCACCGGCCACCGCAAGGACGAGGCGGATGGGCTGGAGAAGGCGTTGGAGGAAAAAGCTCTCGAAGCAACGCTGAGTGGTTGGGGATGTCGCGCTCCCCGAGAAGCTGCTGCATGCGGCGCAGAAGCTGGGAGGGGCGCAGGTCGCCAAGGTCTTCCCCGGTAAAGAGCTGCTGGAGGCGGGTGCGGTCCGACGGCATAAATCTCTCCAGCACCTTGGTTTTCAGGTGCTGATATGATGAGCACCCATGGGGGCGGAGAGAACGTCGGAGAGCTCACCGGCAGCGTCAGGAGGCAGGCTTGAGACAACATGGTAGTAGCGCGTCGTCTCTGACGTGATGCGGGCTAGGCAAAATTGCGCCTCAACCTGGTGGAACCAAACTTGCGGGTTCTGGGGCCAGAAAGGTGGAAGGCGAACCTGCAGCGACGAGACGTCCTGCGGACGCGAATCCTGCTGCGTGGATGTTGCGGGATCGCTCATCGCTCGTCCTTGGTCACCAATGTAGGATTAACGCCTCAGGAGCGAATGAAACGAGACCACTGCTACGAGCCGACACCAGAACAGATCTTGTTGTTGTTGTCGTTGTTGTAGACCTCACACAATGGACACAATGGCACATACCCACAAGGGGGATTGGCCATAACCAGGCGGTGACTATTTAAATGACCAGTTGCATGTGGCAAGCATGGGATGACCTACCAAAATTTGTATCGCACAGTTTCCGTAGCCGAGGTGGTTGCAGGAGGTTAGGGGGTCATACAAACTAAAATTTAGGGAAAAAAGGTGTAGGGATTAGTATAAGTGGTTGTAAAAACCGAAATACAGAAGCTGATAATGGGATGGGCAGGACGAAAGCTCATGATGGTAGACGTTTTGATTCTAGGAGATAATTTTGAACGGCAGAGCAAACATTGCCATTGGTATGGCCAATCATAGAAGCGCCAAGAGACAGAATAACCGCAGAAGACAGGCGCAAAAGATTCTGTATTGGAACTTCTAATAGTCGCCTCCTAATCGATGAGTAGCGACGGCAAAAAAGAAGAAAGTGCGCTATTGTTTCCGGCTCCGCACAATATGGACACAATGGGGAGATTGCCAGACCAGGCCTGTAGAGGTAAAAATTTAGTTGCGGCACCCGGCAACGAAGCCTCGTGAAGGAAACTTCAAGATTGCGCGATCGCCAGACTGAGCTTCTCCAAGGGAACAGTAGGTGCTGGAAGTCGTCCAAGGAAGTAACCGCTGATGCGCCCAATTCGTTCATTACAGTGTACCGTCGAAAGCGTGCCGCCGTGATGTAAGCAGTTGTTGGAAGAGGGTCAACAATCGGTCCGCTCAGGGCTGCCTTCGCTAAAGCATCAGCTGATTCATTTAATAGAAACCCCCGGGCCCAGGAACCCAAAGAAATCGAATTGATGTGATGTGTGGAGGGATCAGGAATTTTAGTATCCGAAAGAGCTGCGATTCAGTGGACGCCGAGAGGGAAGTGCATAAAGATAACGAGTCCGTAATTATTATTACTGCAGATAAAGAAATTGGTACCTTGCGCAGAGCGAGAACCACTGCTAGAAACTCAGTCAGATAGATAGGAGTGAAATCTTGGAGACGGAGAGAAAAAGACCAGTCAAGGGACTGGGAGTAAATACCCACACCTGCCTTTTCTGCACACACCGAGCCATCAGTCGCAATTGCAACATGTGAGCTGAAGGTCTACAGATAACCCTGCAACATACCATTTAACCATGAGAAAGGCAGTAATTTTGCATTACATGGATAAATGTCATCTTAGATGATAGATACAGTTGCGGGGATGGACCGCACCGAAACAATTTCAGGTATTCGCACGTTGAGTGGGACCAGCAAAGATTCAACGAAACAGATTTGGGGAGTTTGAAGGTGAGAGCATCCGACACCCAAGAACTCCGCTCGCTGCCCTAGGAAGATCAACTCGGATGCATGCTGCTCCGAGTCGCAAAACTTTAAAAACGTTTGTACTGTCAAAAGGCGAAACCTTGCAGTAAGAGACGGCACCCGCGCTTCCAGATACAAAACATTGTTTGCCACGTATTTAGGGAGACCCAAACACAGGCGCAGAGCTTCTCACTCTAAGAGCAGAAGTGGGCGCAGTTTGTATGCAGCTGCTCCAGTAAACAAAACGCAACAGAATTCCAAGATTGGCCGGATATACATTTTGTAAATCAGCAGAAGAGCATGTCTGCGCATACCGCAGCGAGGGCTACTCATCCTTCGCAGAAGGCCTACCGCCCGAATCCCTTTCGCAGCAACCTGATCTATATGTGACCGCCAAGAGAGAGAGGAGTCATAAGTTACCCCGAGATACTTTAGGGAACATACCTGAGGAATGACATGATGACGATAAGACAATGAAATGTGTACCTGTTGAGTAACCGGAAAAGGTAACAAAGCGCACTTGTTTACATTAAGGCTTAAGTGTAATTCTGATAACTATGGGTCAAGAGAATTTAAATATGACTGTAAAACCATATACACAGAATGTAAATCACTCGCAGCAGCAAAGAAAGCTATATCGTCTGCATACACGTACGTAGTCACGTCAGGGGAAGTCGGAATCGAACTAAGTAAGAGGTTGAATAGAACAAAGGAGAGAACTGCACCTTGAGGCACACCTCTAGATTGATGAAATTTCCTTGTAGAAACTCCGCGTTGACAACAATAAAGTTCTCTGTCAGCCGGGAAAGCTGACACCCATTCCACAAAATAACTTGGCAAGCCCAGAGCCCGTAGTCTGTACATCAGAGGCCCATGTTCGACACTGTCATATGCTTTCGAGATGTCTAGAGTTACCAGCGCAGCATACTGTCGACGCCGGCGCGCTAGTCGGACACGGCTTTCGAGGTCAGTATGCGCACACCATATAGAGCACCCAGGCTTGAAACCAATCTGACAGGGGTTAAGTAGTCCCTTTTCAGTAATAATGGGCATGATTCGTCCATACAGCACGCGTTCAACCAATTTCACCAGATTCGATGTCAATGAAATTGGTCGAATGTTGTCTAAGACCAACCCTTCGCCTGGCTTTTTAAGCACCGGGATAACTTTGGAAACACGCCATACATCCGGGATCCATGGGGTTCTAATAGAGTAATTTACCAGCTCCAATATAGCATTGGGGGATTCGCCGAACAGTATTTTAATCATCGCAGAGGTGACACGGTCAGGACCAGGAGCTGCAGAATGTAACCGATTTATCACCTGGGAGAGCTCAGAAACCAAGACATTAAGGAAATCATCATAGTGATTCCCAAGCAGATGTGGGCGAGAGAGCGCAGCCGAAAAACGGTGTTCCAAGCCTTTGCCAATTTCTTCTAATGACCTGGCAAGCTCTACTGGAGTCAGCACATTAGAGGGAATGTTGTGAGGCGGTGGCAGCCTGTTCCTTGACCTCAGAATGCGAAACAAGGCTTGTCTGTTATTAGATTTTGATAGATGGTCATAATTCTCTTCATAATATTTTTCTTTTGCCCTAGCGACTGTACGCTTGAAGGTAGCTGCAAGAAACTTATAATCGATCCAATTCCGGAGACATTGATTATGGATAAGTTTCTTCCAGGCTGCCTTGCGCCGCCTATAATCCTTTGAACATTCTGTATTCCACCAAGGGCTCAGAGAAGTGCCTATGCTATCGCACACTGTAAACTCTGATTGCCTCCGTACCCGATCTAAAATAGAGCATAAGCCTAACACCCTGCTCTCCTGAGACAAATTCGGCAAAGAGTGTAGTTCTGAACTGAGTGAACTTTTAAACTTGTTGTAATCGACTAGGGTGCAACTGAACCCGCCGATAGAAGTCATCGGACACACAATGTCAAAAGTGAGTGGGAAATGGTCACTGTTTGTTGCAGAGTCAACCGGAGTCCAGGAGGAAACTGCTACCCCTGGGGTTGAAAACGTTAAATCCAATGCTGATCGGGAGTGCCCACGGAGAAAGGTCGGAAAACCCGAGTTATGACAGTTTAGTTTATTCACACAAGCCCAATCCCATAAACGCAAACCGCACTGGTCTGTTCGATAACCCCAAGTCAAGTGATGCGAATTGAAATCCCCAACAAGCAACACATGTGATCTGCTGACAGAGAGTAAGGAATCTAATGGCCGTGTGTCATGAACCCCAGATGGAAAATATACATTTGCGACAGTAATGGGATGCAAACCAGGAACTGAAAGATCCACTGCCTGAATTTCGCAATGAGCGTCCACACGCTGAAACGCCAATCGTGCCTTGTGACAGAATCTGGATGAAACCAGCAGAAGGAAACCGCCCCCCCCCCACCTTGATGAGCGGTCCATTTTAAAAATTCGATAATGTTCCATTTGAAATGAAAACTCTTTCGACAACCAGGTTTCTTCAAGCGCAATGACATGAGGAGAAAATCAATTTGAAAGAGTTACTAAATCAGTGAAGGCTGATTGAATGGAACGGCAGTTCCACTGCAGCACTCTAAGAGATCCTATTCTGCCGAGAGATCTTCAGCAGCAACTGCCTTTTCCAAAATGCTGTGGTGACCAGTTTTTCCTGAATTACTCTTTTTTGTTATGGATTGAGGGGAGCTAGACGGACCAGCAACGGCCAAAGGATACCGGCTACGTTTCTGAGCTCGAGCATCGAGCTCTACAGCTCAACACACCCATCAATTGCTCCGGTCGTGACTTCAGGTACATGAGTTGGAGGCGTTCGCTTTTTTTGCGGCTGCATTGAAACAAGGGAAGGCGTCTCCGCACTGAGTTCAGTAGGTACTGCAGGATCCACGGATGACTTCAACGCAGCATTGGAGGTCATTATTGCAGAGGTCATTTGCGCCACCATGACTTGCGATAAGCACTCTGTTACTGAATTCACTAGCCGATCCATGACCTTGGCCATTGCCTTTTCAACCACTGTAGCAATCGCATCTGACCGTCTTGAATCCACGACCGCAGTCGTCTGCCGTGCTGCCACACTTGAGTACCCGTACGTCATTTCCTTAACAATAGCCATAGCCTCGCGCCTTGAGCACCGGCGCTTTTCTAACACTTCCAGCACCTTAACCTCCTCAGCCCTTGCAGAACAATTAGAATATGTGGCGGAGTGACTACCGCTGCACAAGCAACACATCTCATCTTTTGAACACCTTCCTTCACGGTCATGATTACCACCTCACACACTGCACCTTGAGCTCGACTTGCAGGCGTTCGCGCTGTGGCCAAACCTCCAGCAGTTGCGGCATTGAAGTGGCCTTGAAGAATACGGATCGACCCTGAAAACCAGGGGCCACACCTTCAACTCAGATGGACAGGAGAGACCCGCAAAATGGGCAATTACCGTTTCAGCTGGAAGTTTTGTTTCCTCGACGACCCGAGTGCACCGATGTGCAGAAATCACCCCTGCGGAGAAGAGTTTCTCTAGCGTTTCCTTAGGGCTAAGGCGTGGGTCAACCCCTCGCACCAGACCTTTAGAGCACGCCAAGTGCGGCGGTATAAATGCGCTTACCGACTGTCTTCCAAAAGCTGTGCACGTTAACAAATCCATGATGCAGGCCTGGTCGGCTGACCTGCACACCACGCCTCCTCTGCCGTACTGCCGGACATCACAGATTTTTAAGAAGTGAGGCGTAATCGCCTGTAGCGCAGTCTGAACCGCATCCGGGTTATTGAGTCGAATTGCGCCACCATCCGATGGAACCAAGGCCACGGGAATAGTGCCGACGCCACCCCGAAAGAAGGCGTCCAGGGGTAGTTGGTTAGGTGGGAGGCTGGCCGACAAGGGGGAGTTCCCCTGGCCAAGAGAGGACGTCGACACGCGCTTCTAGCGACCTGCAAGCGCCCTGCAAAAGCGAAAGACAATCAAGCAATCAGAAGCTAGTGATACGAACAGTCACCGCCCAGTGAGAGCCCAGCCGTGGCTGCACGAGCCATGACCAGGCGCCGTCTTTATTCTCTTCGCAGGGTGGCGCGCGCTAGCCGGGTTGTCGGTGCCGCCCAAGAGAGAGTGCTACAAACTCTACCGCAACCCGTAAGGCTGCGTGTTCCGCACCAGTTGAAGATGTTGGATAGGTCGTATTCACTTTCATGAAGATAGATCTGGCCGGTATCACCACCGACCTCGCAGAACTGGTCGAGTGAACTGATCCATCTGTGTAAATATGTATGCGGTGACTGTGGTAAGAATGCAGGTGATTCAATGTCAGTTGTTTGAGAGCGGGCAGTGATACACCAGCTTTCTTCGTAATTCCAGGAATATAGAGGTGAACCCGAGGATCACGAAGACTCCATAGGGGTGAGCACGGTCTTGACGCAGGGGTGAACTCCGATGGAAGATATGCGCGATGGGCTTCAAAGACTTTGGCGAATGCAATACGCGGCCTAATTATTGGGAGTGTTGCGAGCTGATGACAGGGAACTCGTGTGAGGTGCCGAATATGTGTTCTCATGGTGTCAACAGCAATGTATGTAGTAACAGGATGTTCCCGGGCAACAAGCACAGTTGCTGCTGTTGATGCACATTTAGACAGTCCAAGGCAAATACGGAGAGCTTGCGCTTGCACACTTTGAAGAGTCTTGGTATTTGTCTTTCTAATGAAACTGAATATCAGAAGACTGTACCGCATGTAGCCCAAAAATAGGGAACGGTACAGTTGCAGCATAGAGCGCACTGATGCGCCCCAGGACTTTCCCCCGAGGAAGGAGAGGACGTGGAAAATCGCAATTAGTCTCTTTCTCATGTCGTAGACATGTGGACTCCACGAGAGGTTCCTGTCGATGACAACACCAAGGAATCTGTGGCTTCTCTCATAGGGAATGGCTTCACCATTAATGCGAATGGTGTAGCGTGACATTATTTTGCGTGTGAACGCCACAAGTGAACACTTTTCGGTCGAAATGTTATGGCCCTGCAAGCGAAGATCAGATGTAAATATCGATGCCGCCTTTTGAAGTCTTGCACGAACTTGAGGACGGGTCACCCCTGATGCCCAAATACAGATGTCGTCTGCATATACAGAGATCAGAGCAGATTGTGGCTATACGTCAACCAGGCCGATGAGAGCAAGGTTGAAGAGAACTGGGCTCAGCACTCCACCCTGAGGGACTCCGCGCGAATTTTGGTGTAAGGACGTTGGTCCGTCCGCAGTCAGGAGAAAAAACGACCTCTCTGATAATCCATGGTATATGGGGAGCGTAAAAACGGCACAAGGGACAAAGAAAGACGGACAACACAGGCGCTAACTTCCGACTGAAGGAAACCTAGGCGACCAAAACGAACGTGGACCGTGAGGGGAACCAGGCGCATGCGCTCGGAAAGATAAAGAAAACCACGTGAACGAGGAACAACGGACATGCACGACTCAGTTAATCTTTAAGAAGGCCAGCTCTCTTTTCGACAGAGAGATAGACGGCTTGCTGACACTTTTGTCTTGCAAGGCAGCGATGTGCTGTTTTTGCGCTCCCCATATACCATGGATCATCGTTAGCGACTCGCCCAAGTTTCCACCCATGTGAAGAAGGCTCTCTGATAAATAGCTGCGTGTCCAGCTGAACGCGCGGCCTCCGATCTCAGCAGCTTCCATTGCGTCCAAAATGGCCTCATGCGTTACGTTGTCGTACGCGCCCTTGATATCCAAAAACAATGCCACGGTCAATCTTTGCAAACTTTTGCTGTGGTGCACCGACGTTACAAGGTCAACCACATTGTCGATAGAAGAGCTGCCCCGTCGGAACCCAGACATGAAGGTTGGACAAATCTGATATCGCTCCAAGAAACGCTTTCTTTTCAAATATTATCTATGGTAATTACACAAAATGTGATATTTTTAAAATTCGGCTCTGAAAAATTGTTAACAGCCGATATTTTTGTTGGTATTAGGTCAGGTAAACAAGCCGTAAAGCCAGCATTGCGTAGCTGCCACGCGACCACACCAATTAGATAAATCAGTTTAAGTGAACGAATGGTGACCAATCAGGAGAGTCGTCGAAGACGTTTTATGGGGCCCCTCAGAATTCTTCAACGAAGCTCCAATTCGCAACTTTTGCAAAAGGAACGTGTCTGGCAACACTGCAGAGCATAAAGAGGAATGGTCGTCCTATCCGGGTCCGCGGTGGCCCTTTCGCTTGGAGCTGTGCTTTGGCTTTTAGGTTGTGGTGTGGAACCCCAGTGTTTTGGCGAATGGAGCGGCTTATACCTACCAGCCCCTTTTTCGAAATCGGATTGGAGAACATGCCTAAATCGCCTCCCTGTGCTACCGTTTCGGGCATACAGACATCAATATCGCTGCGCGAGCTGCACCAGTTAGTTCTCAAGATAAAATACCTCGTCAGAGAGTTCGCCGTGATCCCAAGCAGCACAGAGCATTTGCCCAATATTTGGAATGTGTTCGCAAACACCGGTGCTACAAAGACCATCCTTTGCAAACATATTTTAAATATTGGCCCTGCGCTGCTAGACCAGAGCACATGCAATACCAGCTTTTCTAAAAAGCTCAAATCTTATTGTGCGGCCTTTATTGATTGCGACAAGCAAGTCGGTCAACGGTTTTCGCGGAATTGCGCATGCAAGGTGTTCCGCCTCAGAATTTACATAATTTTGAAAAATAGATTTTTGTAATTAGAAGGGTGCTCTTTTCGGCATAGCTTTGTCAGCGATATAGAACATAAGTATACAGCTAAGACTTGCTAACTAGCAGAATGGTTCAGTAAATATTGAATTGTGGACGTTTTAACTATTACGGTTTTCATCCTTAATTATTCAGAGGCATGTTGCCCACCATAAGTAATATCCATATCAATTTCCAGAATTTCAAAACCCGCTTACCCTGGGCGCTGCGGCTCAACGAATTCTCGTTATTTCGACGAGTTAGTGGGGTGGAGAGATTGCTTTCCCTGCAAGCTTCTGGAAAGCGCATGTATTTTGGAGCGGTGTTGCGAAAATTGTTTGGCGACTGCGCCGAGGCTAATCGGATTTTCGAAATTCGGAAAACTTGACTGAATATTACTTGCCATGGGCTACACACCTGGCAGTAATTAAGGAGCCTGACAGTAATCGTTAAAAAGATAACGATTCAGTATTAGTTAACCAGCCTGCTGGTTAGCACATCTTAGAAGTATTTTGATCTGCACCGCCCACAAAGCTATGCCGCAAAAAAGTGCTCTTCTAACTCAGCCTATTTTAAAAAATTGTTTAGTCTGCAGCGAAACACCGTGCATATAAACGTTCACCTTCGACTTTTTTCAACCGCTCATGCGCAGCCGGCTACGGTTGCCTCAATAGAGCAGCATGAAATTATGGCATGAGAAGTGACGTATTTTTCGCGCTTGCTGCAAATCTGCAACTACGTAAGCCACGGATTCACACCCATAAATATTAAACAATGCTTTGACGTTTTCTGAGTCGGCCGAGCCAGAGCGGCATTAAACCGCACGGTATTACGCTGTACCGACAAGCGGCCCTTGATGGTTTTTTTTTTAAGGCGAAAGCCTTTCTCGGGTCATGTGTGGTGAGGACGGAAGTTATGGCCAGAGGCTGTCGGCAAATGTTTTGGCGCTTGAACGGTAAATAAATTATAAGAAAGGAAAACAAGGGGGTCAGGCGGGAATCGAACCCGGATTTCCCGCGTACGAGACGGAGATGGTGCCACTGCACCACGACACCTGTCTTTATTTTAATTGCATGAAAATATTGCCGAAAAGAAAAATGTAAGGATGCTTACGACCCGCCGCGGTTGCTCAGTGGTTAGGGCGCTCGGCTACTGATCCGGAGTTCCCGGGTTCGAACCCGACGCGGCGGCTGCGTTTTTATGGAGGAAAAACGCTAAGGCGCCCGTGTACTGTGCGATGTCAGTGCACGTTAATGATCCCCAGGTGGTCAAAATTATTCCGGAGCCCTCCACTACGACACCTCTTCCTTCCTTTCTTCTTTCACTCCCTCCTTTATTCCTTCCCTTACGGCGCGGTTCAGGTGTCCAACAATATATGAGACAGATACTGTGCCATTTCCTTTCCCCAAAACACAATTATAATAATTATTAAGGAGACATAAAAGCCTAGCAAATATTTTCTTTGAGTTGAAAAAGATCAGCGATCAATTTTCTGTATCCACGCTTTACAGAAAGTACAAATAAAAGTACATAGGAAAGTACAAGGGTGAAGAACCAAGGAAATATTTCTTCTACTCTGAAATTCAATAGGTAGGGCCTGCTCGCGTTGGCGTGTGAAAGACGTCAATTGGAAGGCAAATATTTTGCAGCGAAACAAAAAAAAAATAAAACTTCGGAGCGCAGCAAGAAAAGGGAATTTAACTTCATTTACACATTTAGAAATCGCGAAAAACAAGTGTTTATAAGGCTCCCAGTAGAGCACTTTTAAGCGAATTAGACGTTGCTTCCGCCGCTGTGAGTACTCTTTCTATCTCTTGCTTCAAGCCCTGTGAAAACAGTTTATATGCTGTTAGTGCTATTATTTTTGAAAGTCGCGCAATTTCTCGTATACTGCCTGCGGGTTGCACATGTTAAAAAGTAGAAATTTCGAGCTTTCCTAATTTACAGCTTTTCGCGCTCTAATATGGCTGAATGAGGCACAAAATTGGAAGCGCTTATATTAGGAAAATTGTGATACTTGCGATGTTCCTGCACAAATGTATTTATATGCTTGCACAGCTGGATTTTTTAGACAATATAAAGGGTGCGGACAATTTTGTTAAAAAATACATTTGTCAGTCAAAAATGAGTTAAGCAGAATATACATTACGTGCACTGTTTTGTGGAAGATACGTTATTTGCAAGCGGGTTGTCTTTTATAATTTTCTGGAAATCACTACAATAGTGCTGTCAGAAGTGGCAATGGCATCTGAACACATTAATTGCTAAATTTATGAGCTGCAAAACATTAATTTGTTACAAAAATTTCAACCTTCAGGTGGCTAATTGATGTTTAAATTTGGTAGCTCAACATTACTGCTCGGAGATTTGAAAAGAAAAAAAAGATGCTACCGATTATGGGCGCGTAAATATTCAGAATAACCACATAGTAATAGAATATTACGCACATAATATACCCATTCGGTTGGAAAGGTAACTTTGATGCATATTTTTTCAAAAGACGAAAATAGTTGGCAGAAATAGATTGTTCTGTACGCGATATAGGCTAATCGATAACTTCTCAGCGATATAGGCTAATCGACAACTTCACAGGAACACAGCGACTCCCTGCACTGCCTTTAGGACTATACGATCGATAATATTTGATTTCGTCCAGTATGAGCTTTTACTGAGCGTTCAGCTTTGTCGTACTTCACCAGCTGCAGTCACAGAGGAGCGGATCGTTTGCGCGAAGCGTCAGCGCTGGAGAGAAACTGAGACCGACAGAATCTAAAACGAAAAGAAAGGTTTGGTTTGGTTTATGGGGGTTTAACGTCTCAAAGCGACTCAGGCTATGAAAGATGCCGTTGTGAAGGGCTCCGGAAATTTCAATCACCCGGGGTTCTTTAACGTGCAATGACATCGCACAGTACACGGGCTTCTAGAATTTCGCCTCCATCGAAATTCGACCGTCGTGGCCGAGATCGAACCCGCGTCTTTCGGGCCAGCAGCCGAGCGCCATAACCACTCAGGTGCCGCGGCGGCTAACCAAACGGAAAAGAAAGCTTTGGAAACAATCTACTTTGGACGCTTACATCAACCGTGCAGTCCAAGCTGTGGATTGCTATTAGCGGAACTCATGAAATGAAAGAAGAATTGAGGGAGAAATAACAAGATGACCGCTAATGTTAAGCATGATGTGGAAACGCCGCTGTCCAATAATGCAGTTGAATAGAACAGTTCACACTCATCTCTGGTGACCTTGCTCCTACCCATTGCGCTATTCAAGTCACTGCTGCTGAACAATATGTGGAGCTACCAGAGACTGCAACAGATGATGAGAACGACTTAACCTTTGCACTATAGACCTTACTCTCCCCTGGGATTTCTCGTAGTGGGACTAGTAAGGCTTTAGCATTAAAATGGTTGATGCCAACAGTCTTTTGCAACGACAAGGACACCTGCTAGTACCACCAGCGTCTATTTAAATGCGAACAGGGCACGTACAAACCGGGCACAAAAAGTGAGGTATATGAGCCGCTTGAGCGGAAATGCAGACGAGTGCCATAAACAGTCCCAAGAAACGGTCTTGCACTTTCGAAGGGAAAATGTTCTGCACTAACATTCTTCTCCGTCAACTATGGCCTTTCTGTTCTCGCCTCAGAATTCTGGTTCTTGTTTCATTGGGCGCTGATACGAATGATATATCCGAGCAGAATGATGACATTTCACGAAGGTCGAAAGAGTCGCCATGGATTAACTTTTTTGCCTATGTGCTATATGCTGACGTCCGAGAGTACCTCTTTCAAACACTCTGAGAACACATTTATTTTTCGCAGTGATTTCTAACCTTAACATTTTTCGACTCTTCTTCTTTACTCTCTTTTTACGAATATCCTCCTTACTTTCCTGTAAATACAATCTGTAAGAATAGGCTCTAAGGCCTGGAGATTCGCCGTCACCCATGCAGCGAGTGACTTGGCTATCTTTAACGGAGGCAGTAATGCTACACAGTGTTGAGAAACGTCTACCTTCCAATTCTTTGAGGAACCCCAGTATTTAAATATGAATACAGATCAAACAACAATTGTTAAATATATCTTGAAAGGTGATACTTAACTGGGCACTGTTCTCCTGCAGGAAGTCACTACACCATGAAAACTTCATTCTGCTTGATTGCAAGTTGCCTCCTGCTCTTTGCGCTTAAAGGTGAGTCCTATACATGGTACAATCTGTGCAGTAAACGACTACATTGGCAGTTGCTTGTGCTTAACCATTTCATTTAGTTTCCTCTAGAAATCAAGTGCGAAATTATTTTTGGTACAGAAAGGCATTCTAGGGCATGGAAGCCTGACTTCTGTGGCAACACCTGAGTGCCCACATCATAGAGCTCACCTATCGTGAATTCCAGACGCGGTTTCCGGACTCATCCAATCGCTGTTTGACACAGTACCCGACAAACTCGGGGAGCGTCCACCCTAAATCAGCGTTCGAAACACCTGTGCTTCGGCCATAGCAAGCTGCGGGCGTTCTGGTGCTACTAATGAAAAAAGTATATATATCCAGCCTTCCTTGCGCTCTTTCGGAACGTGTGCGGCGAGAAAACCACGCAGGCTACCGCTCGTATAAGCCGATTTCAGCCGCAGCCGTCTGCACTGCCCCGTCGAGCCATCTTCGCTCGAAGACTGATCCTGGTCTGCGCTTGGAAGAAACGGTCCGCGATTCAGATCTGCCGTTGCAAATGACGAGCTCTGAAAA
The DNA here is from genome assembly GCF_052857255.1 of Amblyomma americanum. NCBI lineage: Eukaryota > Metazoa > Arthropoda > Arachnida > Ixodida > Ixodidae > Amblyomma > Amblyomma americanum. Next base: position 90,819,577 of record NC_135498.1, on the reverse strand, counting down.
GTGCAGAAAAAATTCATCCCGATGTGCTCGGAATATGCGATTGGAATTAACCACTAGTTCGCTATGCAGGTACAATCTCACCTGAATAACAACAAAGTCCACACATGGCCAAGTAGGGAGAAGGATTGGTTATCTGTGTTATCCAGGCCTACTCATATGAATAGGAATATGAAGAATAGAAACAAATTGATTGATTTGGCTTGAATTAGGGGTGTTTAACGTCCCAAAGTGACTCAGGCTATAGGGCCACCGTAGTGAAGGGCTCCGGAAATATCGACCACCTGGAGTTCTTCAGCGTGCCCTGACATCGCACAGTACACGGGCCTCTACAATTTTACCTCCATCGAAAGTCGACCGCCGCGGCCGAAATCGAACGCGCGTCTTTCGGGTAAGCCACAAAGCGCCATAACCACTTATCCACCGCGTTGAAGACGAAGAAGAAGGAGACAGCCTCGATAGGAGACATAGGCAAAGAGAATTCCACAGTGTGCTCCGCTTACCGTTGCTAACGTTTATTTTCCTTCAGGTTTCCAAGGCACAGATCAGTTAAATGTTCTTTTGCGGTCTAACAATAGAGTGGTGTTTGCTGGTGATTTCAATTCTCATCACGTAATTTGGGGTTTCCGTACTGATGCATGTGGGCAGCTTCTTTGGTCATGGATGTCGGCAAGGAACGTGCGTTGCTGTAATAACCGAGGAGTTACTTTCTTGCGTTCCGATTCTCGGTCTGTCATTGAGCTGACATTGGCTGTGAACGGGGTGCAGGTTTCTTCGTGGTCTACAGTGGATTGCGGTACTTCCAGTGATCACTTTCCGATATCTTTCACAATAGCAGCTTCTCCCCTCAGGGCGACTGATTCTCCACAAAAATTCGTAAACCACAAACTTTTCAAAAAACTTGTGCAATCCTCTTTCTCCTCCATTGCATCATCTGATAACTTGGATCGCGCTAACCAAGTTCTCTATTCTGTGTTAGGGGCCTCTGAGCGTTTCGTGTTCATGGTGCAGTCTACGGTCAAGAACAAACAGCCCTCCCTGTGGTGAAATGATGAGTGTGAGAGAGCACATCGACTTAGAAAAACTGCCTGGAAAACCCTCTCTCATAACCACTGCCCGTGGATTTGGTTAAATTACAAATTTTTCGCGCCTTCATTTAACAGGACCATTGGTAACGCGAAGGAGGAGTACAATGCGAATTTGAACAATTATCTATCAAGCCTAAATAACCGCACAGCTTTATACCGATTCATAGAACAAAACCGTAATACGCCGTCCTCTCATGTTACACAGTCAGTGGTGTAACCATCCGAGGGTGCAAAAAAACAACTTGACCAAACCGCAAAAGGCCTTGCTTGGCGCTTTCAAGCGCGGTCGGTGGTTCCATTCGTCGTACCCCCTCCGCGCGCTGACTTCATTGCGGTTACACCCTCTCAATTATTTTCCATTGTTACCGGCCTCAAATCAGCAGCTCCCGGATGCGATGGGTTCTCTATAGGGATGTTGAAGTCTCTTGTGAAATAATTTACCTCGGATGTATTGCATCTGTCTAATATGTCCCTGGAGACAGCTTGGCTCCCTCCTGAATGGAAAATTGCGAACATAATCTTACTTCTCAAAGATCTAATATGGCTTTTGTTTTGATAACATTCGGCCGATTTCACTCTTGTCAAATTTAGCTAAACCTTTTAAACGCATCGTTCACAGCCGTTTTACAGATCATGTCGCTGCAATACAAACTTTCAGTGCTTCTCAGGTAGGCTTTCGTCGGGGGTTCTCGATTTGAACCGCACATTCAGATTTGGAAAGCAGAATTAGGATTGCAATAGAGAAGAAAGAGGCCGCGGTTTTAGTCACTTTGGGTATCGCTAAAGCATATGACAGCGTAGAGCATTCAATACTATTGAACAAGCTTGACGAAATTCGGCCGCCTTATTACATTCTTGCATGGGTTCAGGAATTCCTAAAATATAGGAGTATCTCCTATTCTGACGGTTTCTTTACTTCCGAGACTTTATCACAGACTAGGGGCGTGCCTCAGGGTTCGGTACTGTCTTTACGTTTTTATATACTTATGCGGGACACACCAATTCAAGGTGACGTCAAAGTGTATGGGAATGCGGACGACATCGGCTTTTTGCTTCTGCTAGGGACATTCACTCACTTTACCAGCTTCTGCAGGCCTACCTCAATTCCCTGGAAGTATGGCTGTGGAAGTTACATTTATTTTTTAACGTGAACAAATCTTCCGTTCTCGTTTTTCCTCCAGCGTCCCCTCTTTATATATGTATACAGTATTGTGGCGCCCAAATCCCGCAAGTTGAGTCCTTAAAGTACCTAGGTGTAATTTACTACCCTCATCTAGACTGGCGACCTTATATAAGAAGTATAATCCTCAAAGGTGAGCGAGCTCTCGGTCGCCTGACGCGAATCAGCAATAAGAAATTCGGTATGCGCAGAGACACTCTCTTATTTCTCTATAAGACTTACGTAACACCAATTTTGGAGTTCGGTTGCGTTCTGTCCTCTGGTTGTCCTAGATACAAGATACGACTTCTGGTTCTTTTGGAGAGGCGCGCTCTACGGCTTTGCCTGGGTTTACCGAAATCAGTGGTGAATTGTGTCCTCTTTCTGGAAGCTAGCATACGGGACTTGAACTCTCGCTTCCAGCTTCTCACAGTGCGCACCTTCTTACGGGGACTTGAGCCAATGCCTGGAGTGGCTCCTCCAATTTTTTGACTAACCAGCTTTGTTTCTAGATAAACATTGGCCGCTTTACAAACTGCCTCAATTTGTGTTTACTGAGCACCTTTTGTCTAGAATTGCAGTGTCGCTTAGGTCTGTGCAATGCATCAGTAGTTTCCAGGCTGCACCAGCTGTTTGCTTCGACCATGCGCTGCCGCTATATGCAAAGCACTTATCTGCCAATGTGCTAAACGGTCTCCTGGAGGAATATCTGTTTCAGTATTCGAGCCTTGCTGTAATTTTCACACATTCCTCTCAACAAGGCGAAAAGACAGCAGTAAGTGTTTATTCCCACACAATAGATCGGAGTTATTCTCTCCAGGTCCCTGATTATACATCAATTTTCGCTGCTGAATTTTTCGCTATTGGTTTGGCCCTTCAACAAGTTCCCAGCAATATTTCTCAACTTATCATTCTCTCGGACTGCCTCTCAGTCTTGGCTGCACTAGAAAGTTCGCAAACTAGTCTCCTGTACCGATCCCTAATGTACTTTGTGCCATGTCATGTCCTAGATGTGCGCTTTCAGTGGATTCCAGGGCACTGTGGCATTACTTCAAATTCGATGGCCGATTTCTTAGCGAAATCAGCCATCAATGGCCCGGTTGCCCATGTCGTTTCAAACCTCACCCTTCTGACCACGTCCCGTTATGAACGTTACAAATACACCATTACCTGAGCCATGAGCCCATCATTGGCACAGCGGATTTCGAACATTTGAAATTCCCATGGAACATACGTTACTGCGCATCAAGACAATGTGAGGTTTCCATGACGCAGTTGCTCTGTAGGATTCCTCGCCTTAATCTATATTTATGCCGTTCGGGGTTCACGCCGTCGAATCTATGTGAGTCATGCGGGGACGTTGAAACGATAGATTATTGCATCCTCTATTGCCGGCGGTATGCACGGCAGAGAATTCAGTTGTTGCAAAATCCTCTCGCTCAATTAGGGCTGCCGTTTACTCTTCCCGTCCTCTTCTCATTCGGTGCAACCGTCAAAGGGCATGCCATTTGGCAGGTGTGTCAGCTACTTCACAAGTATATCATTGCAACCGGGAGATTTTGTGCTAACTTCTCGATACCTTTTCTTAATTCTCTCTCAAAATTATTTGCTTTCTTATCAATTCTTAAAATTTACTTATTTTACTCGCACCGCTTTGTTTCCTCAATTTTAATTCCGATTTCTTCAAGCTCTCTCAATATTCGTGATTTTCTTTTTCTCTCAGAGTCCCCTCTATTTATGAGCCGCTTGAGATAAAGCTAGATGAGATATTTCCTGTTTGGATCTGAACCAAACCCTGGCCAATCCCCCACCGTGGGTACGTGTCATCGTATTTGAGGCAACAACAACATAGAGTCATCGGGAGCGTCTTGAAGAAGGAGAGTAAATCAAAGGCGTGGTAATAAATCCCGAGTCGGTGGCCCAACCAATGGGAATGCATTTATGCCGCAGAACGTCCCAGTGGTAGGCGGATATATTTCTGCGATTTACTTTCAGTTATTTTGGGCGATTCTTTTTTTAGTCTTTTGTCGGGTGCAGTTTAGGAATAAAGCAAGAGCTGCTAATACTTTAACTATTAGAATCATATAATCGTAAAATTATAGGATGAATAGAAACAAAAGATAGTGTACTGAAGCATCAATTTATATTTTTCTTTCCAATTTTTAGTCTGCACAGGAAACCAGCACTCTTCTGCTTTATTGAGCTGATAAACTTCAGCCTGTTTTTAGTATGGTTATAAATTCGCTATTTAGCATGGCACAACGGTGCACTAACAATTAAAGTGGGTAGGAAAAATTGCCAGAGCAAGGTCAGCTGGTAGTCGCAGCATTTTGGTTCAGTATAATTAACCAGCGAAGGTGCTAGTCACCGCACAAAAGAACTTTATTATAGGAGAAGAACACAGGAGCGGCGGGACATAGAAAAGACAATCATTGTTTCACTACAATGAATGCATAACAACTTGCACAAATTTCAGCTTTAAAATTAGAATTTTACCCATTGTACGAATCTATCCAGCCATTTATTTACATGGTACGATGAAAGTAAATTAATGCAGCTGGCCGCTAGAAACGGCTGCTGTGCTGTGATGTTGAATGTTTTTTTCAGTGTATAAATTCAGGCATAAAAGCCCAGATGAGACGCGGCAGTGCCTATGAGTGCAATGGCAAGTACGGTAGAAGTGATTGCAAGAAGTAAAAATAGATATATAATAAGCTAAGTTTCTATTTGCAAGCTGCTATCTTTAGATGTTTTTAAAAAAGCAGCAAGAATTAGAGCGTTGTACGTCTTCATACAAAGAGAAACCCTAATAATGATCTATTTTCGCATAAAAACCAATCCCAAATATTTTGAATCACTAAAATTTTCGAAATTGGACGATTTTTGCACGAATAGCACGAATAGCACAAGAAATGAAACGTAAGACGAAAAATACTGAACCCGGTAAAGTTGCATAAATGGGAGAGCCCACGAAAAATTCAAGTTTATTGCCGACATTTTAGTTTTGGAGCCAGGATTGTTTTGGAATGAGCATCCAATCAAATGCAGCAGGCTGTTATGTAAGCAATTATCAACATAAAATTTACAGATTTGCAGACGAGTGAAATCAGTGCATGCTGTAGCAATATCAGCTTTGCAGATAGAGTAAATTTTCAAATTTAAATGCATACTGAACACGCGAATTTGAAGACGGAGAAGCACGAAGTACAACTGTTACCGACACGGGTAGTAACAGTTCGCTTGCTCTTTCGTTCAGGTCAGTAGAAATAGCCGACACCTTTAGCATACCATGTACTAAGTTACCGTTACCGTAGTACCCGGAGCCCGCCCACCGCTGGTGAACACGCGCTGATTGGTCCCGATGCTGCAGGCGCGCGCGCAGCTGTCCGGTACCTGGCGCCATCTGGCGCCATCAAGGTGATTCGCGCATGCGCACTGGCTGCGCGCGAGCTCCCGGTAATCCGGTACCAGTAACGGTAACATGGTAAACGGTGTGCTGAATGTGCCTAGTATCAGATTTGTACACGTAAATCGGTTTCCCTGTCGTGATGAGCCCGAGAACCTGACTGCAAAATAGTGGCCGCTATTTCACCGCATTCGTGTCTGGAATCCTGGTGTGTTTAGATAACGAAAGGTTGACGAGGGAAGCGCAATATCTCTTGCGGTGTTGGAGAGAAATAGGGAAGTTTTTTTCATTATACGTATTGTTTTTTGCAGAATAGAACCCTCAGTTCTCTTCTTAAGTGTCACAGTTTGCTTTACTGTATTTGGCAGTTAGGAGCAGTGGTTTGGCAGTTTGGCATGTGGACAATTTTTCATCTCGGTTTTGCAAAGGCAAAAGCCCTCTAACTGACGATTAAAAATTCTCGCATAGGATAAAGTGTGGCGTAAATTCTCTGGCTGTACTTAGCCACCCTGGGTGCATCTGGGTATGCACATTTGAAGTATTCACTTTGTCTGATGACGTTATGATGTCTACGGAGAAGGCTGGTGACGACTGGAAATGAAGTCAAATGTGTTATGACTGCTTCAACCTATCGAATCAGACATAGGCGAAGTGGAGCTTAGAATTTTTTGGTGATGATTGATTTTTTGGCGCAAGGGTATCTGTGTACAAAGAGCGCCATGACGCAAGGTTCATTAGTCTACTCAAGGTGGGGTCAAAGACTTATTTCCCAAGCATTTCACTCGAAATAAACCGGGCAACATACCCTGGTAAAGCTTGTGCCCATTGTATCAAGGGCGGGTACCCGGCGGCGCTGGGGATCGAACCCTGCCCCTCCAACATGCGAATGATTTGTTGGTAGTGTATTTGAAGAAGTAGTGTATTTGTTGGAAGTGTATTTCTATGCTCAGCGCCGAAACGCAGCACAAGGGAAGAAGGAGGGGGCGAGAGCTGAGAGCTGAAGGTTTTATTCAATACGATAATTCCAGAAGCATACATGTGGAAAGAAACGCGAAATACCAGCCATGCACTTAAAATAAATGCGGAAAGTTTTGCGTTTCGAAGATCGGTAAAGAATATCGCAGAAAAAAATCACTTATTACCAAGAACGTTGAACATGGGTGCTGTCGTAATGGTAAAACCATGAAAACTACCCCCCTCCGACATGAAAGAAGGCAAACGATTTTGTCTAGATTTTTGCTTAGAAGGAAAGCAACCGGCGTCTCACTGACCCAGGTATCCATTTCCAACCTTTAGATCAGTGAGGCTCAAGGATACTCCTAACCAACGTATCCTCCGAGCGTCTTTTGTGTTCTTGTACAGTGGATGATATTTAATGTCTTTACCAAGCAAATGCAGGTACCTGCCGTCGTCAGCATTAACAAAAGCAGCACGTTTTCTGAGCTGACCTTTAAAGGGGTTCAGCAACACTACTAAAAAAGTACGGCACACCTGGGATCCAAAGGCGGCCGCTTCACGAATATCCTCTTGTAAAAAATTTGTTATTGATTTTTGTAGAAGGCCCGCAATCTGCAATCAAAATAGAAATTTCAGCGTCTTCCAGCTTTTTTTTTCCTCTCGTCACTTTTTGCATGCCAAAAAGTAGGCGCTGCTCCGCTAGCCCCACCCAACCCGCTCCACCACTGAGCTGCTGAAGCGCGCGGGAATTCCGCGGGAGGCGGGGCTTCATGGCGCGCAGGAGTGACGCAGCTGGCTGGCCGCGGCAACACGAGGGTGTTGGCCGCGGCCACGGAAGCTGTGCACGTCTGAAAGAATGTTACCGTCAGCCATCCTTAAACCTAGACACGTACACGCGTGACACAGAAGAGGGCGGAAGTTTATGGCAGCAACACTGCTTCCTATCTTTTATCCCTCTTGCTCCCCTCTTTCATCCCCTTTCACTGTCCTTTCCTTTTACTCACGCTAGTCGCAGCTCAGGTGCTTCACGTTTCGATGGCAGATGCCGTGGCTAGCAACATATTTTCCTTTCATTGTTATTTTATTAATAAAGAGCCAGTAATGATAATACCATTGTTTCAACATTCTCTTTATGATCCATTTTTGTGATAAGCTTTATTCATGTAGCAATAACAGAGCTTTCTGTACACATACAGACATACATGTGCGTGCACATATATGCACGCACATATTTTTTGCATTGTGGTGCGCAATTATAATGCACTCTTGTTTCTCCTTTCGAAAGAGAAGGCGTCTAGGTTTAAAAGACTTTTTATACAGTGTACCTAAAAACCATTCGCGCATTTTTTTTTGTGCAGGGTCAGCTCAACATACTAAAATGGAAGATGGTGAGTGCAACGTTGTCAACACCGAGTGTATTTTTCTCCTAACCTGCCTTGCAGCTAAGCCGCAGAATCGTCAGCGATCCCCTAGATGAATACGTCGGCTGTAGTACTTAAGGTCTGAGATTTAGATAGGTTATATTGATGGATAGGGGATAAGTAAGCAAATTGTTTTATTTAAATAAAAAAACATCACTTTAACGTCCCAGAATCAGATTACTGGGAAAGCACAGTATGCTAGAACACGAGACCATGAGTTCAGTAAAAAATTTATTGAAGCAAGAGAAATGCCTTTCCCAGAATATAAAGGAACGGTGTTAAAAAGGAGCAAGTCATTTAAAGTTATTAAAATTTAACTCCATTTGCCACGCTCTGCAGTACTGAAATATGCAGTAAAATCGGACAGAAAAATTTTGGATGTGGATACCGTAGCTTATTTGTTGAGAAATTTCCCAGTCGCCTGCGAAACATGAATGTCAGATGAATAGTAGGCTAATAGAAGGACGGTGAATATTATATGAATTACGAGCAAGAGTCGTACAAGCGCAAATAATTTGTGGAACACCTGAAAACTTATTAGCACGGCATGAGTTAGCGTAATCACCAGAAAATAAATGGCAGCGGTTAGGAAGAAAAAAACGAATCCAGTTGAAGGCAGTAGTACTGGCGTTGGGATTAATCACTGAAATCACAATGCATAGCCTATATTAAAGACGCTTTCAAGGAGTGTAACAGTGATGCCTACGTAAGATAACTTTGCAAATATGTGCTGTAACTTACGAGCGATTGAAAAAATCTGTTTACATAGGTGTGTATTACAAGAACAGTGTTACTCCAACGAGAGAAACTAATTTATTTTGTTTCAGGAAGGTAAAAATGCTCTACGATATTTTACGTCCAAATAAATTCGAACAAGTGATAGTGAGTAAAATAGCATACAGATGTTGAGGTGGGTGCTTGGTACGAGACCTGTGACGTGGAGCCACCTTCTCTCCAGTAAGCGGGCAATCTAGATGCGTCGAAAAAGTGTCGAAAAACGTGTTCTTGGTAAAAAATAACTATGAGTGAAAGTATCTTTTTAAGAACTCAGTCGAAATTAAGCACCATCCTAGGATGAACCTTTCTTTAAAGACTGGTAATCAAGCGTTGCCAAATGTGTTGATTGTGACAGATACTGGGGATTCGTAGTGCGTTATATCATAAAGATGACTTGAGCTCATAGAAGATCTTGCAGCGAACGTATTATTCAAGATAACTGGACAAAGTCGATTGGGTGTATGAGTGTAATGTTATCAGGACGCTCGGCGGCACCAACGCTACAGCCAAAGCCACGCAATTTAGCTAGATGAGTCAAGAGATAGGAAGACTCACTATGGCGGCGGCGTAAAATTTATGCTTCCACTAAAGAGAGACCATCGCCTGATTGGTATGCGCAGTGTGTTGCAGATGGTATATGTAGCACACGGCGGCATCCGCTGGCGGCTGAACGGGTGCAGTTGTCACATATATGACCCCACTATGACGGCTTTTGTAGTACTGGGGAGAAGTCTCCAGGGCGGGGATTGCCGATATTGATGTATTGGTGCGATCTGTGCTAACAGTTGCCTCATTTTAATAGCGGATAACAATGCTATGTGGTTTGGTCGCCGCTAGCGTATTCCGGGAACTTTTATTCCGGATAGAAACCGGAGGATTCGCGAGATATAATATGAGTCTTCCAAATATGAAAGGTCAAATGTCTTCGAAGCCAGAATTAAAAGGACTTGATTGTGTCACCAGTGCAGAATTGTGTGCAGAGCCGCTGTGTGCAGAGTCGCTCAGGCATGGTAGGCTCCGCCAAGACCTGAGGAACGCCAAGCTGTCTGGACGTGTGACGCAACCGTGACGGATGGATAATTTGAGAAAAACACTAGTGTTTGCCCGATTTGGAAGCTGTTAGAGAATGCTGGTGGAGGATCTTGCTGTAAACAGTGTTTTGCTCAGGTTGTTCTAAAGGATGGGACCTTTAAAAACTTGCGTGTTAGAAATGCTTTGCAGGCTGCGGCTAAACACAGCGGCATTCTTAGGGCTTAAGAAGCCAATGAACTGAAGAGGGACATAGAGGCACTTTAATACCTGAAAATGCTGAGTATTATAGATTTAAAATAACGCGGCGACCTTCGAAAATGTCTGTACAGATGGTGTTTTTGAAGGGACTTCGTTGTACTAATTCACCTTGGTTCTGTTTCAGAAGACGACTATGAAGATACAAAATGCCCTTTTCCAGTTCTTGCGAACTATAAAAGCGATACGATGGTTAGTACTTATTTCTATTTAAAAAAACTCACTCTTGGGCATGTGCTCAGGATTGTTAAATAATATGATTAGTACATACCAGTGCTTATCCAGTGTCTATTGTGTCCGCGGCCTTGTCTTCTCATTCTTTTTTATCTGTAGGCCGGAATCTGCACTAATTCGTCATTATTCCTACATGATCACGCTGTTGTTTGCGGATAAATACCTGTGATAATTTTATAGACGTCTTCTTGTTTTCTTGTGATGCAAATTCCTATGCTCTTTAACTGTGCCTAAAGCTTGCTCTTGTCCAGTTATTTTTGTCCTGATAGGCTACAAATGGCAAATAAGATATGCTAGCTATGTGCATTCTTTTTTTTTTTTGCTGGGTACTTCGAGCTGACATAACAATGAACTTAAAAATGAACTCTTCATAATAGCCTCAGTGCTAGACTATCCGGAGACAGAACAGTTGTTTATCGCACAACACCGGTGGCTGTTGCAACTTTTTAAATAAAATTATGCCGTATATTTAACCGTAAAATTTAGGAATGAAATAAAGTTTTGCATTGTACAGAAGACTGTGAATTAAGTAATAACGCCCCGCTTTATGTCACCACCAATGGGGATTGAACGCCACGTTTTGACAGCGGCGCCATTCGCTTTTGACGGCGAATAAGAGCGCGCAAACATTATTGGCTGGAAATTTCAAAGGTTACGCCTCAAAGCTGAATACCTCGGAGCAATATTTCATGTTTCTTTTAAGCAAGGGCAGTGTTTCTGAGCGTCAGAAGCAACAAGTGAAATTAGCTCACTGCAAATTAGTATCAGGTGCCTGTATACAGTGGAATATGCAAGCCAAACAGTTCAGCTGGTCAGCGGTAGAGAAGGTGGATATCTTTCTGAAGATGATTTGCGTACAGGCTTCTCTAAAGATGCGCTCTGAAAAACATAAAATTTCAAGTCGCGACCGACTGAAAACAGCTCTCCGTAAACTGTACCCCATTGCAGGAAATATAATACCATCAGCAAAGATTAAAAGTCACTGCTACTTGCACGCACCTTCAACCGGTTCCTTCGTATGTTAGCGCAGAAGGAAGCGGTCGTTATCGCACTTTATAACTGGCGAGTTTAGATGGAGAATATTATTTCGGCGGCCGTTTTGTGTGGCAACGCTTGTAAAACTGCATGCGTGCGTGATATTTCATTTCATTTCATTTATTGATCCCTTAAAGGCCCGAAGGCATTACATAAGGGGGGGCATATTGGTTTCCAACGGCGATGATGGGAACATGCATAACAATAAAAAGAACAAACATACAAACAAACATAAAAGGGGTTGTAGTCATATCAGGGTTTTCCAGCAAGTGATACATCATTTAACAAAGATATGTCAAGCAATACTCGCTACAAAAGAGCGCAGAAGTGATCAAGATTTATGTGAGGTGAATTTTTATTTTCTCGCGGAATGTTTTGTGATCAGTGCATGCAGCGATGTCGTTAGGCAGTGAATTCCATAGTGCTATTGCGTTGGGGAAAAATGAGTTGTTGTAAGCTGACGTGTGGCCACTGATGCGTGCTATCGGGTTACCGTGACTAAGCAGGGAGGACGTTCGTAGTGGGGCGGTTAATAGAGCGTGCCGTGATCTTGTGTTATGATAAAATGTATGAAGTAAGCATAGGCGGGAAACGACGCGGCGTGATTCCAGTGTTGAGAGACGGAGGGACTGCTTGAGGGCGGTGACACTGGCTTCTCTTGAGTAACATGAAGTGATGAACCGAGCTGCACGATTTTGAATTGATTCCAATTCGATGGTGAGATACGATTGCCATGGGTACCAGATGGATGATGCATACTCTAATTTTGGCCGCACAAATGTTTCATACGCGAGTTGTTTTATGTTAGGGGATGCAGATTTCAGATTCCTTCTCAGGTAGCCAAGTGTGCGTGAAGTGTCGGAGCAAATGGTTCTAATGTGGGTGACCCAAGAAAGTGTTGATGTGAGATGTACACCTAGATATTTGTAAGATTTTGCAACGGTTATAGGGACTGATGAAATGCTGTAAGTGTGATTCGTCAAGGTGTGTTTGTGAGTGAAGGACAACGATTTGCACTTAGTAAGATTTAAAGGCATCTGCCACTTTTCACACCATGATGCAATAAGGTCAAGGTCCAGTTGCAAAGTGAGGTTATCGGTTGGGTTACTTATTGCATTATAGATGACACAATCGTCCGCAAAGAGTCGCAATTTGCATTGAATATTAGAGGGCAGGTCGTTGATGTATATTAAGAAGAGTAATGGTGATAACCCGGCCCCTTGAGGGACACCAGATGTTACATCTGTTAAGGGTGACTGGATGTTATTGGCGGATGTGAACTGCGAGCGTCCTTTTAGAAAATGTTCGAGCCAGCATATCAGATTAGCAGGAATTCCCAGGAACGAAAGTTTCGCAAGCAGATGGTTGTGAGGTACGCGATCAAATGCCTTCGAGAAGTCTAAGAAGATTGCATCTATTTGGAGGTTATCGTCTATGGCCTTAAGGATGTCTTGGGTGAACTCTGCCAGCTGGGTTTCGCATGGAAATGATAGCTTAGGAAAGATTGTGCATCAAAATATTTGAATAGCGCTTCATAAACAGCATCTTAGTTTTTTCATGGCATTCGTCACCGCATCTTTACAGTCTTTTTTTGTTTTTGCCAGCCACCACAACTGGCTGCATTGCGGTAGCCCTTCGAGAGAGTGTATATCGTCGAAGCAGCACACTGTGCTTGTGGGTGACCACGCTCGGAGCAGACACTACCCCTCATGATGGAACAAAGTCAGAGGCTACCAACACATTAGCATTGAGTGATGGGGTTTATATTTCAGCCTAATACCTGCGAAGTTTGAAAAGTGGTCAACCGGAAATAGCATTTGAGGTGCGATCATAATTTGGCACCCTTCGTTTTCGAGTAAACTAAAATCCGTTATTACGCGATCTTTGTAACCCGAAGAAATTTCTTGGAAATCGGGTAAACAGGATTTCTCCTTGATTTTCTGGTGCACAAAGCGGACTGCATTGCAAGAAAATTCGCGGACACCTTGTATTGGTTCAGCGGGGTGTTTTAGTCGGCTGATAATTTTTTACCTTTTTTAACGCTTCGTACAGATGACGCGAAGATAAGTTCAAACTATGCGTTTAGAAATGAGAGAGGTTTTACTGCAATCATTGCATCATATGCTTCAATCATTACCGTCGCAGCGCTCCAAGGCTCTTCTGACGTTCAAATTAGTCGTTGTGATCTGAAATGACCGTTTTCATCGCGTACACAGGTATGTTGGTCTTACTTGGACCTAAAACTACTGCGCCGGAGATCGCAATGCGCTGGGAAATTAACTAAAATAAATGCTAAAAATAATACCTTCTTTGGTAAACAATTTTTAAGGCGCTTTTATTTGGATTGCCTTTATGAAAGTAATAAGCAAACATATTGCGGCCAGGAAGACAACCAGCCGTAATAGGAAAGCGTCGTTTGCTCCCAAACATGACCAGAAAAAATCAAACTTATGGAAAGTATTGCTGCATAATCTCATTTGTACACGAATTTGAGTTCAAACTTTATCTTAAGGACTATTATTCCTCGAATTCCGAATTTCCGAACAAAATAAAACCCGGAAACGAATGGCCCTATATACAGTGAGGTAGAGATATATGGAAGCCAACAAGCTTACGGAAAGCTATGTAGCATTAGCTACTGTTCCTAATAGTTTCCGATAAGGTAACTGAATTTACAGGAGATTATGCCTTGAATGCTCATAACGACACCGAAGAGAGATGATTTTGTTTGGTTTTATGTGTTTTAATATCCAAATGCGACTCAGCCTACGAGAGACACCGCAGTGAAGAGCTGCAGGTAATGTCGATACATGGGGTTATTTAAGGTATACTGACACCGCATAGTTCGCTATGCGACCGCTATGCAAAATATGACAGCTGCGGCTGGGATCGAGCCCGCGTCTTTCCGGTTAAATTGAAGTAAGGTGGAGCAAATAAAAGATATAAAATAGTTTAGTTTGGGGGGGGTTAACGTCCCAAAGCGACTCCGGCTAGTAGGGACGCCGTAGACAACGGCTGCGGAAATTTCGACCACCTGGGTTTCTTTAACGTGCACTGACATCGCACAGTACACGGGCCTCTAGAATTCTGCTTCCATCGAAATTCGACCGCCGCGGCTAGGATCGAACCCGCGTCTTTCGGGCCAGCAGCCGAGTGCCATAATCACTCAGCCACCGCGGCGGCAAAAGATATAAAATGCAAACCACCGATTACCCCAAATTTACGACTAATGATCACCGTTAGCTGTTGCGCGAAATGGTTGACGCACTGATCACACATAATGCGTAACGCGTATGATGAAGATTGTTGCTTTTGTATGTAATTATTTAATTGCGCGGAAATGTTCCTAACGGTGCACCACCGAGTGCAGACGAGGTCTGTGCAGGTGTTACGGGGTGTGCTACTTTGTGGTCAGTTGGCTTATAACATGAAGTTCAAGGACGCGATGTCGGCGATGGTGTGTACACGCGTCATGACATCCACGTTGAAATCGCCAACGGAAACAACTGCCGAGCAGGAGCTGTGTCCATGTCCTGCTCTCAACGCAAGTGATGTCCATATCGACGCGCACGCTTTTACAGCCCTATTTGTCGAAGGTCGAAATTGGATGGAGGCCAAACTTTAGAGTCCCGTGCGCTGGGAAATGTCAGTGCACGTGAAAGAACCCCGGGAGGTCGAAATTTCCGGAGCCCTTCACTACGGCATCCCTAATTAACAGAGTTGCTTTGGGATGTTAAACCCCCCATAAACCAAACCAAAATATCATCCAGTGGCGCCGAACTACCACTGCTACGGCCTGGCGGGCGTACAACTACGGTCCACGCGTGGCGACACCGGATGCGGCCCCTCCCCCTTGAAGAGGAAGGTAGCGCGAGGCGCGAGACGCTGGCCGCGTGCGCCGGGTGGTCACGTGACAGCGAGTGAGCGTGCACCACACGACGACAACGAGCGTAGAGCAAGGCACGTTGAACCCCTTGGCGGACGGGACGACGACTACGCGAACATGGGGGGAATAGGCTTACCGCATCCAGCGATGAAATATTTTTCTTAAACTTTATATCACCAAACGCGAAGTGCCTGTTATGAGCTTTCATAATGACGACCTTCTACAACTAAAACAAAGGAAAGCTTTCGCATTAATGGGAACTTGTTCTTTTGATCCAGGGAAAAAAGTGATTTAAACAATTAAGCATAGTCGCTTGACTTCAAGCACACCCTGGCTTGGCCACTTATTTCAAAGAATATATGCTTGTTGTGATCCTGCAGACCCGTCTTGGCCTTTTCGACACATGATGCAACTCTCTCCGCACTCTGAGTCGTAAAAGCAATGTTGGGTTTTTAGCACCGCTAAGCTGGACATCGCAATGGAAGTAAATGAAGATGTACGCGAAATACGATTCTAATCAGTCTTTCTTTATTGCCGCAGAAACCTGTTGGATGCAGCATAAAATGCGGTAAAGGTCTCCAAGTATTAAACGACAGACCTTGCTACGTAGGTATACCTTTTATTATTAGTTATTTACACGATTATTCCCACCACATACGGGTGAAGATATTGAGACTAAATTTCAGATATACCGTAGTCTAGTTATAGTTGTGCGAACGGAATGATATTAAAATCGAGCAAAATAATGAGTGCCTACTCATTAAACAAATTAATAACCTCCATATAAGCCTAAACAGTCCATTATATTTATTACTTTTTACATAGACAGTAGCCAACCACTTCATGTCCCCTTGCCCTTCTCCTCGGATGAGAACCTTCTTTAGTGGCTTTGTCCCTTTAGACCTCCAGGCCAACGCATCTGAAAGTATCTATTCAATTTCAGCAGCAGACAAATAAAACACGGACGTGCAACAGCCATCAATGTCTAGGCGAAGTGCGCGCAAGCCAGCACATTAGTACGCTTTCATCCAGTTTCATCAGGAGCCCCTAAATAGAGTACTACACCAGTCGTCGCCACCTAACTGAAACAATACACAGATTTTTCGTGTCTTAAATGCACGGTTTTCTCTTCCCCACGGAAAGATACTAAACGATTATATCGTTCATTGACAAAGCGTTCAGCGTACTGCTGGCTGCGTCATGTTGGGATTTTGTATATTTTCGGAAGTTCGGACTTCTTCGGCATGTACCACATTATGCGAAGACGAGCAATTTTGCATTTCTCCCGCAACGCACTGTAATCGCCGCCTTGCCGCTAAGTATAAATCTGCGAATCTAAGGTCAAGCACGAAAATGTAGCATATTTCAACATGCTTTCACATGGGCGGGTATCCAAACATAAATTTAGAAAATGTCACCTAGGGATTCGAGGCTGATTTTCATTTTTAAATCAAAGTATGCACTAGATGCCAGTCTTATCTTTACCTCCTTGCGCCTTTTTTCTCAAGCAGCCCGTCAGTTGCGAAACAAAGCGCGAACAGCTCATTCGATCTACCAAGTATACAGCAAGTTGGGTCCTGCTTATTTTGCTCAGTAGTTCGCGTTTCGCTGGCACTTCGTGAACATCCTTAGCTCTTACGCTGTAGTAGCATTGATACCTCGTTCATGTGGTGCCGTATGACGAAAAGAAATCCCGCTCACACGTCATGCACTTTCACTGACCCCGGTGCTCCATAAACATATGCGTTAAAAATGTAAACAACAGCATTCAAAAAGTCCTGTTTAGCTAAAGCAATTTGTATTGTCCAAGCCCACAAAGGGGGTATCTCCGCCTTGTATTTGGCGCTCCGAACAGCAGCGGTGGCCAAGTGGTTGAGCATCCGCCTCGCATGCGGAAGGTGCGGGGTTCGATCCCCGGAGCCGCCGGGTACCCACCGATGATATAATAGGTCAAGCTTTTCCTTGGCCTGGCGCTCGGCTTATTTAGGGTGAAATTCATGGAAAATGGGTCTTTGACCCCACCTTGAGTACTCGAAAAGTACCTTGTGCCATGGCACTCTCTGGCCATAGACGCCCTTGTGCCATAAAAATCCATAATCATCATATTTGGCGCTCTATAGCCAGAGACACCCTGGCGCATTAGAAATTGTTAATAGTCATCACAGGAGGTACATAACGATGGACGAAAGAGAAGGAAGTTTCAATAAACGGAAAAAGATTGGCCGCTCTAAAGAAACGTCTGATGCACGTTTTCGTTTTTCTTAGTCTTGCAAAGACAAGTACGGTAAAACCGGTCTGATGGCGGGGCTGCCATTCTAGGTAGAAAAATAACGTCCTTTTCGTTAGCAGCAGCACTAGAAGCACGAACCCACATTCAAATTTTATTATAACTTTGATTACTAATAACTCTACAACGAGCCACTTCTGCTTTAGCGGTTCAAAATGCACCAATGCCGCATTTTAAAGACCAAACTATCTTTTGGTATAAATTGCAGCAAACGAAAATTGTGAAATTTGAGCTGGCATTCACGCGAATGGTTTTGTGCATCAATTTTGCCCTGTAGTTTTTCAGAACATCACGACGCCATCTGTCATTGTATGCGTGTTGTTTCACTGAAGCTTAGAGACACTATTCATGGTCAATATATATGCTCTGGGTGTGATATTTGTCCAATAATAATAACTGCGACGAAAGCGGACCATATGCGGTCGTCTCATGATGCAATCTGGCCAGACTGATCTTGGCAATACTTGCGAAAAGTGAGCGTGCAGCAGCTGTCGCATTCACTTTCTGAACTCAATTCAAGGTGCAAGCTGTGGAAGTTTCTCTCCAAGGTACTCGCTTACTTGCGAATTATTGCTGGAGCTGAAGAACTTAGCGTTCTCAGCACAAATTTTAGGATGTTTTATCTCTAAATAAAACGAAATTAGATATCGCTACGAGGACAGAATCCTGTTTTTAGTTAATGATGCAGTATACTTTAGCGCCTTGTGATATGATTTAGTATTTATTTTCTAAAACTGCCTATGATACTTCGCACTAATTTTCTCGGAACTGCGGAACTATATTTTTAACGCGTCCCTCCGGGGACTTGACACTACGGCGTACTATTGCTTTTGAGTCTTTCTGGACAAATAGCACTGCCTTTTACGTAAGGCTTTGAAAAGCATTACTAAAATGGTTAGAACTTCTTATTATTCGGTGACGTATCCGACTCTTGAATATATTATTAAATTACTCTCATACTGTTACTGTTTTGGCTGTTCAATAAATGATCTTACAGGTGAACTAACGTTTTCTTACGAATTTTTTTTTGTTAGAACATTACTCATGAGGTTTTCAAGACCATGCAACCAATGCTAAGGTACGGCGACTGTCCGTTAGGAGTTTGCGAAAGTGGAATCTGCAAGAGCAACGGTCAAAAAGAAGACTGCTTCAAGGGTAATGGACAGTGGAAATAAAGGTGTACTCTTGCTGAGGTCGTTCTGTTTCTAAACTGGGTGCCAGGTTAAGGTTGCACTACTCACTCTTAGCAACCTGCGTGGACCTTCAGAAAGCATAAGCGAGGCTTTACGGTGGCACTAATTCAGCATAGAGAAGAACGGGGTCGACTAGTGTATTCTGGGGGACCAATTTTGAGGCAGTTCACCTCAGAAAAATTAAGTATCCTTTCGGCGCGACTTCTCGAACAGGAGCCTCAAGTAATGCGGTGTTACGCCACGATGTTGTCCAACATAAGCCGCGCAGTTCTCAACATATAGAGTTTGAAGTCGAGCTCCTTCGCGTGATGAAGCAGGGAGATATTGCTGCCGTTCTCCGGCTCAACGGTGGCTGAATACCGCAAGCGTAGAAAGCGTGATCAAATCATGGCGCAGAAAAATACAGCAGTGAATTTCATCCTCACAGTGAGCTCAACAAAGGAAGGTGGCTGAGGAACCAGGATGATTGAGGACCCAGGATCGCTTTCGAAAGAGCACTAGTGTCGCCGGTGAAAATGAAACAGCGTTCTCGTCGGTTTCGAGGCGCGCTCACAATCCGTTGGTATTGTATTGTATGCGCGACGGGAAGCCTGCGCAGCGCGCGCATAAAATGTATCTGATACGCACGCAAGGACATTTCCTTGCCCTCTATTGCTGCTTTCAGTATAAATACGCACTGCTTAATAAAGCTGGGCTTCTTCTCCCCCTGTTGGCTTCGACGTGCCTGGACTACGATGCATGGTGCCAGAAGTGGCTAACTTTGACGCCCACTTCTTGGAACATCGGCAGGGACGGAAGAAACGAGCCGCGGAATGGATTTCCTACGCCAACCCGATGCACTACACCTCAAAGGGGATATCGCGAAGAATAAGCAGCTCTTCAAGCAGAAGTTCGAGCTATTCCTGACTGCGACAGAACCAACAGAAAAGCCTCGACCAGAGCCAACAAAAATTGCACTTCTGCTGACTACCGCAGGTGAAGAAGCAATTGAGGTATTGAACACCTTTACCTTCTCCGAAAACGAAAGTAATAGTGACTATGCAACGGTAGTCAAAAAGTTCGATGAGTACTGCAAGGCCCAAAGCAATGAGGTATACGAGCGTTACTTGTTCAGGAGGTGAGTGCAGGAACCAGTAGAGCAATTGGAGCACTTCTTGCAGGATTTAAGGACTCAAGCACGGCTGTGTAGCTTTGCAGGGTTACTAGATTCAATGATCAAGGACCAAAGTGTTTTTGGTACAAATGACGACAAAATACGAGAAAAGTTATTAAGAGATGACAAGCTGACTCTCCAGGCGGCAGGACAGACCTGCAAGGCTGCCGAAACAGCCGCGCATCAAGAAATGTGGAAACGAGACCACAAGCAAGTAGACCCGGTTCAGAAGATGCGCCCTGGTCCTCGGGAAGAGCAGCAGGCCTACAACTGCCAAAGGTGCGCGCGAACACACGCACCGCGGAGCTGTCCTGCATTTGGGCGTACATGGCGCAAATGCCAGCGAAAAAACCACTTTGCAATCTGTTGCAAATCAAAGCAACAAATCAGCGACCTCATTTGTGTTGAGGAGGAATTCGATATACTGAACGTGGCTTTGAGGAGCGTGGTGAGGGAACGCGACTGGCTTGTTTAAGCAAACGTTGGCAAGCAGTCAGTTCGCCTGAAAGTTGACACCGGTTCCCAAGCCAACATTCTTCCCCTCAGTGTCTTCAACAAGATGCAGCAAAATGCACCATTGAAGCCCAGCTACGCGACTTTGCGGTCCTTCGGCGGAAGAAAAATTGATCATTTTGGCACCATTACGTTAAACGGTCACAACACCACCCTGCAATTCTTTATCGTGAGGAAAGGGCAAGCCCTACTAGGACTTGAAGCCTGCGAACGACTTCGGTTTCTCTCTCGGTAAGTGCACAGCGTGTCGCAAGACTCAACAGAAAGAGTGGTAGATCAATTCCGTCATCTATTCAGCGGCACAGGTTGCCTGAAGCGTCACTACCATATGGTTCTCCACGACAACGCCGTGCTGGTCGTACAGCCAGCGCGACGGGTGCCACTAGCCCTTCGGGAGCCGCTGCGGGAGGAGCTGCAGCGTATGGAACAGGGCGGGATCATCGCAAAGCTGACCGAGCCCACAGACTGGGTACGCCCTCTTGTAATTGTGCGCAAAAAGAATGGACGGCTTAGGGTATGCATGGAACCGAGGAAGATTAATTATTTTATGAAAAGGGAGCACTACCAGATGCTAACGCGAGAAGACATAGAGGCGGAACTGGCAGGAGAAGCAGTTTTCACGCGCCTTGATGCAAACGCTGGCTTCCATAAGATACCGTTGGGCGAGACAACCTCAAAAAGGTGCACGTTTGCAATGCCTTTTGGGCGGTACCTTTTTTTGAGACTACCCTTTGGAATATATTCAGCACCCGAAGTTTTTCAAAAAATTCTTAATCAAATCTTTGAGGGTCTCCCTGGCGTGAGGGCGTATGTCGACGACATAATAGTTTGGGGCACGTCGACCAAACAGCACAATGAGCGGATTAGCGCTAGAGGTGGCGGAATGTGCTGGGTTGACTTTCAAAGCGGCCAAGTGCACAATTGGCGTAAAACAGATAGAATTCCTAGGCGACGTAATCAGTAAGTAGGTTGTAAGGACGAGTTTCTCCCTGATACAATGCATGATGCAAATTCCAGAGCCGAAGGACAAGCAGTCGGTGCAGAGAATGCTCGGAGTAGCGAATTACTTCAGCAAATCTTTGCCATCGTTGGCGCACAGGACAGCATTGCTACGAAGCCTAATAAAGCAGGGCACAATGTGTTAATGGACGGCGAATCACGCCAAAGAAAGGAACCAGCTGTGCCAATGCACGAGAAAACAGCCACTACTGTCGCTTTTTGACCCTGCGAAAGAAACCAAGATATCGTGCGATGCATCACAGAACGGCTTAGGCGCTGCTGTGCTGCAGTGTCACAATAAAGAGTGGAAGCCGGTCGCGTACGCGTCTAAAGCTCTCACGGAAACCCAGCAGCGATATTCGCAAATAGAAAAAGAGGCAATGGCTATCGTGTATGGCTGTGAAAGATTCAATCATTTCACATATGAACGTATCGTAGAGACTGATCACCGACCACTGATTGCGATATCCCAGAAAGCAATCGGTGACATGCCACCTGGACTGCAACGTTTCTTTCTGCGACTACTTCGATACGATATCAAATTTGTTTTTGTTCCAGGAAACTTTCTCTTCCTGGCCGACATGCTCTACCGGGCTTCAGTAAACTCCGTCAAGTTCGACGACGGCAGTGAGGATGCAAAAGTACACGCCGTGAGTGTGCTCGCGTTTTGCGCGAGCCATAGAACTTTAACGCGACTAGCCGCTGAGACTAGCAAAGACGAATAATTGAGTAGTGTGCTCTCATGTCTGGGCAGAGGCCAACCAATCGAAGGCCAGCTGAAGCCGTTTACAAGCGAGCTATCGCAAGTCCAGGGAGTTCTGTTAAATGGCTGCAAGGTTATGATTCCCGCCAGCATGAAGTGTGAAGTACTGGAAAAAATTCACCAAGTCCACTTGGGTATAAAAAAATGCAAATCGAGAGCGCGAGAGGCAGTCTTCTGGCCGGGCATCAATAGCGACATTGAAACCTTCGTTCAGACATGCGCGGTGTGCAGAAAATACTCGTACAGTCATCCACGAGAGCCGCTGCAGATGCGCCCAGTGCCTGAGCAACCGTGGCGCCGAGTTGGCATCTACATGTTCTATTACGGCGGTAGGCCTTATCTCTCCGTTTACGACGCGCTGTCCAACTTTCCAGAGGTGGAGCTGCTCCAAGATGCATCGGCTAGCACGGTCATTCAAGTAACCAGCGCTATCTTCGCGCGATACGGCATACCTATGGAGGGGTGTTCAGACAACAGACCCCCTTTCTGAAGCAACCAGTTTGCAGCATTTAAAAAAAAATAAGATTATCTTTATATCACGTCTAATCCCAGATACCCAAAATCGAATGGCTTAGCAGAAAAGGGGGTGCAAGTGGTCAAAAGTATATTAAAGAAAACCGCTGAAACCAATCAAGATTTCTGGCTCGGTTTGCTTGCTTACAGAACAACCCCACTGGAAGGTGCTGCACCACAGGCAGCGATCCTTCAGGGCCAAAAGCTACGGACAACGCTGCTAGCTATTCAAGATGGCCCTGGTTTACATATTGCCAAACATTGTCAGACGATGAACAAGCCTTTCTAGGTAAAAAAAAGCGAAGGTCAAGCAGCACTGTGCTCAACCCAGGTCCTACAACGTGGTCACGATGTATCTTGGAGCAGATGGGAGACTTCTACGCCGCAACCGAAAGCATTTGATGCCCACGAAAGAAGCATTTCGGCGTGAGCTTGACGACAGCGTGGACGCCTCCGGAAACAGTGCATCGCAGCAGCAGCAGCGACCAGTGACGCCCGATGGTGGTGCAGTGCCAAGCACTGCGGTGTTAAGACGATCACAGAGACAACATGTACCTCCGCGACGTTTGGAATACGGCAGAAACTTTGAGCAAGTCGCTTTCGTTATTGTTTTGTGAATTGAGCCGATGTAATGCTTATAACTGCATTTGTGCTTTGATTCTTTTTATTACGGAAGAAGGAAATGTATCGTATGCGCGACGGGAAGCCTGCCCAGCGCGCGCATAAAATGTATCTGATACGCACGCAAGTACTTGCCCTTGCTCTCTTTTGCTGCTTTCAGTATAAATACGCGCTGCTCAATAAAGCTGGGCTTTTTCCCCCCGTTTGGCTTCGGTGTACCTGGACTTCGATTCAGGTCTTATCCCTATAACAGATTCCTCCTTTTCAATACGCAATCAGGAATATTGTGGATTGGGAAGGCGGAATCGGTCATAGGTGTGGACTGGCGGATTGCAAGCGGCAGCACTACCGCCACAACAATCAGGCAGCTCGAAGCCTATTCTGACCAAGTCTCCACAAAGCTACGCTGGGAATTCAAGAATATAAAAGCGCTAAGCAATTAGGAGGCCCTAATATTCGTTCGAGCGTTCATTCTCAGATAATGTACGCCACCCCATACTTGCGGCTTAGCAAAAAGGAGAAAGTCCAACTGGATGTTATTATTTGATAGGCAGTTAAGACGGTGCTGGGACTCCCTTTATGGACATCCACCGAGTGCCTACTATAGCTTGGAATCCACAACACTATTGAGGAACTAACTGAGGTCCACCCTGTCAGCCAAATGTTATCAAAAGATATCAAAGAAGCACAGCCATTCAATGAACAATGGCCCCATTTTCGTCATATATCACCCCCTGACTATTTACTGTTGAGAGCCTGCTGCACTTTAGCTGCTGCATCAATCACTGACTTATGTGCGACCTGCTTTGCAGCGTCAGGAACTTTCAAAGATATTCTATCGTAAGCGGCACAACATGGAGGTGCACGCATTTTCATAACTTTGCAAAATGTTTTCGCACCCGCATGCGTACTTCATAGCTGGCGCATTGCACAGTTAATTATAATATTGTCCTCCACTCAGTGCCCTGACTTTTTTGATGAGCAGAAGTGGTTCTTCTAGCCACATGCAACGCACAGAGTAGATAACTCACAACACACCCACGTAGGAGCGCTCCGCAAGTTTATAAGATGTGGTCAAACACTCAAGACACGCCAGCGATGAAAAAAAAAAATTGCCAATGCCAAGGTCAATGATCCTGTTTCCATCCGGTGTAGAATCTGATTTCCAGTCATTGTAGGCCTCCACATCGCTGAGTTTCAAGGCACTTGCTGAAGCACTCACGTTGAAGGGCTCGGTTCCGCCGCCCACTTCATCTCTCGTGTGTACATTTCCGGAAAACTTTTGCTTTCGGCGGCTCCGCGCTCTGAACTTCCCTATGTGGGTAAAGCACGCAAACAACGAAGTGATATCTTCGAAGCACACAAGGCGCCGAACAGGCAGTCTGCAGGATATGGCGCTTTGCTGCTGACCCGAAAGACGCGGGTTCGATCGCGGGCGTGGCTGACGATTTTTAATAGAGGCTGAATTTTAGAGGCCTGTATGATGTGCGACGTCAGGGTATGTTAGAAAACCTTAAGTGGTCGATATTTCCAGAGCTCTTCACTACGGCGTCCCTCATAGCCTGAGGCGCTTTGGTTCGGTAAACACCCATAAACCACAAAGTTTAGCTTTGATAAACTTTTTTGCTTTCAACAATGCCACTGAACGCAGAGATGCGAGTGCAAAGAAATCTGCACAGCCTTCTCAAAATCTTCGCACTTGGTGCAAAGTTCATTATTGTTGAGTGTTCATAACAGCAACCACCACGTGTAACCGCCCATCGATCTATCAAGCATTCAGCCAGGATGGCTGCCAGAGGGCACAATGAGGCCTATTGGATGGACATATCTTAATGGCAATAGAGCATCTGGTAAGGAAAGCTGCTAGCATGCGATCTGGCCCCAAAGCAGTAATTAATTTTTTAAGCTCCGCGAATTTCAAGAAAGCGGTGTATGTCGAATTGTCAGCTCCATGGCAGCAATGGCGGACGACAAGCAATATATATCTTCTTGTTGAAAGCATACCTCCTTCTGAGGAGTTTGTCGCCATTCACGGGAGTAGGATTGGTCGCAGTACAAGTCTGTGATCAATTCGGCATTTCTGTGCATATTGCTTGCCTTACTGATGTGTTAATTGGTTGGGAAATCAACACTGGCAGTCGGCAGTTGCGTGTTTGAGCCTGAGGTCAGGGAAATCTAATTTTAACTCCAAACAATTCGAGAAGCATCTATTGCTTTATTTAGTGAATGTTTGGTTACTCACATTTATTAAATAATTTGGATCTTGAGAAAAATGGAACAGCAGAATCTCTAAGTAACAAGAGGTTATTGTGAACTTTAGAGCGTAGCTGCTAAAGAGAGTGTAATATTTTAGCATTTAAGCGAGTAATAAATAACAAACACTGAGGCTGACTACGTAAACACCATACAACCGTTCTAACTCACCTCACAGAAACGCCTTTTATGCTCATCTTTCAGTGCAGAAAATGCAAAAGCGCAAGTAGTTCTGTTTTTCACTCAGGAATTCATCGACGGCAGAAGACAGCTGTCACCACTCCTCTGCGGCAGGCCCTGATTCTAGTGTAAGCCTTTGAATATAACGATATGAAAAAGTTCCATTGAGGACACATTGCTGACGAACTGGAAGAAAGTTTGTTAGACCGTTGTTCAGAAACAGTGTGAATTCCATCTAAAATATTTCATACGCGGCATTGGCTCCGTTTCATATTCAACGCAGAGCATTTGCAAGGAAATTATTTCCTCTATTTAATACTCAACAACCGACAATTTACATGCTTTGGCGAAAGGTCAGGTACGGAAAACATTGCAATTTTTTTCAACGTCGGCGCTCAAACATGAACCTTTTGCACTGACATTTACCGCATTAAATCGCATTCGCACAAATAGTTTACTTTCCTTGATATTTTTCCTTCCATTTGAAAGATGTGACCCTACTCTGTGGCTGGTGGCGATTCGAAGCCAAGCCCTTCAACGGGAAGATACGCAAAGATAAAATGTTTCTCTTTATTTGCCATCATCTCTGTACCTTCTAGAGACCTTTGGTAATGTACATCCAATTCGAACTTTCGAATGAAAAGCATTCCCTGAAGGAAATTGTTTGTACGAAAATTCGCTGTATATAATAAAGGCAAATTTAGCTAATTTTCGTCCAGTACAAAGCTTAAGTCTACTCAATGCTTTATATTTTACACCAAGCGCTATAAGGCCTTCACTTGTTTTCTTCAGCGGGGTTACAGAACCGTTGTTGATAAGCGTGAGCAACAGAGAACACACCTGACAGCTGAAATGAAGAGCACCGTAAACTAATGCAACAACTAATTTTATCTCACTCACTCCGGCCTAACACCCTTCATATTTATATTGCTTTAAACAGCTATAGTAAACGAATGTCTGGAGCCTCTCTGCTGTAAAAGTGCATTTTGAAACCTGAGCCGCACAGTTTTGTTTTTCTCAAGCATAGTCATACCTCCTTTTTTTTGGTGGGAATTGTTTTGCGTGCCATTTGGGATGACGCTCTTGATTGAATAACAAATCTAGGACTTGCAGCGTAGCAGGCTGACAAAATCTTGCGGAAATAGTGAAACTTGCAAAGTCTGCCGTTAGCAATTTTACCTGCACGCTGTCAGGGGACGATGTCTCCTCTATTCCAATAGTTTCACCGGTCATTATCAGTCCAGTGAATAATACTCTCGGAGCTCAGCACTTAGATGGGCTTTCCTTTTGCCAAACACATCTCTGTCACGAATCTCTCCGGAGAACACTCGGAACGAAAGAATGGACTAGGCGACAGGTGTACCCACACAAACGCACATTTAATACACCCTACGTGACACACCCTCTAGAACACAAAACTAATGAAACTAACACAAAACACCTATACTATAAATACACACGACCCGGGCACACTGCTACCAGCGTCTACTATTAGCGTTCTACTATTAGCGGTCGGCGTTCGTGCTCACGGTTGGTTCGGTGCGGCTGCGGCGTTGTATGGATTCCGTAGCCGGCGTCGAGGCAGCGTTCGGCGTGCTTGGGCTGGCGTCGCTGGCGGCGTCCGACGCGCTTGGGCTGGCGTCGCTGGCTGCGTCGTACAAGCTCCAGGTCCAAGCGCCCGTGGAGGTGATGCCGGTGTTGTTGGCGTTGGGGGCACCACCCGAATGGGTGGAAACAGCGCTGGAGACACCCCTGGCCGTAGCTGGTGGTAGCGTCCTCCGTTGACTCCCCGGAACGGGCTCAGGCACGGTAGGAAGTCCACGATGCGATGCCGTAGAACGCGAGCTCACCGGAGCAGTAGCCGGCGTCGCTCTCTTCCAGCCAAAGTGTCCCTGACCCGCCGGAGCCTCCGCTTATCTGGTGGTTCCCCCCCCCCCGGCCTTGCTCTTACACGCCCTTTTATAGCCTCGGTGTTAGTTCACGTAAGCCTTGTCGTCGTCTTCTTCTCTTCTCCACCAATCCTCTCTCTCCACCTCACCGAATGCTTCTCCATCAATCACCTCTCTCCACCTCACCGAATGCTTCTTCCTCTTCTTTTTTCTTCGGTTAATCGACGTTGTCTTCTTTACACCTCTTTCCTTTAAATTTTAATTTAGGCTCCTCAATATATGTGACAAGGGCCCCCTCTCTCAAGAGTTTTTCCATGAAAAACTGCTCCCGCCATACTCATCTTCAAGCCATCCAGCCAACCGACTATCTTCTGTGGCGATTCTGGACCCTGCACACAACACACCGCAGAGGGCCAGCACACACCAAACGCATACCACTAACACAGCACATTAAATTGCGTTTTCAGAACACTAACACACCACTGCCGCTGTCCGCACAGTCCTTAATAAACACGTTCGTGTCCACAACACACTCCCTTGTATAATTACATAACACCAACAACAGCAACAAGATAAATCCCATAGATACAATAACGCAGCACCAACAACAAGATACATGCCAGAGATACCTAGAGCTGTTCAGTTGGCTCTACTCATGAAGTCCGCTCCAACGTTATCTCCGGCTTTAATATATTCCACCAGAAATGAGTATTCTTGAGGCCAAACTCCATCTCATAACTTTACTACTGTTCATTTTGGCCTTGGTTAAGTATTCAAGCGGCTGATGATCTGTTTGAATCCTGAAATGTCTCCCATAAAAATAAATGGAATTTTTTTACCGCGCACACCACCGCCAAACATTCCTTTTCAACAGTGGAGTAGTTGCGTTGACTAGCCGATAATCTCTTGCTTGCAAAATATGCCGGATGTAGCACGCGATTCTCTTCTTGCGAGAGTACGGCTCCTGAAGCTCGGTCTGATGCATCCGTGCGAAGCACAAACTCTTTATCCATATTCGGAGCAAGCAGAACAGGCGGTCTTTACATATGCCCTTTTAGCATCACGAATGCATTTTCATGTTCAGCAGTCCAATACAGCTTATTGCTTGCCCCCTTCTGAGTTCGATAAGCGGGTCGGCTATGTGGGCATAATCGGGAATAAAGTCCCTGTAGTATCCCGTTAGACCAAGGAACGATTGTACCTCTTTCTTGGTCGTCGGTGTCTGGGCCTGCTGTATTTTGTCCACGATGTCGTCTTTCGTCGCGATACGGCCCATCCCCAGCTTGTGTCCGAGAAAAGAAATGGCTTCAAGGCCCACCTCACACTTTGCCGGTTTTATGGTCAACCTGGCTTGCTGAATTCTGTCAAATAGTTTTTCCAGCGTAATTACATGCTCTTCACACGTATCTGTTGCCACAAGGATGTCATCAATATAGTGGTCTACATTTTGGAGCCCATCCAAAACCTTCCTCATCACCTTCGTGAATATTGTAGACGCTGTCTTCAAATCAAAAGGAATGAACTTAAACTGGAATAAACCCGCCGAGCACGAAAAGGCAGTCTTCTCTTTAGAAGAATCTTCCATTGATATTTGCCAATACCCTTTAGCTAAGTCAAATTTAGAAAAAAAACCTTTTGTGAGCCACCTTGGAGAACACCACGTCCGCTCTTGGTATGGGTTCTGCATCGGGTACTATGATGTCATTTAGTCGACGAAAATCTGCACACAGTCGGTTAGTACCATCGGGCTTTTGACAACCACGAGAGGCGCATTGTATGCTTACCACAACTCACAATCACACCAAGCTAAAACATATCCCGCACCTCCATTTCTATTGATTCTTGAACTGCTAAAGGTAGTGGGTATTGCTTCACGCTGATTGTTCTATCTGTAGAGAGATCTAGTCTGCAACATGTGACATCCGTTTTGCCCGGTACATCTGAAAACACATCCTCTTTGCTATGGAGTAGGGCCTTCATCTGTGAGCTTCGGGCTTCATTCAAATAGGTTTTTATTAGCACCTTATCCCAACCAACCGTTTCCTTCCCACTGCATGTGGTCATCTCGACAACATCATCTGTCTCCTCGGCTACTACCGAGGATAATACCTTGGGGGCGCACTGTATGGGAACTCTTTCTTCGTACTTTTTCAACATGTTTGCATGGAAAACCTTCTTTGTGTTATTTATCAATAACTCATAATCCATGTCGTTTTTCTTCTGCGTAACAAGGTAAGGGCCCTTCCACTGCATCAGTGACTTATTATGATCCGTGGGTAGCAGGATGTGAATCTTGTCCTCCGGATTCAAATTCCTGTGAGTGGCTTTCTTGTCATAGTAGCCCTTATAGCGTTCGCGCACCCTTTCCAGGCCTTGATGTGCAAGCCTGTATGTTTCTTCCAACTTGTCCCGCAACTCAAGAACGTATGTGTATGTTGTCTTGAGATCTGATGCAATCTTCTTATTAGCCTACAGCTCCTTGAGTATTGTAAGTGGACTTCTAACAGTTCTCCCATACAACATCTCGAAGGGCGAGAAACCAAGACTCGTTTGTGGTACTTCGCGGTAAGCGAACAAAAGAGCTGGGAGATATCTATCCCAATCAGTAGGTCTCTCTTGGCACATTTTTTTGATCATGTTTTTGAGGGTGCCGTTGAACCGCTCTACAAGCCCATTACACATGGGATGGTAAGGCATCGTCAGTAACTGTCTTACTGACAAAAGGCGGTTAACCTCCTTCATTAGCTCCGATGTGAAGTTCGAGCCTCGGTCACTCAATTCTTCCCTCGGGAACCCATAACGCGAAAACATTTCCACAAGACCCTCCGTCACTTGGATACTGTCAATAGTTCTCAGTGGAATAGCGTCAGGATAACGAGTGGCCACGACAACCAGAGTAAGCACATATCTATTGCCTTTGGCGGATACTGTAGAGATTGGCCCCACAATGTCAATAGCCACTCGCTGAAACGGTAGGTCGATGGCTGGCATCTTGCTCAGAGGTACGGGACTAACTCTTCCCTTCGGAACTGTGCGCTGGCACACGTCACATGAGCGAACAAAGCGCTTACCGTCACTCTGAACACCCGTCCAAAAGAACTCCTCGGTGATCCTAAACACCGTTTTTTGAACACCCTGGTGTGCGGCCATAATGGCATCATGTCCTAAGCGTAGCACGGTGTCTCGCATATCTCTCGGTATCACCAGCTGTTGGACCCGCTTTCCTGAACTTAATATGCATTCCCTGTGCTGAAGACCATTTACCAATTGATATTCGAATGACGTCCGACTCTTCTTTCTTTTCACTTTTTCCCCGTCTCTTTGGAAGCAGGTCTTCAAGCTCGGGTTTTCTTTTTGCCTAATTGCGATTTCGCCCGGTGTTACGCTCAAGCACAACGCAACAGAAGTAGAGAGCGGACGCTGCGTTGCTCGGGCTGTCGCTTGAGCTCTTGTCTCCCCTGCCGACGAGAAACTGACGGCACCCGTCTGAGCTGTCGCGGGCCTTTTCTCCTTTGGATGTTCTTCAACGTCGAGCATCCTCCACTCGGGATCAGTGTCTTCCACACTTCTTGCACCCGTAATGTTTCCCAAGATGAGATCATAGATGGGTTGGTCTACGCATTTTGCCACTACCTGCCGAGTATAATATGGCGTGGACACTAGAATCCTCGCTTGAGGAAGGCACCTTACTGTGCTGTCTAGCAGAGTGACGACCGATGCTTCCCCTGTAAGATCCTCGTCCTTCACCAGGCTTCTCCGAACCAAGACTGTGTTGGCTCCGCTGTCTCTAAGCACCAATATAGGACGGTCCCCTAATTGCCCAACCACCACTGGCATTGCTGCTTTCGACTTGGGTGTTCCACTCACTGCCTCATTTTCCAGCGGCGTTTGCTCCACTTTCAGCTGTGGAACTACGGGTGGCGTGACAAGTTCTACCCTAGAGACGACAACGCATGCAGCTCGATCCTGCGTTCTGTATCGGCACTCATCCAGAGTATGACCTCTCCTCTTACAACCCTGACACACAACCTGTGTTTTTTGGGCAGCGCTACTAGTTCGACAGTCAGCTGCACGGTGTCCCACCTTGCCGCAGAGAAAACACATTACTGGCGCCTTAGACGCACCGCCATATGCTCTTGGTTTTGCCGCATCGGTCTCTAGGACCTATTCGGTTTCCTTCTTTGCCTTAGTCAAATTTCTTAGCCCTTGAGCCTCGAGGAATTGGTCTGCAGTGTCGGCGAACTCTTCCGATGAGCACAATTTAATTTCACGAATAGCGCCAGCTTTGAGCTGCAACACGCTAAAAATTGCTCTGTGACCAGCTTGTCACGCACCCCTTCAAAACTCCTTTCTGTGTTTGACATATCAAGCCACCTACCAAAATATTTGGTCAGCCTGCAGGAAAACTGCTTATGCGGTTTCCGAATCCTCAGAAATCTCTCACGAAAACTCTCTGCCGTAAGCCTGAATCTTTGGAGGAGTGCCTTTTTGACTTTCTCGTAGTCCATGGAATCAGCAGCAGGCATCCTTCCAAACACATTCAGTGCCTCTCCGACTAAACACATGCTTAATGCCGTGGCCCATTCACTGCGATCTCAGCCTTGCCCCAAAGCTATCCGCTCGAATGGTTGCAGATATGCGTCTAGATCATCGCTTTTGTCATCGAAGGGAGCCATCAGCTTTCTTGGTCAAACTCTGGCCGGTCTAGGAGATTCTGTACCCGCTAAGGAACGCTGATCATTGTCCGTGATCTCATATCCTCCCGCGACATGCGCCTGTTTCCACAAAATAAACTCCTTCTCCCGTTCTATCCTTCTTTCCTCCTGTTCTTATGTCTCGCGAGCTCTTCTAGCT
Source organism: Amblyomma americanum (assembly GCF_052857255.1). Classification (NCBI taxonomy): domain Eukaryota; kingdom Metazoa; phylum Arthropoda; class Arachnida; order Ixodida; family Ixodidae; genus Amblyomma; species Amblyomma americanum. The sequence continues at coordinate 90,787,112 of NC_135498.1, read as the reverse complement.
TCTCGCACTTCTGCCTCGCGACCTTTTTTCTCTTGTAGCTCTTCTGCCTCGCGAGCTCTAATCGCCTCGCGTTCTTCTGCTTCGCGAGCGTCTGCGCGTGCTTGCGCCTTTTCCTCTCTCTGACTTTTGGCCTCTTCTTTCTCCTCGTCACAGAGACGCATCGCCTCTTCCTTGCTTAACCCTAGCTTGAGCGCCAGCTCTAACGTTTTTGCCAAATCCATACTTTCGGCCCTCGAGAGATTGGAAAGATCCCAGACAAAGCAAAATAGAAACAAGGAAATGAATCCTGGCACAGGCTTGCCACTTATATTGGTCACGAATCTCTGCGGAGAACACTCGGACCGAAAGAATGGACTAGGTGACAGGTGTACCCACACAAACGCACATTTAATACACCCTACGTGGCGCACCCACTTGAACACAAAACTAATAAAACTAACACAAAACACATATACTATAAATACACACGACCCGGGCACACTGCTACCAGCGTCTACTAATAACGTTCTACGAATAGCGGTCGGCGTTCGTGATCACGGTTGGTTCGATGCGGCTGCGGTGTTGTATGGATCCCGCAGCCGGAGTCGAGGCGGCGTTCGGCGTGCTTGGGCTGGCGTCGCCGGCGCCGTCGCTGGCTGCGTCGTAGGAGCTCCAGGTCCAAGCGCCCGTGGAGGTGATGCAGGTGTTGTAGGTGTTGGGGGCACCACCCGAATGGGTGGCAACAGCGCTGGAGACACCCCTGGCCGTACCAGGTGGTAGCGTCCTCCGTTGACTCCCCGGAACGTGCTCAGGCACGGCAGGAGGTCCACGATGCGATGGCGTAGAACGCGAGCTCACCGGAGCAGTAGCCGGCGTCGCTCTCTTCCAGCCAAAGTGTCCCTGACCCGCCGGAGCCTCCGCTTCTCTGCTGTTCCCCCCCGGGCCTCGCTCTCACTCGCCCTTTTATAGCCTCGGTGTTAGTCCACGTAAGCCTTGTCGTCTTCTTCTCTTCGCCGTCAATCATCTCTCTCCACCTCACCGAATGCTCCTCCACCAATCACCTATCTCCACCTCACCGAATGCTTCTTCCTCTTCTTTATTCTTCGGTTAATCGACGTAGTCTTCTTCACACCTGTTTCCTTTAAAATTTAATTTAGGCTCCTTAATATATGTGACAATCTCATAATGCTGACTAGAGAAAAAAAATTACACTCACCTTCAGACTTCGTTTTCCTTTCTGTAAATATAATTTTCATATAGTAGTTTTGAGTGCATTAGTTGTAGTGCATATTGCTGTAGCAACAGCAACAATACAGCAGCATTGTATAAAGATAAAAAAGCAGCTTCACTTTTCCACCTGCTTAACCCCTTTTTGAGACATGACGAGAAAATCAGTTTTGAGAGTCATTTTACAATAATGTCTGAGAACAAAGGCTTTCACGCCATTTATTCTGGCAGTTTTAAATACACGCCAATAATGCAAGCAAGTACTATTTAGTCGACCATTACACAGGATATTGAATAGCATGAAATCGAAATGCAGTTTAGGTCTTATTTATAAGCAACTAAGGACCATTATGAGGTTTTTGATATTCTGAGTTGAATTAGTCCTAGCATTATTGTGAATACTTCAAAATACATTCCGTTTAAGATTCAGAATTCTTATGATAAGTTTAACAACAGGAAGTTGTCCTTATTTAGGTTCATGGTACATATCTTGGACACAAAATAAAATGCTTTACCACTGGTAACAAGGGGTAATAATTTTTTCCTGATTTTCAGGCGCAGGAAGATCTATCCTATACGCGTGTTGCACTACAGCTCCGTAAGGTCCACATTTAATCTCCTGCATTCAGCTTTACTAGATGGAAATCATCAGAAATGGTCTTGACAAAGGAGTTATTGCCAATGCGTGCACTGCTGTAGAGCAGAACAAACATATTAACGCGAAAGCGTTAAGGCCCCGTTCTGCAGAAAATCCGTGGTGGTCGCCGGCGTCGTAAGCGAAAAATCATTGGACAAGCAACCTATGTGGGCACGCTAGGCCACGTGACCTTGGGGGGTCTTTAAATTTACCCACGGGGTTGTGAGCAAATTAATCACCCTGGAAGGTGGCAGTTAACTTATTGGTTGATCGCGAGAGGTTGCTCGGGAAGAGCAACTTGGGTCGCACAAGACCCATCGATGGCAGCCTCTGCCATCGCAGGGCTGTGGCGCATTCCTTAACCGCTGCGCCATTTCACAAGGAGTGGTATGAGGCCCCCAAGGACACATGAATAAAGTTGATAATGACCGATTCCGCATTTCTGCTCATTAACTCATTAACGCTGTCGCATCATATTCTTAAAGCGGAGCTTACGCGTCCCCTCCAATTTTTCCATGCGTTTGCGCATTTATTAGCATACAATGTTTCGGTCCGCAAGGAGTCATATCGCAAGAAGGGGCCATACTGGAGAAATGTGGAAGCAGAAATCTTAGATTAAAACGACTGAACAAACCAGCATAAATTATTGAAGGTATCGCACAGGCCTTGCAGAGAGAGGAAAGATTTACCCGGGTACCTTAGTCCACACTATGGCAGCAGAGACATATTTCAAATGCAAAAATATAAAGGAGCTATGTAATGACGAAGAGAAGGTAATTTTTCCATTTTTGTGCAGGAGCACAACTAGTTTTATCAATGAAAAACCCAAACTGAAGCAGTCTGCGAGAAATGTACAAGAACGGTAAATAAATAACTGAATTAAAATGGACAAGTAAAACAATGAGAAATCATTCAAGGGGTTTAGAACGACCAGCTAGAAGAGTATAACAAACGGAAACGGAAGAAATAATAAATAAACGGTATCACGTTGCCAACGGCACAAGCATTGTTAAGAATCAGCAAATGATGCTCAGAGGCTGAGACAACGTCAAAATAATCAAGGCAGCCAACAAACTTTAGGTGCACATGCGAGGCTTATAAACTGCATTCGTGTTCAGCGCTAAAGTCAGGTCATCGTAAGATAACTATTTTTCAGGCACGTTTGTCTGTTCTTCAAACGCAGCCTGCTGCATCCCTATGCACACAAAATTCCTTAAGAGCGACCGCTCTTGCAGAAAAACCCTACGAAGTCTGTTGAATCGTTGTCCGCAAGAAATGACGTATTTACAAAGCAAGGTGACGCGAATCCTTCAAAAGTAATTGCTCCAAGAAGATAAATTCGCTTGGAACCTGCGAGTACATTGTTGTTGTTGTTGTTGTTGTTGACCTCACACAATGGCACATACCCACAAGGGGGATTGGCCATAACCAGGCGGTGACTATTTAAATGACCAGTTCCATGTGGCAAGCATGGGATGACCTACCAAAATTTGGATCGCACAGTTTCCGTAGCCGAGGTGGATGCAGGAGGTAAGGGGGGTCATACAAACTAAAATTTAGGCAAAGAAGGGGTAGGGAAATATTATAAGTGGTTGTAAAAAACGAAATACAGAAGCTGATAAAGGGATGGGCAGGACGAAAGCTCATGATGGTAGACGTTTTGATTCTAGGAGATAATTTTGAACAGCAGAGCAAACATTCCCATTGGTATGGCCAATCATAGAAGCGCCAAGAGACAGAACAACCGCAGAAGACAGGCGCAAACTGAGATTCTGTATTGGAACTTCTAATAGTCGCCTCCTAATCGATGAGTAGCGACGGCAAAAAAGAAGAAAGTGCTCTATTGTTTCCGGCTCCGCACAATACGGACACAATGGGGAGATCGCCAGACCAGCCCTGTAGAGGTAAAAATTTAATTGCGGCACCCGGCAACGAAGCCTCGTGAAGGAAACTTCAAGATTGCGCGATCGCCAGACTGAGCTTCTCCAAGGGAACAGTAGGTGCTGGAAGTCGTTGGAAGTCGTCCAAGGAAGTAAGCGCTGATGCGTCCAATTCGTTCATTACAGTGTACCGTCGAAAGCGTGCCGCCGTGATGTAAGCAGTTGTTGGAAGCGGGTCAACAATCGGTCCACTCAGGGCTGCCTTCGCTAAAGCATCAGCTGATTCATTTAATAGAAGTCCCCTGTGCCCAGGAACCCAAAGAAATCGAATTGATGTGATGTGTGGAGGGATCAGGAATTTTAGTATCCGAAAGAGCTGCGATTCAGTGGACGCCGAGAGGGAACTGCATAAAGATAACGAGTCCGTAATTATTATTACTGCTGATAAAGAAATTGGTACCTTGCGCAGAGCGAGAACCACTGCTAGAAACTCAGCCAGATAGATAGGAATGAAATCTTGGAGACGGAGAGAAAAAGACCAGTCAAGGGACTGGGAGTAAATACCTACACCTGCCTTTTCTGCACACACCGAGCCATCAGTCGCAATTGCAACATGTGAGCTGAAGGTCGACAAATAACCCTGCAACATACCATTTAACCATGAGAAAGGCAGTAATTTTGCATTACATAGATAAATGTCATCGTAGATGATAGGCACAGTTGCGGGGATGGACCGCACCGGAACAATTTCAGGTATTCGCACGTTGAGTGGGCCCAGCAAAGATTCAACGAAACAGATTTGGGTAGTTTGAAGGCGAGACCATCCGACACCAAAGAACTCCGCTCGCTGCCCTAGGAAGATCAACTCGGATGCATGCTGCTCCGAGTCGCAAAACTTTAAAAACGTTTGTACTGTCAAAAGGCGAAACCTTGCAGTAAGAGACGGCACCCGCGCTTCCAGATACAAAACATTGTTTGCCACGTATTTAGGGAGACCAAAACACAGGCGCAGAGCTTCTTGCTCAAAGAGCAGAAGTGGGCGCAGTTTGTATGCAGCTGCTCCAGAAAACAAAACGCAACCGAATTCCAAAATTCGCCGGATATACATTTTGTGAATCAGCAGAAGAGCATGTCTGCGCATACCGCAGCGAGGGCTACTCATCCTTCGCAGAAGGCCTACCGCCCTAATCCCTTTCGCAGCAACCTGATCTATATGTGACCGCCAAGAGAGAGAGAGGAGTCATAAGTTACCCAGAGATACTTTAGAGAACATACCCGAGGAATGACATGATGACGATAATACAATGAAATGTGTACCTGTTGAGTAACCGGAAAAGGTAACAAAGCGCACTTGTTTACATTAAGACTTAAGTGTAATGCAGATAACCATCGGTCAAGAGAATTTAAATATGACTGTAAAACCATATACACAGAATGTAAATCACTCGCAGCAGCAAGGAAAGCTATATCGTCTGCATACACGTACGTAGTCACGTCATGGGGGAGTCGGAATCGAACTGAGTAAGAGGTTGAATAGAACAGGGGAGAGAACTGCACCTTGAGGCACACCTCTAGATTGATGAAATTTCCTTGTAGAAACTCCACGTTGACAACAATAAAATTCTCTGTCAGCTAGGAAAGCTGACACCCATTCCACAAAATAACTTGGCAAGCCCAGAGCCCGTAGTCTGTACATCAGAGGCCCATGTTCGACACTGTCATATGCTTTCGAGATGCCTAGAGTTACCAGCGCAGCATACTGTCGACGCCGGCGCGCTAGTCGGACACGGCTTTCGAGGTTAGTATGCGCGCACCATATAGAGCACCCAGGCTTGAAACCAATCTGACAGGGGTTAAGTAGTCCATTTTCAGTAATAATGGGCATGATTCGTCCATACAGCACGCGTTCAACCAATTTCACCAGATTCGATGTCAATGAAATAGGTCGAATGTTGTCTAAGACCAACCCTTCGCCTGGCTTTTTAACCACCGGGATAATTTTGGAAACACGCCATACATCCGGGATCCATGGGGTTCTAATAGAGAAATTTACCAGCTCCAATATAGCATTGGGGGATTCGTCGAACAGTATTTTAATCATCGCAGAGGTGACACGGTCAGGACCAGGAGCTGCAGAAGGTAACCGATTTATCACCTGGGAGAGCTCAGAAACCTAGACATTAAGGAAATCATCATATTGATTCCCAAGCAGTTGTGGGCGAGAGAGCGCAGCCGAAAAACGGTGTTCCAGGCCTTTGCCAATTTCTTCTAATGACCTGGCAAGCTCTACTTGAGTCAGCACTATAGAGGGAATGTTGTGAGGCGGTGGCAGCCTGTTCCTTGACCTCAGAAAGCGAGACAAGGTTTGTCTGTTATTAGATTTTGGTAGATGGTCATAATTCTCTTCGTCATATTTTTCATTTGCCCTAGCGACTGTGCGCTTGAAGGTAGCTGCAAGAAACTTATAATCGATCCAATTCCGGGGACATTGATTATGGATAAGTTTCTTCCAGGCTGCCTTGCGCCGCCTATAATCCTTTGAACATTCTGCCTTCCACCAAGGGCTCAGAGAAGTGCCTATGCTATCGCACACTGTAAACTCTGATTGCCTCCGTACCCGATCTAAAATAGAGCATAAGCCTAACACCCTGCTCTCCTGAGTCAAATTCGGCAAAGAGTGTAGTTCTGAACTGAGTGAACTTTTGAACTGGTTGTAATCGACTAGGGTGCAACTGAATCCGCCAATAGAAGTCATCGGACACACAATGTCAAAAGTGAGTGGGAAATGGTCACTGTTTGTTGCAGAGTCAACCGGAGTCCAGGAGGAAACTGCTACCCCTGGGGTTGAAAACGTTAAATCCAATGCTGATCGGGAGTGCCCGCGGAGAAAGGTCGGAAAACCCGAGTTATGACAGTTTAGGTTATTCACACAAGCCCAATCCCATAAACGCAAACCGCACTGGTCTGTTCGATAACCCGAAGTCTAGTGATGCGAATTCAAATCCCCAACAAGCAACACATGTGATCTGCTGACAGAGAGTAAGGAATCTAATGGCCGTGTGTCATGAACCCCACATGGAAAATATACATTTGCGACAGTAATGGGATGGAAACCAGGAACTGAAAGATCCACTGCCTGAATTTCGCAATGAGCGTCCACACGCTGAATCACCAATCGTGCCTTGTGACAGAATCTGGATGAAACCAGCAGAAGCAAACCGCCCCCCCCCCCCCTTGATGGGCGGTCCATTCGAAAAATTCGATAATGTTCCATTTGAAATGGAAACTCTTTCGACAACCAGGTTTCTTGAAGCGCAATGAGATGAGGAGAAAATCGATTTGAAAGAGTTACTAAATCAGTGAAGGCTGATTGAATGGAACGGCAGTTCCACTGCAGCACTCTCAGAGACCCTATTCTGCCGAGAGATCTGCAGCAGCAACTGCCTTTTCCAAAATGCTGTGGTGACCAGTTTTTCCTGAATTACTCTTTTTTGTTTTGGATTGAGGGGAGCTAGACGGACCAGCAACGGCCAAAGGATACCGGCTACGTTTCTGAGCTCGAGCATCGAGCTCCATCAGCTCAACACACCCATCAATTGCTCCGGTCGTGACTTCAGGTACATGAGTTGGAGGCGTGCGCTCTTTTTGCGGCTGCATTGAAACAAGGGAAGGCGTCTCCGCACTGAGTTCAGTAGGTACTGCAGGATCCACGGATGACTTCAACGCAGCATTGGAGGTCATTATTGCAGAGGTCATTTGCGCCACCATGACTTGCGATATGCACTCTGTTACTGAATTCACTAGCCGATTCATGACGTTGGCCATTGCCTTTTCAACCGCTGTAGCAATCGCATCTGACCGTCTTGAATCCACGACCGCAGTCGTCTGCCGTGCTGCCCCACTTGAGTACCTGTACGTCCTTTCCTTAACAATAGCCATAGCCTCGCGCCTTGAGCATCGGCGCATTTCTAACACTTCCAGCACCTTAACCTCCTCAGCCCTTGCAGGACAATTAGAATATGTGGCGGAGTGACTACCGCTGCACAAGCAACACATCTCATCTTTTGAACACCTTCCTTCACGGTCATGATTACCACCTCACACACTGCACCTTGAGCTCGACTTGCAGGCGTTCGCGCTGTGGCCAAACCTCCAGCAGTTGCGGCATTGAAGTGGCCTTGAAGAATACGGATCGACCCTGAAAACCAGGGGCCACACCTTCAACTCAGATGGACAGGAGAGACCCGCAAAAGTGGCAATTACCGTTTCAGTTGGAGGTTTTGTTTCCTCGACGACCCGAGTGCACCGATGTACAGAAATCACCCCTGCGGAGAAGAGTTTCTCTAGCGTTTCCTTAGGGCTAAGGCGTGGGTCAACCCCTCGCACCAGACCTTTAGAGCACGCCAAGTGCGGCGGTATAAATGCGCTTACCGACTGTCTTCCAAAAGCTGTGCACGTTAACAAATCCATGATGCAGGCCTGGTCGGCCGACCTGCACACCACGCCTCCTCTGCCGTACTGCCGGACATCACAGATTTTTAAGAAGTGAGGCGTAATCGCCTGTAGTGCAGTCTTAACCGCATCGGGGTTATTGAGTCGAATGGCGCCGCCATCCGATGGAACCAAGGCCACGGGAATAGTGCCGACGCCACCCCGAAAGAAGGCGTCCAGGGGGAGTTGGTTAGGGGGGAGGCTGGCCGACCAGGGGGAGTTTCCCTGGCCAGGAGAGGACGTCGACATGCGCCTCTAGCGACCTGCAAGCACCCTGCAAAAGCGAAAGACAATCAAGCAATCAGAAGCTAGTGATACGAACAGTCACCGCCCGCGGAGAACGTCCCGGCAGCGAGGCGACATTCACTTGTCAGAATCTTTCTTCCACTTCCTCTTCACACATGCAGCTTGGGCTGAACGTCGTGCCATTTATGTGAACACTCCTTCCACGTGTTGCTTTGAAATTGCTAAGTTAACCTTTGACAAATCTCTTTTGTACTTGTGTTTGGTACAGGGCTTTTGAAAAGAAACAGACATGCTTTTGTTTTTAGCACAGATTGTTCTGGTGTAGTACACATAGAGGCGAGATATTTGGATGCAGAATTTCAGCTGTAGAAGACAATCTCAATAAAGTTATATTATCGGCATTTCACCTGTAAACACAAAGACAAATGGGGTTTCAACCTTTGTGCACCGTTTTAAATTTGTTAAGTTGGAACCCCTCCCTTGGACCATCATATGGCTTGTGTAGCACCGCCGAGCTTGGAAAGTTAACAATATCCCGCTATTGATTGAATCCCAACTGTCCGTTTCAACACCTGGCGAATAATGGTCCTTTACGCCGCGATTTGGGGATCGATTAAAACTGATCAATATACCCTGGAGAAAGACCGCACGGGTAATGCAAAATCACGTGAATGGACCATCATGTGCCATATTGAGGAATATAATAGAAAAATGGGGCACATAAAGATAGAAAAGTCTAATACAAATAAAGACCTCTTAATTATCGGGGTTCTGTGATTGCACAATGTAATTTGATACAACACTGTTCCCTTGCAGATGTACACCACATTATGAAAGCACTGCTCTTCATTAGTGCTAGCTGCCTCCTGCTTGTTGCACTAAATGGTGAGTCATACATGCCATAAGGTGAAAATATTCGAGTAATCGCTAGGCCGCCAATGTCTTCCGCGTAATAATAAGTCAGCGGTATTTTGTGTAGAGTGGGAGAAGAAGGATCCAAAACTGCCGATGCACCTATAATAAAGAAAAGAATAGAAATTATCCAGCGTACGAGGTACAAAAGCAATTATGTCATAGCGTGTATTGAAAATATTTTCTTTCAATCGCAAATCTACTCAGGCGGGGCTTAATTTGTCTTTCGGTTTTTAAATTATAAATTCGAGCCCCTTCGTAATATCACGATAACAGTTCACTTGAGCGTGAAATCGTTGAAACCTGAATTGCCCTGGCAGGAATTAAATTCCCAGTACTGAAACAGATGGCTTGCGCTGGCAATGCGTTAAAGGGCCGGTGAAGAGGTTTTAGAATTGTAACAGTTTAAAGGGGTAGAATGTGTGAAACTTGAAGATAACGCATGCGAAGTATTTATGTGCTAGGATTTGAAATTGTGACGTGATCGCAGAATAAATCCCCATTGTTGGTCAGGCTTCTCTGCAGTGCGCAGTGATGGGCAGAGGCTGCAACGATCACGTCACATAGGGCGGCGTTGCGTTTCCAGCAAATAAAGGGCTGTATCAAAAAATTAAACCAACGTTGCCAACGGTGAAGCTCACGAAGCATTATTTGGCGGAGTTGGAAGGCTCACTACAGCTTGTGGGCGAAGGTAGCCGACATCTGAAATTTCGGCATGATGTCAGCACGAGTTTCTCTGCACTTCTTTACTGTAGCGCAAAGAAGCCTAACTATTGCTGAGGTTTCAATCGGCGATTACGTCCCCAATTTGAATGCTGGCGAGAAAAATACTTGTCATGCTTTACCTTGAAGCTTCATAGATTCGATTTCTCGAATAATCTAACATTCTCAAAAAACATTTTACCGTCCTTAAGCGAAAACTAGCTGTAAAAATTTGGCTTCAGTGTGGATTAAAAAATTACTGTCAATATGTGTAAATTTTTCTACAAGGTTTGTAATCACACTGAAGTGTTAAAGGAAAGCAATTATGTGCGTATAACAGATCATTGCGAGAGTACATTTCTATAGTCAACACGTGATTATTCCCATCTTGATAAGGTGTAGAAAACTGATATGTTTATGATGCTCGGTGTCTGAATATTTGTTGGCTGTCTATTTTATGCAGGATCAGCTGAAACCCACAAGCGCAAGAGGGTAAATGCAGTGCTCACAGTGCAGAGTATACGTTTTTTTATTTTTAGAGTGTGTCCAGGTAGCTAGGCCTCTCCATCTTCTACGTTTTCCACCAAAGACATATCGCTGTAGTCGTACTGCTGGCCTCAGATATTGTGTATGTGTGAATGACATATACAACAGAATAAAAAGAACAAGAGGCAGTCAACAAAACTCGAGCCATGTAGACTAATAAGCAACTTTAGAAGAAACACTTGGTTTGCACTTAAAACTTAATTGATTTTGTTAATTTACGGTACTCGAAGCACAGACGATCATTCTTCCATGGAAAACAACAGAGAAAATAAGCCTCCCAGATGTCCCGCCCTCTTCGCGATCCAAACAGTAGCGGCGACGCCTGTGCGGTGTCTACACGTATACTATGTAATGTGATAGTTGTATATAATCCAAGAGTGTTGAAAAAAATTTAGTGCAAGGCTAATTTTTGAGCTATTTTTTATTTATCAGATTTCGACCTGCAACGTCGCTCTTTTTTGCTTTCAGAACACCATGACTATAGTACAGACCCGTGTCCGCTCCCAATACTTGCGAACAAAAGTCTCAAGATGGTTAGTACTCAATACTGCGAAGAAGAGATTTTTAAATAATTCCATGTATTGTTACTAGCAGCGATCGAAAGATGCTAGCTCCGCTACTGTGTTCGTTTTGGCGCATTGTCTACGACTTGAGCTGCGTGTTGGGAGGAAAGGACCTATACCAGCTCGTCCGTATTTTTGTACCCCTGAGCCATTATTAATCTTGCTAGTGAAAAAGCCCCCGCTCAGTTGATAACGACTTCTATTCTTTTCTAAAGCAACTTCTCACGCTCTCTGTACTATCCTTAAGCAGCTTCTTTGTTTATATTTTTTGGGACAATTGAGAAACCGCCCCTATATGCCGGATGCATATTCTCTTAAGCAACGACGTCTTTTGTTTGGTAAATTTGCTCACAGCTTTTAAAACAACAACCAATTTCATCTTCACAGTGTGCCTACTGCACTGAAAATTAAAACCTTAATACATGCCGAAAAGTGCAGTCTGCAAAGAAATTTTCGAAAAGAGAACCATTACCTTACTGAAAATCATTGTATTCAATATCGCATTTTCTAAAAAGGTTCTTGGCTCGCGGCCTGAAACAAAAATGTTTTGTAGAGTTCTAGTTCACCAAAGCATTTATTCACAAGATAAAACGCAAACCTTTAATGGCAGCCTTATCTTTTTTTTTTGCATGCAGAAATTCGCTGGCTGCCGTCAGGAATGCAACGACGGTATCCAGACTATAGAAGATGGCTTACACTGCTATGCAAGTACTTGCTGCTTATAGACTCACCTATTTCATTGCAGAGCGCGAAAATTGAAACTAAAACTAAAATATGCAATATTATATATTTGTTAGCTTGCTTACAGAGCGAGTGCTAAAGAATGTAATCTTATAAAAGCTTGTTTTAGACATGTTCATAAAGCAATTTAAGAGCATCATCAAATAGGATATTTAATTGAAGCTCGGGACGACGGAAGAGCTTGAGCGGCTTTCCTTTCTTTTTACCCCCTCCAAGAACGGCCATTCCTTCGAAGTCCCTTTTTTTTCTTTCCTTCGCACAAGTCACTGCACAACCTACCCGCCAACTGAATAAAACTGGGATATCAGTGTTCAGTAGGAGGCTTGCAGATAGTAAGGAAAGAAAATACAACAGTCAAAGCACACCAAACTGAAGTACATGCTATACTTAAAGCATGTAATATTTTAAGAGATAACTTTGCTCTGAAGTCCTTAAAATGACTTCCAAACTTGCGCTTGAGCAAGCACGACGGATCTGAAGAATCATCATTAGGGTTAACCTCGCGGCTTTCTCTCCCTTCTACTAATACCTCCTCCAGCAAGCAGAGCATTTCTGCTTTTCTGCTGCATCCCCACACCGATGCCGCCACGGGCAGAAAACATAGTGGTGCAATCCGTGCTACGCTTAGACTACCCCACTGCAGGAATGCATTCATGTTGAGCGGTTTTCTGAGGTCATAGAAACATAGATTGCGTGTTAAGTTTTCAGAGACGTGTTCAAACGGTCCTTCCATCTCAAGCGGGACAATACATAGCAACCAGGGCGTGTTTGCAAAGAGCGTACGTATCACGTGCGGACAGACTTTTCGAGAGCACGTGCTGAAATAGTAGCAGGGAAAGCGCACAAGGGGTGGAACTTGCCATTGAACGGGGCCGTGAGGCTAGGTATGGAGCAGGCAGTGAAAGAAACGAGGACGCCATGGTTGGCCCAAGTATGACAGAGTCTTTGAGCATAGCTCGTACTGCTACCGCTCACCGCATATAGCGCGCGTCGACAATAGACACCTTTAGCACCGTGCACCGTGTTACCGTTACCGTTGCTGTTGCCTCGATGCGCGCGCGGAGGAGGGCGCGCATTCAGGCGCTCTAGCATGGATGGATGAATGGAAGGTAGGAGCGTCCCGTTTGAAACGGGGCAGTGGTTGTTGCTACTATGCTCAGTTTTTTCCTTTATTTTTGTTTAACTCTGCTGTAAGTTGTTAATAAAATTCGCCGTTTTCTTTAAAAAACGTCTTCCTACACTTTAAAACTTATGTCACCTATCTTCTTTTGTGCCACCAATCCTACAATCGCTTTTTGCTGATTTCCACCGCAGAAATTTACATGACTATTGTTATCTCTAAACCCTAGGGTCTCAGGAAGAGTGACTGTGCCTGCATAGACATCGGGATGGATACCATCACATTTTAAAATGAGGTGCTCTATTGTTTCTACAGATTTACCACACACAGCATATGTGTCATCTTCTTCGTTAAATTTCTTTTTGTAGCTGCGTGTTCTAAGACACCCTGATCTAGCTTCAAAGAGGAGGGCACTGCCTCTTGAGTTATCATAAAACGTTTCCTTCCTGATCTGCCTTTTACAGCATCGATATAGTTCTGCCCTATGCTTCTTTTCCATTGAATCTATCCAATTTTTACCTTCGACGTTTTTAACCTGCCGTTTAAGGCTCTTTCTTTCTCCTTCCTCGTCTCTGGCAAACTTACTGGCCAGCTTTCTAGTTCGTTTCCGCCACTGTGTGTCAACGCTCTTTCTGTGCAGGTATTTAAATACATTTGCTGCCCACCTGTTATCATCCAATTTCCTCAGGCGTTCTTCGTATAGTATTTTACTCTGAGCTTCCCGTGCTTCGAACGATGCCCAGCCCATATCCCCACGTACTGCCTCGTTTGTGGTTTTCCCGTGGGCACCTAGTGCTAATCTTCCAACAGTTCTCTGATTTACTTCAAATCGCGAATGAACTTCAGCCCTTAAGCATAGAACCGCATTCCCGAAAGTAAGCCCCGGTACAATTATTCCTTTCCAAATACCTCTGAGGACTTCATACCTGTTGTACCCACACAATGCCCTATGTTTCATTATCCCGACATCTCTTCGCCCTTTTAATATGAGAGACTGTTCGTGCTTTTCCGTGTACATATGCCCTTTGTTTACCCATACCCCGAGATATTTGTATTCGGCCACTCGGGGTATTTAATGGCCTTGTACTGTAAGCTCCTGATCAGTTGTGTCGTTGAAAACCATCACACCTGACATAGTTGCGCTAAAACTGAAACCTAGACTGTCTCCTTCGTCTCCACAGCAATTCACCAAAGCATCGGCGAGTACCAGGCGCCATCTGGCGCAGTCAAAGCGATTTACGCTTGCGCACTGGCAGCGCACGGGCTCCCGGTACTCCGCTACCTGTAACGGCATCACGGTACACGCTATGCTAAAGGTGTATATTCTGTACGCGCCGATTAGTTACGACGCAGCAGGCGTGCACCCAGCTCGCAGGCACGTGGCGCCATCCGGCGCCCTCACGGCGATTCCTGTGGTGTGGATAGGGGGACGGACAAAAATTTGCGGGTGAAAAGAGTTGAAAACGTAGTCGTTAAGAGTACTCCTACCTTAAACCATGCAACTTTTTTCTCAGGACTACAACTACACACTGGCATTATCAAGAGCAGCTAGTTAACCTGAAAACTGTAATTAAGGTGAAAACGCCAGCTAGTACAGAAATAAGAATATCTGCTGTGATGTGCATATCGGCTGAAGGCGGAAACACTGAACCAAGGAATTTTATACCCACAATGAGCGTATAAGGAAGTTTATACCATTGTGAGCTATTTGCCATGGTTTACATTTGTTAATAAGCTGCCTATAAATTAATGACTAATTCAGTACGAGTGCATTTTTACTGCAGTCTACATGAATTCATTATGGATTTGTGTCATACTAACGCTATTGTTTCAATATCCTGCTAGTCAGTTATCCTGGCAGCTTTCATGTTCTTACGGACAGAACAATCTACAATTCTCCATGTTTGCTTATGTTATTGATATGTTTAATATTATTATCAATATTTTTAATTAAACGGGTACTACTACTACTACTACCTAAGGTACATATTTTATCACCGTGCACATGGACTCTAGTGCTGTCTAATGATATCAGTTAGGTGCTCTTTATCTTCGTACGTAGCCAAAGAGATATATGTGATATTCGGATTCTATCAAATGCCCTTTACACATTTTATTCCGAGGCATTTAGACTGCGGAAGTTTTTTTTTTAGTTGCAGAACTTACGTTTTTCATACACTTTCCTCTTGTTTCTCCAAAGTTATTGACAGAGAGGTCTGAGAGAGGATGGTACCACTGTTGCGGCACAACTGCCCCCCTGGAGAGTGGACAAAGGCGGCTGTGTAGACCTGCACACAAAGGAAGCTTGCACGAAGGGCAATGAGGAACCGAAATGCATTCCTTCTGAGAATATGTGTTACTACGTTAATACTGCGACGTGGACAGCAACTAGTGCGGTACATTGGATGTTACATGGGCTATTACGTCGTTAACATACCTGCTCTGTGGGGAGTTGGGGACACTGCAGTCGAGGGCTCCGTAATAATTTAACCCATGGAGTTCTTTAACACGCACTTAAAGTGCACACTAAACGGGTGGCTTGCGTTTCGCCTCCATAGAAACGCGACCGCCGCGGCCTGGATCGAGCCCGCGTCTTAGCGCTCAGAAAGTGAGCGCGCTTACCACTGAATGACTGCGTGGAGCCGACAGCTAGTGCCCCGAGTTTTGGGTGACAGAAAAAACCGTATCGACTGATGGTCGTGATACGGCAGTGTGCCTTCCCTTAATCTGTTTATTAAGCAAGAGCGAATCCCGTTGTTCTTCAACTCACACAGCTGGCAAGAGCGAGGCGGTCGGAGCGGCGGCCGAGCGAGCGGTAACAGCTGAGACAAGTCATTTGGTATGACATCACAGCCACAACTGCGGAGAGCCTCCAGTTAGAGGTCAAATCCAAGCGTCATTTGACCTTCAGCTTTGCATGCTAGAGTGGAGGATTTCGCTGAAAAACGCGGGATTGTCATCAATTAAGAGGTCGATGATGTTGCAAGGCCACCTGGTGCCACTTAAACGGGAAAGATGTCACTATACCGCATGCACAGAGAGAAAGTGACGTCAGAAAGTAGGGAGTTCTCCAACAAGCGTATCACTTAGCTTGCCTTGCATATACTCCCTAGAGCAACACATTATCTCGCCCAGTGAAGGGCTTTTGGCGCGAAGACTGTGGGCCCCCAAATTATTGCACAAGTGCGGGACTGGTCGCGTTCTAATCTGGGGGCGATCTAGAACCAAATAGGTAGTCGTAAAAGACATCGTTCAGGAGTCAAACTTTCAAACAACAAATACATCGGCGTTTATGGGAGCCACTCGGCCTTGCGAGTCGGGGTCCTTTTCGTTGGCACAGAGGTGGGCATCCTCACGAGGGCGAGCCCTCATGAGGGCGTCCTCACCCTCACCTCATAAGGATTTCACTCGGTGAGGTGAGGGTGAGGGAGGATGGGCGCATGAAAATTCTTCAGGACGAGAGTGAGGGAGGAAAGACATGGTGAGATGAGGGCGAGGGAGTGAAGACATGATGAGGTAAGGGTGAGGAAATCAGATAAAATCAGGGTAATTAAAAGAGGGCACGATGCACTGCTGAGGGTGACGGTGGTGCCTCGAACCACACTCTGAGCTAACTTTTTTTGCCTGTGCAGGCCGGTATGAATCCCGTTTTAAAGCGCTAGTTCCTAGGGTGAAGGCTCCGGGGGAGGCGTAGTTTCTGCAGTATGTAGGCACATGAGGCGAACACGCAAGACGGGGAGCCGCACGCCTTCTCCTTCGCCGCGATGACTAAACCGCTGACAATGCAATGCCGAAAAAAGCGCTCTTCTAACTCACAAAAAGAATATTTTAAAAATTATGTAAAGTCTTAGGTGAAACACCCTGTGTATTGCGCTAACAAGGGGGCACTGCTGGGCCGTGCGGGTGGCCGCCGGTCCAAGGCGAACCGCGATACCGCGGTCAACATTTTCATTATCAGCCCCGAGTCTCTCAGATTATTAGAGTGTAGACTAAAATATGCAGAAATTATACCTAGTATGCTTGTTGAATTCCCGAGTTCTAAGCCTTGTTTTCCAAGAAGAAGACAGGTTTCAGCTTAGTGAGGTTTCAAAGAAAGGCTGCAACGCAAAAAATGCTTCTACGCAATTCCACTGTCAAACCAAAGCCTGCGTTCGGCATTGGTGTGGAATTTTTTCATTCACACTGTGAGTAGCACAGTACTGTTGTATCTTCTATTCCCGCTGGAATTGCGGTATAGGAAAGTGGTGCCGCAATGTCGTGGGCAAAGCCAGCTACTGTAGTCTGCCAAAAAAAAAGATAACGAAAATGACAGTGATTACTGATAACTACGCCAAATGTTTATTCCAGCGCAAGGCCAAATAAGGGGCTAGGCGAATTGAATGCTTCATGCAAAAAGTTCGTCAAATACATACTGGCCATTTTTCATGTGAACACATTACCGGCAGTGTCCTTGGACAAGAGGTCTTTCCGAGCTAAGCTGAATAAAATTTTACCAGTGGCTGTTTTGTAAGGAACGAACTATCCGGGTATTGACGGAGACTACTTCACACCCTCTCCAGACAACCCAGTTACCAGTTAGAAGGAGGAGCGGAGGGAGAAGCACCTAGCACATGCAGTTCAATTCATCCAACGCTGCAACAATTGCTCCGAATCCACTAAAGTCGCTCTCATTGGTTGTTATATCGCAGCCCAAAAAGCAGTAGACGCTGCAGGAACTGTACAGTGCAGCATTATCTGTCTTTGTTTCACAGAGTCAGCGATAAAAAGTGTATCCAAGGCCAGACTGTATGCTGTCGATGGTTATAACAGCCAACGATGCTTAAGTCGCATACAGGGATACATATAACCCATGGCATGGCTAATATCCTGTGCATTTAACCTCACAGGAATGTTCGCAGCTATATAGTAGGCGAATTTACTTGGGAATCAGTGAAGGATGGCATGCCTATTCATTCACTTTAGACTGACGCGAGCAGGTATTGATAAACAGGAACCAATTTTATCAACAACTGCTTGGAAACGTCGCGAGAAGCTAGAGATCAGAAGAAAAATCGGTTGTCAAAGAAATTTGCCTAGACGGCACTTGTTTTCGTTCGTTTGAAGGGCCAGAGTCGCAGAAGAACAGTTCCTTGAAAGGCTCTTTCACGAAAGGCACAATTAAACTTCATCGCCCAATCTCATAAATATTCTTGTCACCAGTACTTCAATGCCTATTTCGTAGGGAACAATGAGTGTAACAAAAAAATAACTGCAGATTCTGAACTCAATAAAAGGGCTCTTATGAAGTAGGAGCCGGCTTTAGGGAGGGCCTACCAAACACAAACGAATAAAAAGTGAAAGAAGCACAAAATGGAAGCAAGCATTAGTAAGGAGGTATTCTCGAGTTCGAAGCTCACGAAATGTCTGATTACGAATGATCGACCAGTCGCGCATACCTCAAACTGATGAGAGAAGAATGCGGAATGACGACGCTTTGTGTAAAAATTTATACCCAAATGGCGCACTCGAAGCTTCCTGTCGAGCTACGAACGATTTCTGTACAGTATATACGACAATAAAAGCGCACAGCAATCATTCAAAAGTGTGGAAGTGATTATTGGACAAGACAGACGCCACAGTCTCTGCTCGGAGCACGCGCGTCACTTTCCCGATGGTAACCTTCAGCTTTTTTGCAGTGGAAAGACAAGTGCATCCGAATACTGAAGGTACACTTGCACCAGCCTTGCGGATTCCTAACTGCACTCAGACTTACCTCTTTTGTGACTTGCGTACGCATGCGGACTGTGGTCCCCTTATTGTGCGTTTTCGTACTGCGGCATCCCTAGTTACGATAACTTACCATTGAGCTATCTTCTTTAGAGCAACGCAAGGCTGCAGTGTCTGCACTAGACTTGCAAGCAAGAACCCGATTCCCTAGATTTGTGCCATGAGAACTGAAGGTACGACTGTTCGCGTACTATTGCACACAAAGAAGCTGATTTATGGCCACAAATACTGCTGGGTGCTAAAGGGTTGCAGTGTTCCTTGTTTTTCCCCAGATACCCGTCAATTATATAGTCAAGCATGTTATCGCTGTTCACAGTTTTTTTTTTTTTTTGGGGGGGGGGTGGGGGAGGGGGGATTGCGCGAAGGTAACAAATTTATAACTCTACCATCTATTTAGTGGGAAATCAGCTTGTCCAGTCGATTAACATTGGAAAAAGCTTTGAACGGTTTTAAAAGTGTTTTTTTTATTACAGTGACGATTACTTCACTTCTAGGCTGATGAGTAATAATAATAATAATAAATGGTTCTTGGGGGAAAGGAAATGGCGCAGTATCTGTCTCATATATCGTTGGACACCTGAACCGCGCCGTAAGGGAAGAGTAAAGGAGGGAGTGAAAGAAGAAAGGAAGAGAGAGGTGCCGTAGTGGAGGACTCCGGAATAATTTCGACCACCTGGGGATCTTTAACGTGCACTGACATCGTACAGCACATGGGCGCCTTAGCGTTTTTCCTCCATAAAAACGCAGCCGCCGCGGTCGGGTTCGAACCCGGGAACTCCGGATCAGTAGTCGAGCGCCCTAACCACTGAACCACCGCGGCGGGGCGGGCTGAAGAGGAGTGTTGCTTTTTTGCCGAAAGTGGTTCCCTACCTGACTACCAGATGGCACCACTAGGCTGCGCTTATTTGCGTCTCTGAGTAAAAGTGCGAAAGTGAGAAATGGCGTAACGTCCAGCAAAATACCTGTGTTTATTATACGCAAGCATGCACACGCTTATGCCATGTAGACAGCGTTAATTCATGCTCTGTTCTAACCATATCTGTGTACGGCGCATGCGGCGACGTGGTGGAGAGGAAGTGTGAAAGAGGCAAAATTTTGGCGGTAGAAGATTATGCTCACTCTCGCAGCCGAATGCCCAAATGTGAGCGAGTCATAAGTGAGCTTCTGTGGCATGCTCGAGGAGAAATAATGAGTCACTTAGAATGTAAGCTGGGCAAGCTTAAAGGGGGTGGCTTCTCAATGTGAACGCAAAAACATCGGTGCGAGCCAAATGAAAGAGTCGCCGGTTGTGCATCTGCCACAGGTGCGTCGTCTTTTTTCTTGTATATTCGCTGTCTTTTTATGCATATTAGAAAAGCAAGAATCATTTACCGTACTGCGGCAATGTTTTAGTTTCCTGACTTTTTCTTGGCTTTATTGTTTGTAAGTTGCTTATTTGTTATGTTTGAAACGCAGCACTCAAACCGGTTGCAGGTGATTACAACATGACATCCGCAATATCATCGCCCACTGGAACTCCGCCTCCAAAGAAATCCGAGGAGGTGTCCTCAGCGATTCTTGATCTTTCCGAGTCACCCTTGGGCGACGATTCGGGCTCTGCACAGAGCTACGCCTGGGTGCTGTCCCTGTCCAGGGAATCACTCTTGGTTCTGAGGTTCTATGGCCTCCCGTTCTCGGGCCTGTCCTTGAATACGCATGTAAGTTGCTTTACTTGTATTTTGCTTTCCAAAGAAAGTGTTTGCCCGTGTGAATTCACAGCGTAAGTTTGAAAGTTGACCTCAGGTCGGTGCTTTTATTCCTGCACTGCTTATGAAATAATATATATTTTCTTTGTTCCGTGATCTGTACAACAGTTCGTAGGCGACAGCATATATTGGGAATATATTCTATCCGTTAAGCTGCGTAAGTGATACAGTGCTGAAGCCGTCTCTGCGGTCGTGTAGAAGTAATTCCCAGTAACTTTGAAGAGCTCCGAATCTCAAAAAACCAAGTACGCACTTATTGCATGCTTCTGCTTCGCAAGGGATACTTATGTCGTAGGAATCCATAGCACGAACGTATTGTACGTAACATTCCAGAGCATAAGGAATGTCTGCATGAAAGCCACATTTCAGATGCATTATGCAAGCCCTCGTGAATATTTTATTCTTTCTTTGCGTATTGAAAGGAAGCTTTTGTTCCGCTACAAGTGTGATGTAAATTCAGCGTAATAAAACGTACGTGGTAGCGAGATACAACGGAATTCATACACTCTTTTGTTTCTTCAGCTTCACGGGAAGGCTACCATAATTAGGTCCCGTAAAAGCGCTATTCTTCTATTTGGGTACCTTAACAACAAACGGAAATTACCGGGACAAAATATACTCAAAACCGCAGCGTAACTGTAAAACCAAAACACGACGTGAAAAAAAAAAAACTTTAATAGTAATCGCATCCACGGCAGTGCGGATGATCAGCGCTACCATTTGCGTTCTGTGCCTTTGCATTTGCTTTTACTTAGAATTTTCGCTTGCTTTGGGAAAGCGCAATGCTCCAATCTCCACCTTCTGCTTGTGGATTTTCCCTAACCTTTAATTCTCACTTGCTAATTTTGGGACGAGGCAGCTCTGAGGAGAGTTTAAGAAATCAATGTTTAGTCTTCGGTAGCAAAGAGACGTGCGTAGTGATGAACGACAACATTTTAGTCCATGTTCTTCGGCTGCTCCTGGCTCTCTAGCTCTCCTCCGATGTGGATCACCAACATTGAAGTTATGTTTGCTGTGTATAAAATTACTACCGTCTTTAAGCGCAGTCCGAGAGAACGTTCAGCAAGAAAAAAATGGGAGGCGACACTTTAGCTCCACCTAAAGGTTATGACGCGATAGAGTTATTGGACTGGTGCACATATACGCGGAATTGGTCGTTCTCCACTTTGCATTCATAGATCCCAGGGAGTCCTCATACCACTCCTGGCGCAGTTGTGCGGCGGTTCCCTCTATCGCTTTTTTCTGCTCCGAGGCAGCTTAGTTTCAAGATATGGTCCTCGCCGACATGGGCCTGAAAAATAGCTGGCTGCGTGCGAAATCAACCCCTGAAAATATCGCAGTTTTAAACCGTTTCTGATGCAAAAGTACTATTGCTAAAAGGTGCTTTCGCAAAGTCTCTCCCCAAAACACCCGCAGCCGTCAGGAAGTAGCAAAGGCCGCGCATCACCATGCTCAGCCCCCTCCCCTGCTATGTTCGCCCAAAGAAAAAGAAAGAAGGAAAAACCTTCCACCTATTCAGCTAATTCATGTGCTCAATTCTTGTAGTATAATCCCGCTGATGTTGTTTGCACGTCACCAGAGCTACCAAGAAGGCTGACATAGCGAAGCGGCACATATGGTAATAAAAACGACATAAAAAGCCAACAATTTGCAGTCGGAAACATGAGGCAATGATAGCGGACATGCAAAGAACGCTGGCAATTGTTGAGCCACTTTGGCCTTTCTTATAATCCTGCCCTCAGAAAAGTGTAAGCATTTTCTTGCTAATAAATCCCCGCATGCTTTCGGGCTTCTACCAGATGCACACCAGCAGCCACAAGGACAGGCGATGTGCGCTGTTGATGCGCACTGTAGCCTTCGTGTTCCCCGCACTGTGCGCCGCTTACTCCGTGCACTGTGCCGCCTCTCTGCTGTTGGTCTTCAAACGCGGACCGGACGCCATAACGGCTGTGCTGCCGGACGCGTCCGACCTCTGCCGGGCAGTGGTGTCCTTCCTGACGGCCACCCATGCCGCCCGAAACGGCGCCAAGGTGCTGGCAAATGTGCACCTGTCGGCGACAGCCATACTCGGGAGGCGATTCACCTCGGTAGCCCAGTGCGTGAAGCCGACATAGTGGTCAGCGCTGCGACGAACCGTGCTGGCGTCAAGCTCATTCGCCCTCATGAGCTGGGTGGTTTTCATTGGACTCCGCTTCCCAACACTCCGTAGCAGAGGCCTCCGCGAGTACTGCGACACCTACTTGTACGGATTCGCACCAACCGGCGATAACAGGTGAGCCGCACCTCCAGCTTTCGTAACCGACACCAAGCACTCCCTGATTAAAAAATGGCATAACGTAGAATCTGCCATTAGCATGAAAGCCGACTGTATCAGAAGAAAATGTGCGATAGTGCGCTTTCTTCTATCCACAGCATCACTGCGCCTTGCAGACAATACCCAATGAAATAAAGGCTACGCTGCTGCTTCTTTAAGTTCATAAGTTATTCCGGTACAGGCGCTACGCAAGCTTTTGTGGGAGTTAGTAGCGCAAGTCAGATCCACCACCTAAGTGCACGGTTTGCCCTTTTTCACCAACATTTGCTTCATGCATTCCGCTAGTCTATGAAATGAAGCAGAAATGAAACGCATAACTGCGCTTAAAAAAAATCTTGTACAAACCGGCGAGCGGTGCAACGCGTTGTCAATTATAGGTTTTGAGGCACTGTAAGGCGCATCTGACCCTTTTGTCGTTGACAGCGGACCAGGGTCGTACGTGCTACCAGTGCTAGACGCCCTACTCTACGGTATCGTGCTGCCGCTTCCTCGTTGGAGCATCGCTCTGCACGTCTCTTTCTGCCACTTCTTGGGTGCTCTAGGAAATCAGCTCGCTACCAGCATGCGGCTGTCCTCGCAGAAACGTGACCGACAGCTGGACGTCGCCGATGTAGTATGTGCAGTCTGAAAGGAAAGAGTTAGTGTGCTAAAAACATCGCCGGAAGCAGCATCTGTTTCTTACCCACAGCAAAGGACAACTCTGACATTAACACTGAGGGAAGGATAGGCAAAACAAAAGTGGGAAAGGAGGAAGCGATTCGCTGTTTCATAAAACGTTTCAAGACACTTGATGCTGTCATCGACACGCGTGCTGAAATAAATTATTACGTGCAAGGGCTCTAAGACAATTAGCGCCCGTTCGGGTCCTGTACAAAGCCACAAAAAACAGCCCTTTGGTCAAACGTTTGAGTATAAAGCACTTGGTCAGATCTTTCTTGATTTCGCGCCGGTAGTCTCTAAGACTCACTTTCACTGAAACCTTGTAATTTTAGTCGAGATGCGTTATTTAATGTCCTGACTATTTCTGGAAGATTATTCGATACCAGTGAGGGAGTTTCGGACTTGAACCGTAAAACAAAGACAGTGGCCAAAGCGCCTATATTGAAAAAAAAATGGCTCGCCGAATATTTATGTTGTCCTCTTATCACAATTAAAATTTAATGGGAAATAATGTAGCTCCACAAACAGCCCCAGAATTAATAATGGTATTTCCCTGGGCGTGCAGGTTCGGGAGCTGCGGCTGCGTCACGCTGCACTCTTCCGCGCCATTGGCCGATGCGATGACCTCTACGGATGGCTGCTCTTCTTCTGGTACACCAATCACGGTTCTTTGTCTTGGTCATGAGCTCGGCTATGCACTGCTTGGTGTCATCAATCGGTTACCTCATTTTAACGCACAGGGAAGATAGCGGCATATATCCTATCTCAACAAAGGGAAAAGCTCATGCAGCTCAGTGCAGTGCATTCCTCTCTTCCGTGCTTCCTGTGACGTCGCTGGCTGCGTTGGTTGCCACTCTCTCGAAAGGCCAGGATTTTATGCCACAAAAGAGCGAGATAGATTTATTTAATGCGTTCTTATAGTACGTAATCTGGGAAAACAGTTAAACATTGTTTAGGAGAGATTCGACGCAACTGGTGCCTTTCTTCACACTTGCACTTACATCGCTTATTGTAGCGTTCTGTTCAAACAGCACTGCGTGTTAATATACTTCAACGCACTTAACTTTGCGTTTAATCACTTCACTGCGTTCCCATTGCTACAAAATCAAGACACGAAACGGCGACCGCATGGCGGCTAAGAATATACTGCATGAAATATAGCCAAAGTGGATCATTTTGGCTGATCCTAAGCATTGAAACGCATGCATTACATAAACACAGGGGAGAGGTGGAACAAATGCACGGCTGCGGCTTGAAGCACTCGCTTCTTCCGGTATTGCGAACTGTCTCGACCAAATAGAAACTTCAAACTGCCAGTACTTTATTGGCTCAAAGAAGTCACGACAAAGACAGTGCAGGCAGGGGCAGGATAAGAGACGTCTTTCTTCATTGTGTGCTCATGTCTGTGCTTCTCTCAGACGGGCCAAATAAATTAAAATTGTAGCTTACTTCTTCGTCGAGGGTAGGCTACGCAATTCATCAGAGAGCGCGAGAGAGAAAACCTTTATTTCCACCAGAAGTCATGTATTGCGGGATATGCGAAGCACATTCTAGGACACCTCCGTCCCGAAGATGTTTATCTCCAGATTGGCGCATGTTCTTCCTCTAGCGAAACGCTTGGCGGGCACTGGTGTTGGCAACGAAGACGTGCAGTAGGTTTCGTTCGAATGCACACAATCATGAATCTGTGGCACTGACTGTCTAACGACTTTAGGGACGCTTCTTTTATAAATGCGGCGCGTCTGCTCGCTGTTCAGCCCCCAGCAACGCCAACCACAAGCGCAGCCTTGAAGCACCCCGTCACCCTCCTGTCTGCACGCGCGTCATAACCGGCGCCTCAGCTTCCGAGTGATGTGGAAAGGAATTCGGAGTAACACAGGCAATGCAACGCACTGCTGCGTGTAACCCAGTGTTCGGCACCAATTGAAAGTTGTTGAAGACCTTTCCGGCTCGCTTCCATTGGCGATGC
The DNA here is from genome assembly GCF_052857255.1 of Amblyomma americanum. NCBI lineage: Eukaryota > Metazoa > Arthropoda > Arachnida > Ixodida > Ixodidae > Amblyomma > Amblyomma americanum. The sequence goes on along the minus strand of NC_135498.1, from coordinate 90,761,614 downwards.
GCCAGTTCCTTTAGTGCGCCCAGCTGGATAACATTCGGACTGAAATTTTCTGAATTTTGTGCTTCAGACTGAGCGTCATATTAGGCGTGTTAAACAGCCTCAGGTTAGCCGAGGTTCCTGGACGATATCCGCCTGATTCTGCCCATAATCAGAGCTATAATCATTTTATGCTTAAAAGGACCGAAATATTTCATGGCACCAGCCACTGTCAGCAGCAGCAGCTCCTCCTCACCTCTCCTGTCATGCTTGCTGCTGCCCCTGACGGTTGAGAAGAAATGAAACCTCCTGCGCAGTGGGCCCATCGGCATGATATTGTGGTCCGACAGCCACAGTCCGCAAATTTTAACCGCGTCACCATGGTCACGTGTGACTTCTGCAGTGGACCATAAGGTGGTAAGAGACGATCATAGGCAATGAAGCCAAGACATTAGTCAAGACAGTAGTATTTAGTGATAGTGACAGTGGTATTCTTGGAATGGTAAAGTCGTTACTAAATAATGATGACGGTATTTAATGACATTTGCAAGAACAAAGGTCTTAGGCTGAATGGCTTTTGATAAAAGGCCTTTATGGTAAATGTCTTTAGGTCAAAGGATAATTTCACATTCACAATGTGTAAGACCCGTGAAAACTTCATGATGCAAAATCTCCTGCGGTGTTGCAGCACTGTGGATCTTACCAACTCGCGGAATCCGCCCTTTTGCTTTTTATACGCTTGTTTTTGTATTTTCGCAGTCAGGAGCGTTCGATTTGTGCAACCGTGCATCATTTTACAACGCTTGAACAGACGCTCGTGGACGAGTGTTGAGCGGGTGAGAATATAATTTTTTATACAATATTGTTGCTGTGAGCACTGGAAGTAATATCGTAAAAATATAGGACTGTACATGAGTTGCCAAAAGCTTTTTGCGAAATCAGCTCCTTATTTTGTGCGGGTCCTGCAAAGTTGCTGCTCCTATTAGCTGCCCCGTCCATTCTCGGCGACTAAAATTGCACCGCGAAAAAAATAAATAAATAAACGCGTGCCTTTCCTTTTAAAAAGGACGCACCTTTGAAGTCATATAAGCTAAACTTGGCTGCAACAATTTACTAGGCGTATAGAAGACTGTACCTTAAAATATACCACAATAACGATAAAAAATGCTTACGACAGCAGCACCAGCGCCCGCAGCGTATAAGAAAGCCCCTGCGTATATAGCTTTTCACATAGTCGTAGCAGTCGAAATATTTGCTCTTTGGAATGCTGCCATCAGGTGCATAGACTCCGCGCTGCGGTTTGCGATGTGAACACAGCAGTAAGGCGAGCAGTATGGTGGCGCCAAGGTCAGGCTTACCCTGCCAAACAGTGCTCGATGGGCGTCCTCACACTGCTCACTCACTGCTCACGCGTGCTTGGCGCAAGCGCGGTGGAAGCGGTATCGCAAGCTCTCTGCACCTATTCCCAACCGCTCAACAACGAGTCGTTTCGTCATCTGTAAGAACCCGATGGAGGGGTGAATCTACGGTGCATGAGGCGCGTATTGAGCTGCCACTTCCGCACGCCGCACCAGCCGCTGAACAGTCGGCACGCGTACACAACACATGCTGACGCTGCCCATATCACTTTACGTCGAAGGTGCGGGAACGCCGTGATCTGCTTCGTGTTCGGCGTGCCCTGGATCATGGCTAGAGCGGACGTCGATGATCCGAGCGGCTACGCAGCAGCGTCGGTGGACGTTACGCTGGGCGTGCTGCTTCTCGTAGCGCTGTTCGTGGCAGCCTCGGAGCCGGGTCGCCTGGCTTAGGACTCGCTCACGCCGCATGTGCTGCGCCTTTCGTGCTGCCAGTCAGCGCACGCGGCCGACGCCACTGGCAAGGAAAATGACGTGGCACTGAACTAGGAGCTGCTGCTGCTGGCCACAGCTGTGCGAGCTGCCCGCGCCGAGATGATCGGCTGGAACTACTTCGACATCCACCGTGGCGCCACCATCACCGTCCTGTCCATGCTGGCTACGTACGCGGTCATCGTCTACCAGATGCTCCACCACATCGGTTAAGACTCTGTCCAACCTCCCCAGTTGAAGACTGTTGCGCAGTTTAGAACTGGGATGAATTCTTTGAGGATGTTTTTTTTTTGTACTGTCAGATACTTAACTTAGTAGCACGCCTTCTGAAGGGTAAAGCCCTTCAAGAATCAAGCGATGACTGTGGGGAACGAAACGGGATAGTCTAGTATAATTTCACACAGTAACTTAATCACGCTGTCATCGCTGCGCAAATTTCGAATTTCTTGGGTGCCGTCCAGCAGGGCTTGCTATTTACATTGTTTTTGATGTGCGAGAACGAATGCCTTGGACTTGAAAAAGCTAACTTGCACCGTATTTACTCGCATAACGAAACATGTTTTTCATTCCAAAATTCTCTTTAGTTTTTTTATGAATACGCGCTTAACCACTTGACGTCATATTCATTGACTCATCAAAGGAGTTTGGCACTTTCACCCAAGGCAAACTCATGCAAAAGCATAACTTCATTTAAAGATACTCTTGTTACTCATCTAGTTTTATTTCTCAACGTTCACAATTTATTTACTTGAATTCAACTAGATAGAAAGTGATTGAAAGTTCTATGGGTCGTTCCTCAAGGTTCCGGCTTGGCTCCACTTGTTTTGTTGTTATACATTTATGATATATCGCATTGTGTATTATGAAAGAGATGCTTGTGCGCTTTTGATTGTTTCCTCTCTAATACAATTAAATCACCTCTTGATCTCTATCTTTCTCAAGCACCTGTTAGCGGTGCGATCAAATGGAAATTAACATTAATATCAACAAAATTCATGTTGTGCTCTAAACGCACATGCAATTAGCTAATGATACATTCATTCAAAGACAATTATCAAAAATAGCTCTTGAATACAAATAACGTGTCCTTACTATCACGTGGATTTGTCATAGTCTAAACAGGTTGATCAGACTACTAACAAAGCTCTCCGAAAGCTGGGATGCCTATGCGGCAATTTGCGTGCTACCCCACATGATCCCAAGTTTAAAAACTGTTTTTAAAAAACGCGGTTATTTTTATATTTCACTGATGTGAATGATTTTTCGCCTCGTCACACGCGTCTGATCTACAACTCGCTTTATTTTAATCACATCATTGTTTTGAAGGTTCAAATTCTTAACAACTGAATAAACTCTCCACAGTTGGAGCCACTTGAGAAGTGAAAATCCTCTAGGCCATAACTATATTTTTTGAAAAGCTTCCACAAAATAAAAATTTCACCTTTAACTTTTGCTGACAAGCTGAAACGCAGTTTCTTAGAGCAATATAAAAAAATATTTGCTGGAAAATCTTCCTCGTATGTGGAAGGAACTGAGTTCGATCCCCTGTGCAGAGTACTTGTGATCTCCGATGGGTGCAAGCTTTCTCTCGGCGTGGTGCTCGACTTCTCTGGAGTGGAATCCTAAGGAATGGAGTATTCAGCATACACCGCTCCACCTGCCCCAGCCACACCGCCCCCCTTCCCCACTCCCCGCTTTTCAAGTGGTCGTTGAACGCGTCGAAGCTCGAAATATGCGAATTGTTGAAAAACCCATATGTGGGCCTCATTACTGTCTTTAGGCCGGCATACTCATGCTTTTCCTGTGACTTTTTTTATTTCTGTGTTTTTGACTATGGTTTTCTACTTTTCGTTTACTTGCGTTTTCATAGTCTGTCATACGTTGTTAACTTTTGCAATTGCTCTTGTGCTTTGTATTTTTTCATCCCGTTCCGCAATATCCTATTGCGGGGCGGCAGCATGGGAACAAAAAAAAAACCGCCAGCGTTTCATGGCCTGGAGAGTATAGGGGCACAAGGGTCGCCGTGCTGACGGCGAGACAGCTAATTCATAAAAACGCCTGCCAGCTATCCGCACGGCCAATCAAAATGCGTCTCGGCACGCACAAAAAAATTAAGAAAAAAATAATCAGGATTAATGGCTGTTGCTGCACGATCTCGGTCGACGCAGTATGCACCCCAGAAAACGGGAAATGGTGCACTTGCAAGCCATATGCAAAATAAGCAAGTCCTTGTGAGTGTGTATGCATTCCATGTGAATTCTCCCTCTGAGAGGCCCGCTGACAGCAAGGAAGCAAGAAAGGGGTAAGTATACGCCATGAGATTAATTCTTTTGGTGTGCAACATTCCCGGAGAACAATTTTGAGTATTGGAAAGTTGTAACATACTTTTATAGAAATATTGAAAGTAAGGGTTTATTCTATCGATGTGCAGCAACATCTTTGTTTTAAAGTTTTTCATCGTCACAAATTGCAGTTAAGACTGCCACATAAAACCAATCAAGAACGCTTTTTACAACGGCATGAAACGTTAATATTAAATAAATGAAAGCTTGGCGACAGAATGTCTGTGGATGTATTGATCGCTATTGTGAAATATTACAATACATGAAAAAATTGCGCTCATAAAGTCTTTCCCACTCGAAAGTGAATATGTCCAGAATTGTTCGATATATGCATACCAGGTGTTTCATGGAAGACTTTTAGTATTTATGAAAAGTAGGTTTTTCATGCAATATGATGGCTTTGTCGCTATATTATTACCAGTATTGGCGGACACTAGATAACCGGTCAATCGGTTTAAGTTTTAAGCTGGTTAACTAGCTTTTAATTAATTAATTTTGTACCTATTACAGTTAGGCGCCTAGTTGCAATTAGAGATTTGTAGCCGGTCGTTAGCAATTGTCACGTCACTTTTTAGAATTTTGAAAACGCGATTATTCACGGCGGTGCGGATCGACAAAATTTGTCTCCAGAGTGCAAAATACATGCGCTTTCGAGAAGCTTGCAGGTAAAGCAACTTCTTCAGTGCGCGTTAATAGCCACAGACGCCAAATTTTATCAAGCCACAGCGCCAAGTGCAATCGTGTTTTGTAAATACTAAAAACTGATATACCTATTGCTAACGACCGGCAACAAGTTTCTAACTGCAACTAGGCGCCTAAAACTAATAGTTAAAAAGTTAGTTATTAAGAATCAGTTAACAATCATACAACTTAAAAATATTTACATGTTTTCCGGTGTCCGCTAGCACTGGTAATACTATGCAGAAAAACCCATATTGCCACGAAGTGCTGATTGCAATCCGGAGACCAGAAATGCAGCGAAAATTGCTTCTAAACAGAACTCTATTTGGGCTGACTTGCGCCCACAATAGGCTGAATCACTCGGCGGCGGCGTAGCACCAAGCGTGCTCAGTCGTGCTCAATTTAAAGCTGATAGAGAACTTTCGAGACACGGCGTGCAAAGTTACAACATTCTGGAACAACGTAAAATCACCTACCTCTGGTGTCGATCAATCGAGATAAATATGGTCGCGTCTTGCATCGCAAACAAAGCGATGAAGTGGCGTGTTGGCAGCTGTGAAAAATGAACAAACACTACAAAGATTCGCGGTATTGGTCACCTCTCAAAGAAGCATCGACCTGATGCTTATTTGTTACCGCAGCCGTGGCCTAGTGGTTTGGTCGTCCGCCTCGGCTGCGGGAGGTGGCAGGTTCGAAACCCACCGACGGGTACCCACCGAATGGGTACAGGCACACCCGGACCTGGCGACCGGTTCTTCCGTAGGGTGCAGTCCTGGGAGAGGCTCCGTATATCCCGCTGCGATCTTCGGAGCACCCCTTCTGTTTCGAACAGCAGCCTGAAAAGGCGAGTTAAGAACAAATACGGCGGCTAGAAACAAATAAAGCGGATAGTGCAAAAATAAACAACGAGTGTGGAAACGCGGCGTCCGTTTGCGCGCTTTATACGGACGATACAGACAACATCTGGTCGTACGCGGCGTCGCTGGGATGCAGTCATTTCGTAAGGGACAATTAACTTCGTTGTCAAGTTCCCTTAGTCGACGTTAAAACTTTGTAGGAGCCGAAATAGTGGCGCATAAGCTTTTCGCTCAGTCCGCGGCGGCGGAAGGGCGTCGAGACACAGACATGGTCTCCTGGCTTGTATTCCGCACTGCTTCTTCGTAGGTTGTAGCCTCTGTCATAGGTTCGCTGCTGGTCTTCCCTACTTGATCAGGATGTGGATTACAAAGAGCAGTATTTCATAGGAAAAGTGCCGCTTCTTTCCATTCAAGGTTAAGCCGGAGGGCTTGATTGCCTCTTGTACTGTTCGAAGCCTTTTTAGATGGTATGCAAAGTTCGAGGCGAAGAAAACGACGTCATTTAAACATACTAGACAAATTTGCCACTGGAGGCCTGCCAGCACCTATCCATTACTCACTTATACGTCGCTGGTGCGTAACAGAGACCAAATAATATCACCTTGAACATGAAGAGGCCATCCGGAGTGATGAATTCCGTCTTCTCGCGATCTCTTTCATCGATCTCAATTTGCCAGCAGCCGCTCTCAAGGTCCATCGATGAGAAATACTTGGCGTCACAGAGCCATCCCAACGTGTCGTCGATGCTGGGGAGGGAGTAGACGACCTTCTTCGTTATGTTGTTTAAGAGGCTGCAGTCGGTGCAGAATCGAAGTGCGCCGTCTCTGTTTTTCGCTAGAATATTCGGTGCCGCTCAGGGACTCTTCGAAGGCTGAATGACGTCGTCGAAAAGCATTTCTTCCCCTTGGTATGGGATCACTTGTCTTCCTCGTGGCGACACACGGTAGGGGCTTTGGCGGAGAGGTAGGGAGTGCTGGTCGATTATAATGCAATGCTTGGCAATCGGCGGTTTTCTCACCTTAGGCGATGACGAGAAGCTCTCGCTGTAGCTTTGCAGCAGATTGCGGATCTGGTCTCGTCTCTTGCGGTGAAGGAATGGGTTTATGTTGGAAACGTGCTTTCGATCTCCCTTAGGTGAATCTTCTGGGACTTGTTCGGATAGAGGCAAGGCGTAGCAAACGTCGGATAGTGGTCGAGGAAAGAAATCGTCTTTCCTTTGTTAACGTGCTGTCACTCTTCACTGAAGTTCGTCATCAGCACTTCAGCTTGTCCACTGCGGAAATGTGCAATGCCTCTTGCGATGACGATTGCTCGCTCTAGAAGCAACGCCATGTTCCCCTCGATGAGGGCTTCCATGTTCTTGGCATCCGTGGAACCTACGGGGATCATGACACTTGATCGGGGTGAGACGCTCATTTGTTCATCCAGGACACTCAGGGCAACATGCTGCTCCATGGTCGTCATTGAAGGGATGGCTTTGTCCGTTGCAAGCGTGATCAGCTTGGAACGCAGGCCTATGATCCCCTGATGCTAATTAAAGAAATCGATGACGAGTATCTCGTCGCGGGAATATTGCTGTAGTGATACGAAAGTCGCAGGATAGGTATGTCCCTTGATGTTCACTCGCGCTGTGCATCGCCCCGATGGCGTAATTAGCTGCCCTCCTGCGGTGCGAATTTGGGGGCCGTCCGAAGCTATCGTGACTTTTCTCAACTGCGCAGCGATTGTTCTATTCATTACTGAATAATCGGCCACTGTGTAGAATACAGCGGTAACTTTCAGGCCGTCGATAACCACCCCTAAGTCAGATGTCCTGGCTCTTGCGTTGCAAGTCGTCCTCTGCGTCTGGTCATAACTTCGTCGCGTATGTGATTCATGTGTAAGGCTCGTCGTCGTGGCTTTTCTGGGTGGCCGTTATTCTGAAGTCCGGTCGCTTCATGGCCCACAGTCGAGCTAGTATTGCTGTGCGGCGTCGGCGCAGTGCATGCGGAGTCCCCATGCGGCGTGGTCGGTAAAGGATCTTCGTCCTGTCGATGGTGAGCAACCTCAACTCCGAAGATTGCTTTCGTTAGTTTCCCTCCGGGGACACGAGGGAGCTTCCGGCGACGCAAAGCGTGCCGCGGACGGGGTGGGGAGCCGGAAAGACGGCTAGATGACACCTACTCCTCTCTTTCCAGGTACTCTTCGATATCCCGAGGCCTTTGGTCATGACGGGTTCGTGGAGCGTCAATTGGGAAGCCACGCAAGCCGATTCTTTTGTAGGGGCAGCGCCGAAAAATCCGGCCGGGTTCGCCGCAATGGAGGCAGAGCGGGCGGCGTGGGTCAGGGGTCCTTCAGATGTCGGCTTTTTTGGGGTGAGCTTGCAACTGAGCTGGGCGGGCGGGCGACTGGGATCATTTCGAGGGTGTATACGGCTCCTGGCGTCGAGTGGGAGGACGCCTTCAGCTACCCACAGCGGTGGCATAATTCATAGCCTGGGGTTGTGTGGCAGTCCAAGTAGCGGTGCCAAGTGCCCGTGGCACTTCTTGCACCAAATCCGTGAGGGCTGTTACTTGAGGCTGTGGGGCAGTCGTTGTAGCTCCTCGTGGAAGATTTCGTGGACAACTTCCCACAAGTTGTCGCCGGTGGTGCTCGTCGTGTCTGAAAGAATTGCAAAGGCATAAGCGGGGCGGTGGTACTGCCGAGTATTGGCGCCGAGGGTCTTCTCGATAGCGCTGGCGTCTTGCACGAACTTCTCGACACTTTTTGGCGGCTGGCGGACAAGGCTGGCAAATTTGTTCTTTTATGCCGTGCATTAATACCTGAAATTTCTTTTCCTCGGTCATCTCGGGGTCGGCGTGGTGAAAGAGGCGCTTCATCCCTTAGAAGTAACCGCGGACGGGCTCTTTCGGAAGCTGGATCCTGGACTCGAGGAGCCGTTGAGCTCTTTCTTTTCCTCAGGACACTGGTGAATATTCTCAAGAGTTCCTTCTTGAATAGCCCCCATGCCGTTAGGGACGACTCGTGGTTTTCGTACCAGGTACGTGCTGAGCCTTCCAGTGAGAAAAATACGTGTCGAATTTTCGCCGCGTCATCCCTATTGCTGAATGATGCCACGCGCTAAAACCGGTGCAGCCATTCTTTGGGGTCTTCGCATAAGGATCCATTGAAATTTAGCGGCACCCGCGGCTGATGCCTTATGATCGGGGCCGACATCTTTGGCGAGGTTCTGGTTCTCGTAGCAGCGTCTTTTCTCTGTCGGCTGTGGTCCAGCAGGGTCCCGAACTCAGGTTGCTCTCCCTGGCGACGTCGGCTTGCTCGGTCAGGGCAACTGGTGACTCGTCCTCTGGTGCGAAGCGCAGAGGGCTGTAGTCTCGAATTGAAGGGGGTATCCGGTACATGGACGGCTACAAACATCAGCATCAGATGTCACAAAATGGTGACAATCAGGAGAGCAGAAAGACAGCGAAAATTGAGTCTAAACAAAACCCTTTATTTAAGCTCACTTATGCCTACAATGTGCTGAATCTTTCGGCGGTGGTGTAGCAAGACGCGTGCTCGGCGGTCGTCGATCGAACAGAAGGCCGCCGCTGTCGGCAGTGCTCAATCTAAAGCTGATAGCGGACTTTCTAGATACGGCGTGTAAAGTTGCAACATTCTGGAACAACGTAGAATAGGCTCCGCCTGGGTGCAATCACGAGATAAATGTGGTCGCGTCTTGCATCATAAACAAAGCGATAAAGCGGCGTGAGGGCAGGTTTGAAGAATGAGCTAACACATACTGAAAAATATCCGCGGCAGTACATTTACCTCAAAACCATTCTTTTTAAATAATTACTGGGTCCTTCCTACAACACCTTGTATAGTGCCTCAAGTTAGCCCCAGTATTCTGCTTCACACAGGATATCTTTTTTAGCGTTTTAGCCCTCTGTTAGGCTATGTCAATTCCGTTCTGCATCCAGATAAAGGCATCTTATTAAGAAGCGCCAACAGAGACAAGACGTAAGAAGTGACACGGTTGTCCGTGTCGCTTTTTACGTCTTGTCTCTGTTGGCGCTTCTTTTCTTAGTAACATGCACCAACTAGCCCAGCAAAAAGTTCTACATAAAGGCATGTCATTGCTGATAATCAGTAAACGAACAAGTGACTAGAACTGCAGCCAGACATGACCGCTGCACGTATTTGATTACTGTCATCTACTGTTGTATGATCAGTTATTTTGAATACTAAGACCGTTTTTTTGTTACACACATGTACAGACGCTCTACAGCGCGGGAGCATGGGCGCCGCCATATTTGGTCACGTGACCATTCCGACATCACTGGCCTTCGGGCCTTCCCGTTTCGACGGCTTCCGGCGCTCTGGTGCGCGGCTGCAAGACGCTTCTCCGGCTCCCGCTGTGGATAAGTCGGACGGCGCAAAAACTTCGTGGGAGTGCGTGTAGTAAGCGTTGGTACTGTAAAATGCTTGATTAAACCGGCTCATTTACTCCTACATAAGACTGCCCGCATCGGCGCGAATCGTTGGCTCGAATGTGTCAACAAACCGCGGTCAACTACCGACGCGTGCACATTTCTTCAGTCAGTTGATTGCCTAACGCTATTTGTGGACCGCGTAACTTGTTTTCGAGCTGCAGATATCAAGTGGGAAATTGCCTGAAAGCGTGCTTTTTAGAGCTTGATATTTTTGCCGAATGGAGGAATATGTGTTCACAACTATTAATAACATTCACCGCTTAGCACTGTGCACGCGACAACAACAGAGCGTGCGTGTGATCGCCGGCCGATTACCCAGTTATTTACTTTATCCTCCGTTAACATTCCGGCTTAAATAGGAAAGATACGGTGTTTTTCAATGGCCCCTTTAGAAGCTCGGTGACGTTCGACTGTGCTCTCTTGCTAGTAAAACTGAAAAGTGCTCGGAGTTCAGCACCCGCGGATGTAACCAGCCGAAATAAGCTGAAATATATACAAAATCCTCTCATGGTAAATTTCACCGCTGTCCCGTGCATTAGGCTACTTCTGTAGACTTTTGTATCGGCGAGAGGATTATCGAAGCGCATATTCTTTTGACTTTTCCAGAAACTTCATTGCCTCTTGCACCGTGCTAGCGCCAAGTACGGATGGCAGTTTAGTGTGCACTGTGCCGACGCCCAGAAATGACTTCTTGAAAGGGTCTAAAAATGCTCCGGTTATTCGACGTATTGCATCAGTGTTTGTCGAACGTGAGAAAGGTTACAGGCATGTACGCTCGTTCTGGCATTCCCGGAGCTACTGCTGGCGCTGAAATAAACTGGTGCGTGGCATTCGTGATTGGCTGTTTTTTCGTGGAACAACACATTAATTCTGTTCTCCTTGAAATCAGCATTACGTCGCAAGACAGCACCTCGAAAAATGTCAGCAGTAGTGTCGCGAAGTGTCCCATATGTAAAAACCGCGTCTATTTTTCCGACATGTAGACCACAGGGATAGTAGCTCTAGATATTAATTCAACCACACGCATGACATTCGTATCACACTGGGGTTGTTTAAGAGTCCCTTGACGCTCAGACGGAAGCTGTGCAGCAGCGTTCCGCACTGCGCCCCGATGCTGCTAACGACGGCTCCGAAGGCCAGAAGTGGCACCCGTCCCACTGGTGCCACCTGTCGTGGACAGAGCAAACTGCTCTCGATCAATATACAGGGTGTTTTTTTTTTCAATTTTTATATATCTTTTTTTAAAAGGCCATAGAAGATACGACAAAGCAATCTTTTCACATGGATTGTGCGGCATCGCGGACATTATGACCGCGGTGGTAGGCAGCTAAAAGGCAATAAGTTGCCGATTATGAACTAATTAACCTTACAGGTTTGTTATGAGGAGCATGAAATGTATTACTGCGTCCGTATACTCCTCTCGTGGAGGACGCAGAATAGGCTCGGCAATTGCCTGATCAAGGAAAAACATATGAAAAGGCGCAACGCACAACGAACAACAGACGTCACGTAGCCGTTAGCAAAAACCAGTGAATGAAGAGAAACTAGACGAACGGTAGAGTGACAGGCAGGGAAAGTAAACCGTCGCATGAGAAGGCTGAGTCTACTTCGACACCCGTCCGGGTGACAGCAATCTGCACTTCACTGCAAACAGCCTTCATAGTTCATCGCACAGGTGAGAAAATGCACAAAGCACTACCAATAGAGAACTAACCTGGAACGAAACTGAAACTGGTGAACAAGGGTTTTGGCCTCCAGAATTGTTTTCAGAGAAATAATTGACCTTCTAGAGTGGACCGTAGATATTAACTCTAAAGTGAAATCTGTCAATTGCGGTCAGATAAGACACAACTCAGCGTCTCGAAAATTATTTCATTGTGAGAGTTCGAGAAGCAGGCAATTAAAATACTACAGCCCAATGGAAAGCCCCGGAGACTTGAACTCTAGTATTTCCCGTTAAGTTAACGTCTCTGCCGATGTTTCGTGACGTATTCTATCTGCCGAACAGGAGGAGCTCTCCGAACCCTCAAAGGATCTAGATTTCTAGGTTTGGTTTATGGTTTATGGCGGTTTAACGTGCCAAAGCGACTCAGGCTATGAGGGACGCCGTAGTGAAGGGTTTCGGAAATTTCGACCACCAGGGGTTCGTTAACGTGCACTGACATTGCACAATGCACGGGCCTTTAGAATTTTGTCTACATCTAAATTCTACCGCCGCGGCCGGGATCGAACCCGCGCATTTCGGGACTGCAGCCGAGCGCCATAACCACTCAGCCACCGCGGCGGTTAGCAAGATTTCTAGGGAGTCTAGGAATCATACCGTTGCGGTCCAATCAAGACAGAAGATCTGAATCCAAATCATTCATTGAAACCCGTAGATCAGTTTCGCGGAGCAAGGAATTTTGCTCCGAATCGCCGATTGGTATGCACCATAACACTCTGTTCAGCATAGAAGCAATTAATAAACTAAATTTGGTTCCCGATCTCGTAATGAATCAGATCGTATTCATTTCAGTTGGTCGTAACGCCAGTAGGGACGAAAGAATCGGGTGGTTGGCAAGCAAGCAACCAACCACAAGAGCGGTCGGTTGCACCTGGGGCCGCTGCACCCAATGCGCAGACTAACCGCCCAGTTCCTCTCCCGACAAGGAATTAGCGCCGACAAAACCGCTCAGGCGTGGCAAACACGCTGTCGAGCTCGGTAATTTGGGTGGCGCTGGTCTGCCGGTGCGACGAGCGCGTAGGGCTCACCCAGGTAAGTTATTAATATCATGGGCATGTTCCCTCAACGAACAGGCTGTCCATTTGCCAATGTTCATTTCACGTCTATTTGATCCTCCGTCATTGGCCACTCAGATATACCCACGGATTTCAAGCTTTTGTGGGAAGCGACCCCACCATTGGCCGTTTTGCGGCCGGACCTCACCTCTGACATTTTATCGCAGCCAATGGCGGCCAATAGCTCCGGTCTCAAACCGCCCAATGGTCTAAATAACACATGTACCAAGCAGGGATTTTGCTACAACTAAGGCTTTCGCTATATTTGTCTTCGGAGCGGTAAACCGAGGAGATATTTTACGCCTTTCGCAAAAGCAGTTATCTGCCTTATTATACACCAAATGAGCTGTGCTTTTTGGGAGAGGCATCAGTGCACTTCTGCCGCATCTTCGTTTACTGATATTCCTGAGCCGACAGCAAAACTGCTGCAGCTTTCTGGGTGATATGGCAAGCCTACTTTAGCAGCGGATACTGGAATAGCTTACTTCCTAAAATTATTCATTCAACTGTAGATAAATTTTGTGCTTAAACTGCTTACTGTATCGCCGGACAATATTTTTGTGGTTCTATGCGTTGCCTAATTGAAGTCCAGGAAAATCTCTAACATTTAAACAAGAAGAAAAATGCATCTTTATGAAAGTTGTGACAAAGAGATATCTATTTTCATTTAGTGCGTTCTCATATATTGTCTCAAGACATCGTTGCTTTGGAGAAAGGGAAGGCATTGAATGCTAAACGGGCGCTTGATGTAGACCTCCGATTGAGTCTTATGAACAACGGGTTTTGCGAGCTTCCTCTCGGCGCTCTTGGGACAATCCGGTGAAAGTTTTCAGAAACGGCTCCGCATCTGCGTTGTGCGCGCAATGGGCGCTCCCCCACAAAGAATGACAAGTACTTCCCGTACAGAATTTGTACAGGTACTGTCCCGCTGGGGGTTGAAGGTGGTTGGCTGTGCACCATCCTCGCTGCCTTGATGGATTGTGTGAAGAACCGCACGACTGTGGTGCGGCATCATACTGGGTGTTTAACCTAAGCTATTCTGTAATTTTGAAAACTATTGGCTTTTTAGGTTGTTGAAGAGTGCTTTTTTGGCATAACATTGTCAGTGACGTAACACATCAAAACACCGCTAAGACGTGCTAACTATTAAACTGATTAACCAGTGCTGAATAGGTAAGTTCTTAACTATTGTTGTTAGTCTCCCTTTTTATTCTGAGGCGTGTAGCCCACCGTAAGTATTATTCATATCAATTATTAGAACTTCGAAAACGGCGTTAACCTCGCCGTTGTGGCTCAACAAATTTTCCCTACATCACGCCAAATTACACAAGCTTTCAAAAAGCTTGCAGGCTAAGTAACCGCTCCAGTGCACGCAACTCGTCGAAATAGCCGCGAAGTGAGAACACGAACCGCGCAGCAGGGACGGGGCAGAGTGTGCAGACACAAACAATGCGCTGGTAGAAATTTGGGCCGGTTGGTGCATAGCCACGAAGCGAGAACAGAACAGTGCTTTGTTTGTGTCTGCTCACTCTGTCCCGTCCCAGCTGCGCTGTTCGTGTTCTCACTCGTCGCTATGCACCAACCGGTCCAAATTTCCACTTTGCTGATATAGCCAAATTTTATGGACAACAGCACCCAGGTTATACCTGTGCTTTCGAAATTCTAAAAGCGCGTTCTGATTCCACATCACCTCCTCTCCTCTTGTCCCTCATTCTTTTACCGCATCCTCTGGCGCCCCCACAGGATGACGGAAAGCCTTGGTGTCCCGAGTCACTGACTTCTTAACCATGAGCGCCAACAAAGAAGAGGCCACACGTCTTCGCCTGCAAGGCCGCCGTTGAAGCTGGTTCGCGTTGGCCATGTGCGCTGTGACGCTGCACACGTCCACGCTTGGCAGTCGATCGCACGTCACTATGTAGTATGTTGGAATCCGCGAGCACTTCGGCGTGAGCCAGAGGGAGGCTTCCTTTCCGCCATCGCTGCAGTCGTCACTTTCCATGGTTGAAGGTACGGTCGACGAACGCCCCGAAGTACACACTGGTAGCGCTTGATTATGTACTCTGACAAAATGCAACTAAAGACAAGCAAGTGGATTTTGAGGCAGCCCTGAAAAGAACGAATAGTAAAATGCCTTAATTCATTTTCGCTCTCAGCGCAACACGAACGGAACACTAGACGAAGGACTAGCACAACCAGGCGCTGACTATCAACTGGTTTTTTATTGAAGAACGAAAAGCGTATAAATACAAACAGTGAACTACTTATCAATCAATAGAAGTTATCTGGAAGGCACATGGGAGGTCAGATAGCTCAATTCCCTCTCGGATAACGTTATGGAAGGGCTGCTGATACATTTTGTGCCGTTGTGGTGAATATAAAAAGCTTCCATTACCTCGCGTGTTAATTTATTGTTATGTCGGAACAGGATGCACGTGTTCTTGTAATCGGGAACACATTGGCACTTTTTGCATTGGAAAGACGCCTGGGCAAGGTGGTCTCCTTTAGTTCTCCTTTCTGCATGATCATTTTCATGCCTGCATTGGCATTGCCTGCTGTGGGAGCCTGTGTGAGACAGTACGTCATTTTTCCTGGTGTTTTCATGCTCCATCAAGCGTTTGTTAACGCACCTGCCAGTCTGGCCAATGTGCATGGCACCGCAGGAGAAGGGGACCTGGTATACCACCCCTACCTCGCAAGGTATAGATGGCGACACATGACGCACCTGACCAGCATCCCTCTTGCTCTTGCCGTAGTGCCTGTGATTGACCTGTTTGCACATTGCGCTAAGTTTTCTAGGTGCAGAAAAGACGACATCAACGTCGTATCTGCCCGCAACTTTTTTCAGCCCATGTGACAAGCAGTGTGCGTACGGGACCACAGCCGGCTTTTTCTTCTTTTTGGCTTCTTTCGGCTGAGCCCCATTCTTGAGCTGCCTAAGAAGTTTCTCCGCTGCCCTGGAAATGAGTTGATCTGGGTACCCGTTCACACGTAACCTGCCTGTTTGCGCCAAAATGCTCTCTCGCGTCCTTTCATGGCAAGATTTCCTGAGAGCTGATTGCAGGCAGGATACAGCAATGCCCTCCTTTATGAGCTTAGAATATCCAGACCGGAAGTTTAGCAATGGTTTGGCAGTCCTCGGGCGATACCACCAACACAAGTGTTTTTCTCCCCCACACAGTGCCAAATCCAAAAACTGCGGTTCTGTGTTGCTGGGAACCTCAGTTGTGAACTCCAGCCCACGTCCGCATTCCTTAAAAGTCTTCAGAACATCGACCAGACTTCTAGGCAAACTGCCTGTTCGGGTGAACACCAAGTAATCGTCGACATACCGAAAACTTCTGACAACTACCCCTGTATCCTGCCTTCAATAAGCTCTCAGGAAATCTTGCCATGAAAGGACGCGAGAGAGCATTTTGGCGCAAACAGGCTGGTTACGTGTGAACGGGTACCCAGATCAACTCATTTCCAGGGCAGCGGAGAAACTTCTTAGGCAGCTCAAGAATGGGGCTCAGCCGAAAGAAGCCAAAAAGAAGAAAAAGCCGGCTGTGGTCCCGTATGCACACTGCTTGTCACATGGGCTGAAAAAAGTTGCGGCAAGATACGACGTTGATGTCGTCTTTTCTGCACCTAGAAAACTTAGCGCAATGTGCAAACAGGTCAATCAGAGGCACTACGGCAAGAGCAAGAGGGATGCTTGTCAGGTGCGTCATGTGTCGCCATCTATACCTTGCGAGGTAGGGGTGGTATACCCGGTCCCCTTCTCCTGCGGTGTCATGTACATTGGCCAGACTGGCAGGTGCGTTAACAAACGCTTGACGGAGCATGAAAACACCAGGAACAATGACCCCCTGTCTCACACAGGCTCCCACAGCAGGCAATGCCAATGCAGGCATGAAAAGGATTATGCAGAAAGGAGAGCTAAAGGGGACCCCCTTGCCTAGGCGTCTTTCCAGTGCAAAAAGTGCCAATGTGTTCCCGATTACAAGAACACGTGCATCCTGTTCCGACATAACAATAAATTTACACGCGAGGTAATGGAAGCTTTTTATATTCACCACAACGTTACAAAATGTATCAGCAGCCCTTCCATAACGTTATCCGAGAGGGAATTGAGCTATCTGACCTCCCATGTGCCTTCCAGATAACTTTTGTTGATTGATAAGTAGCTCACTGTTTGTATTTATACGCTTTTCGATCTTCAATAAAAAACCAGTTGATAGTCAGCGCCTGTTTGTGCTTGTCCTTCGTCTTTTGTCCCATTCGTGTTTCGCTGAGAGCGAAAATGAACACTTACCAACTCGCCCAAATTTCCGCCTTGCTGAAATGCTTTAATCTGTGCCACTGACTGAACAAATACATTGGCTAGGATGAGTGCACAAAACTAACGAAGATAAATAAAGCCCTTCCCTTATCGCAATCAAGACAAACTCAAGTGTGGGCATTAAGGAAAATAAATAATATGATAGAGTGAGAGAAATCTTGAAGACGAACCGTCATATGCTACTACAAGGGTTCCCTCCAACCAATGGCATCGGCCTATTGCCATGGCGTCGTGGTTAACCGCCTTGAATCTGCTTGCGCGCACTGCTAGCGCGCGTGACGGCTGCAAGGCGGCCGACCCGCACATAATTGCAACAGGCTGATGTCGCTGGTTGGAGGGCGTAGTTTGAGGGGCACATGCTGCTCTTCTTCAGCTGTATTCGAATACGGATCTCACTTCCCGGCGTAGACTTGATCAGCGACGAGTTAACAGAGTTAGTTTGTTACTTTGCAGTCTATCTGTGACTGTAAAGTATGCGGGGGCGTTCCAGGAATCATCATGGGTGTCTTGTGCGAAATGGTTCCGTTGCGGCTCCTGTCACTCGGCTTCTCTCTGTTGTCGGCTCGGGCCCTAATAGCGTGCTACTTCGCCCCGAGCGTCTTTCATCTCCTTTTTCGGAATTGTACAGGGTAAGGCGCCTTGACTTGGCAATTACGCGCTGGTTCTTTTTGGGCGGCAGCTCAGGAGGCTTGGCACTGGGGTTTCTGGCTGCTGAGCAAGCTTGACCGGATGACGGTGCACTGTAAAAATGAGATCAGAGTATTAAATGAGTTAGGGCGCTCGACTACTGACCCGGAGCTCCCGGGTTCGGACCCGACCGCTGCGGCTGCGTTTTTATGGAGGCAAAACGCTAAGGCGCCCGTGTGCTGCGCGATTTCAGTGCACGTTAAAGATCCCCAGGTGGTCGAAATTATCCCGGTGCTCTCCACTACGACACCTCTTCCTTCCTTTCTTCTTTCACTCCCTCCGTTCCCCCCTTTCCTTACGGGGCGGTTAGGTGTCCAACGATATGTGAGACAGATACTGCGCCATTTCCTTTCCCCAAACACCAATTATTAAAGAAAAACGCATGTCTGAAATATATCTAATATCACGATAAGGGGCGGCCCTTTTAGTACTGGTCAACTTTACGCAAATAAAGAGCGTTGCGTTCTGTGCTGGAAGCGTGCTGTTTTATGCAGGAACAGATTAGGCATACAATAGCCTATAAATATTACACTGCATTGACGCTGTGAAATGCACTCTTCTGGGTAGTTGTAAAACAAAGGTCCCTCGTATGCTAAAGCACGAGGAGGAATGAGATATTGAAACGGGGGCAGGCATGCAAGCTTTTCTATTCTTAAATTATCCGGATGACGTTAGAATGCATGAATCACCACGTGGTGATAACCTTTGACCACTAAATTATTTATTATTGAATTCTTTTTCTCAAGCTTTTTAGGCTTCAACAACCGAATGACGATTGTGGTGCCAAGGGTGGGTGACATCACGTCAGCATAAAAAAAAATTCAGTATTTATCGCTGGTGCTTCATTTGCTTTCATTCCCGTTCTGGCAACAGGTTGCCTTTAGCGTTGTAGTGAAATAGAACGCCGAATAAGTGATTATATTGACGTTTTGTTTTATGTATCACGTGACCTAAACCCATCTTTGTCGTCGAAATCATCGTCCACCTGGGGAAATCTAAAAGCAGCATCATCAGAGAAGAGATCAAGTTAAATTATTCAGCTGCCTTAGGTTAATGCGACATGGTGATCCATGCGCAGTAATCTATAAAGCATTATTACAGAGACGACAACACGGAAGCAAGAATTTGATGTCTATTCGCTTGTGATTTTTTTGTGCTCTTTCTGACCTTACTGCGGCGTTCATGTACGTCGGGCGCGGCGTAAAAATCAATTAGATCGCCTGATGTGACAATTTATCTGACAGAAGTAAAGGCTTACAATTACAATACTCTTTTTTAATAGGGTGCATTTGAATCTCCCGTTGTATACTGTGCACAGTCAGTGTGCTGTTCTTTTTGTAGCGTCCATCAACGCTACAACCGGGAAGCCTCCTCGGCCAGCAAAAGAGGTGTCCAAATTGTTCCACACAACGGAAGGCAAAAAGAAAAATTCAGACTAGGCTGACATTTTCAGTAGCTTTCATGTGCCAAAGTTTTTCCAGGCTACCAGATACGCCTTAGTTGAAGTATACGCATTAAATTCAAGCACATGGCTACATTCACATGTGAGCGATTTTAAAAGTGCAGGAGTTTACATTCCACCTCAAGCGAAACGCCTCCGCCTCTCAAGGAAATAGAACCGGCGAACCCGCTTGCAGTTGCGAAACGTACTAGTAGATTCACCCTCCCCATGCCAGAGCAGTTAACACTCTCGCCTCCCCCCCCCCCCCCCCCCCCTCTAAACGGGCCGTAAACCTTGCTAATCATGAACGCTTTGCACAGAGGAAGACTAGCCCTCTTGTGAAAGGACCCTTTGGCTTTTCTATCGAATATTCACATTGTGTTTAATATATTTACAGATCACCAGGGAATAAAATGCCATTACCCCTTAATTTAAATTTTTTTTCTTACATTAACCTTCACCGCGCGTGCGACCAGCAGCGCCAGCAGCAAACGAAACGCGTATTTGACTTGCATAGTATCCAGAATATTAAAAATTCGATCGCGAAGTGTGTCGGCCACCGAATGTGACCATGAAACGATTCAGTCGTCATATGGGCCACTGAAATTGCTATGCGGAGATTAAGTAGCTCTGAGGACTAAATCAGGCATCAGCATTCTTTGACCTCAGGACCTGGTTTCATTTACTTTTTGTACAACTTTCCTAAAACATTCAACCAGCCCCTGCTGGCTACCTTTAGCTCATCGCACATAACGTGACCTTCTAGGACAAACAGCAATTGCCAGTAAGCGCTCGCGCACTGTGCGCGCTGAATTATTGGTGTCCTGAGCCAACCAACGGGAATCACTTCACAAAGTGTTTCGTCCCATCCAGAGCTGGCCAGAAGCGGCGTGTACATGGTGACGTCAGTGGTGTTCTGCGCGTACTTCGTTCGCTGGAGCTCCCCTGCACTCATCATCTCTAGCGCGGCCAGGAGCTCGCACTGCTTCACTCCATTCCTGGCCAACAACATCCGAGTCGAGTACGGCACGCTGGAAATCTTCCTGCTGTTGGGCGCCCTGTCTCTCAATGGGCTCGTGGCCGCGCTACTTGTGAAGATGCCGCCTTGGTTACTGCGACACAGGAATAAGGTGAGTGGGAACTCTGGCTCGAACCGGAAGTCTGGAGGAAACCAACAGTGTTCCTCAATGCACGCGCAGGACGAGAAGTTAGGATTCACAGAAAAGAATTCTCACAGTTCAGTTCAGTTCAGAAAAACTTTCCGGCAGATGGTGGTCTCCCTACCCCCTCTCAGGCTCGGCCGAAGCCTAAGCCCGATTAGGAGAAGAGGCCGTCGACTGAGGACGGTGTAGCTGATGCTTCACGGCCTCAGCCGCCACGCGGGTGGCTTTGCGCTGCGCGTTGGGGTCCTCGCTCTGCAGCAGCGCCTCCCAGGCTTCAAAACTATTTATTTCTTCCTTAGCCCCTGGTGAGCTAAGACATTCCCAAGTAATGTGGTTTAGTGTACCCTTTTCCCCACAGTCGATACATTTTTCGTCACCTGGGTTCTTAGCAATTTTGACTGGCGATATGTATACCCCTGCTTGGATCCTCCTCCAGATATACGCCTCTTTGCGAGTAAGGGATACGTCTGGAGGAGGGTATATTCTTCTTCCTAATTTGTAACCATTCGTAATTTCCTTGTACGTGATTGGGGCATCCTTAAGATTTGTGCAGACCGGTTGCTCCGCTGCTGCCCGGATGTAGGTTACTCGGGCTAGCAGGTGAGCGGCCTCGTTACCAGCTATTTCTTCATGTGCTGGTATCCAGAATAGTGCAGCAGACCTGTGTTTTGGCATGCCTTCAAGAATGCGTTTGGCTTCCCAAGAGACCAAGCCCTTACTAAAATTTCTGACAGTGAATTTACTGTCGCAAAGAATGTACCCTGCATTTGATCCTGCCAGGGCGAGCGCCACCACCACTTCTTCAGCAGTTTCCGTGTTCTGGGTTCTGACTGAGGCTGTGATCAGGGGTTTTCCCTGACCGTCTACAACGGCCGAACCGCAGCCCCCTCCAGACCCTCAGCAGCGTCTACGTATGCTACCTCCTCAGCAGGCAGCTCTCTGAACTTTTTTCCCGTAGCCTTGGCCCTATGTTTTCGTCTATCTTTGTTGAACTGAGGGTGCATGTTTTTCAATATGGGAGGAATTTTTATTTTGGACCTGGTGTCGAGAGGTGTATCTACCTTGCCTTCTATTTTGCTGTCAGGCTGTACCCCCACCCATCCCAAAATTTTCCTGCCTGTCCGGGTTTTGCTAAGTCGTTCAATCTGTGAAATTCTAACTGTTGCCTTAAGCTCCGCCCATGTGTTATGAACCCCCATTTTTTCTAGTTCTTCAGTGGATGTATTTACAGGATAACTTAGGGCTCTTTTTACACTTTTCCTAATGATTATATTCTGTCTGTCTACCTCCCCTTTGTTAAGTTCCATGAAGGGGGTGGCGTAGCAGATCCTGCTTGTGATGAAAGCCTGCGTGAGCCTGAGCAGGTTCCGCTCCTTCAACCCCGTTCCTTTGGTAGCTATTCTTCTAATTAATCCTGCTATCTTATCTGTATACTGTTCTAGTTTCTTTATTGTGCTAGCGTTCTTGCCTTTGGAATTGATGAAGAAACCAAGGATTCTGATTTCCTCAACTCTGGGAACCTTGCGGCCCTCAACTATGATGTTGATGTCTGGCTTAGGTCCGTATATTCCTTTGGCGTACACTAGAACCTCTGATTTTTGAGGAGAGCAGGCCAGCCCTCTCTCTTTGGCATATTTAACAATGATGCCCGCAGCCTGTTGTAGCTTATCTCTGGCTTCGAACGTACCAGGTTCGCTGATCCAAAGGTTTATATAATCGGCGTACAAGCTGAATTTGAGGTTGCTAATTCTGTTGAGCAGGGGTGGGAGTCCTCTCATTGCTATATTGAAAAGAAATGGGGATAGTACTGCCCCTTGTGGCGTGCCGGACCCCCCTATCTTAATTGGTTCCGACTTTGCATCCTGAAACCTCAGTATCGCTTCTCTGTTTGCGAGAAAGTCCTTTATGTAGTTGTATGTTCTTAGGCCCAGGTTTGCTTCCTGTATGCCTGTAAGTATAGCTTCATGCCTAACATTATCGAATGCCTTAGTTAGGTCTAGGCCTAATATAACTTTCAACTAATGTGAACGGTTCCTGATTATATCCTGCTCTAGTCTTAGCATTATATCCTGAGTGCTTAACCCTGGTCTGAAGCCAACCATCTCGTGTGGCCATTTGTTATTGTCCTCCATGTGCCTGGAAAGTCTGTTGAGCACTACATGCTCCATTACCTTTCCTACACAGGATGTAAGTGAGATTGGTCGCAAACTATTGAGTTCCTCGGGTTTCCCCGGTTTTGGTATAAATACTACTTCTGCCTGTTTCCAGGCTTTGGGAATCTTTCCGGTTTCCCATACTTTCCCAATGTAGGCCGTGAGGTTGGTGACGGATACATCATCAAGGTTTTTAAGTACCTTGTTGCCAATGCCATCTGAGCCGGGTGCCGACTTAGTTTTTAGATTGCATAACGCAGCACGCACCTCCGCTTCCGTGATTGATGCATCCAGCTCCGGGTTGTCCTCACCACCATATTCTGGTAGAGGCCCAGCCGGTTCCTGGTTGATATATACTTCTGCCAGACGCTCGCATAGTTGTTCATCTGTGCCGTTGAAACTGTGCCTGACTTTCGTTTGTCTAACTCTTGCCTCTGATTTGGTATTATCTGGGTCCAATAAGTGTGTGATTATATTCCACGTCTTTGTCACACTCATTCCCTTTTCCATCTGGTCGCAAGCGCTTAGCCAATTTTGCTCGCATACCTGAAATGCATGCTTTTCTATCTCCCTGTTGAGTTTGCTTAGGTCCCTCGTTATCCGCCTGTCGTTCTTATTTTTCTTTTTCATTTCCTCGAGGGTCGTTTTCTGCCGAAAAAGACTGAGAAGCCTGCTGTCCACGTTTTGTGGGGCGTCCTTGTCCTCTACCTCAACTGTAGTGTCCTCTACGTGTTTTTTCAGCAGGGTGGTCCTCTCGCATATGTCGGTTATGCTGCCCATGTGTTCTGCTTCTCACAACTCCGCTTATGCTGACGCTGACGTAGCATGCGCCATCGAATCGTTGTTGCCAGAGGTCTCGCAGGATCTCGTTTCAAGAGGACCACGAGATGCTGTTGAATAGAACTCTCCTCAACAAGAGAACGTGCTGTGCACAAATCAATGTCCTTGTGACATCAGCGTTACTAGCACTAATCCGGAACACGCTGAAGGAGTTGTGACTGTTATCTTTTCGAAATACCAAGCCCCAAAGTGCATTGATTTCGCGTTCCTGAGGAAAGCTGTCGGATCATAGGGTAAAATAAACTGGAAGGTCTTCGCAGCACACGCGTTCCTCTTGTACTCCATCTCTTTTGCCGTGCAGTACTACGCGCTCATGAGCGTCATTCTTTTTCGTTTGGATGTGACGCTACAGCTTGGCATAGAAGCCGACTTCGCGGCGTACCTTCTCCTTGCCTTCAATTCTGACGTCGTGCTGGGGTGCATGGTCATCAGAGTCCTGGTGGACCGCCGCTGGCTGTACGCAAATACCACGCTGGCACTGGGCTTCTGTGGCAGTGCGGTAGTTGCGAAGGCCTTGTGTGGTCCCCATCCGGCGCTGAGCTCTCGGCGTGCGCCAAGGCCTATGCTGCGGAGTGATGGGCTCTATGCTCTGTTCCGTGCTCATCAAGGACTTCAGCCTCGAAAGCCTTTTTCATGTGTTGGGCGGCTGCTATACCATAATGGGCGCCTTGTCATGCGCCAGGCCTGCACTCCTAGGCAACCTTTTGCTTGCTAATATCTCTCTATTTCACTTACGCGTCACTGAAATGTGTATTCACTACGCGGGCAAATTGTCTTAATCACTGTTGAATTTAAAGTTTGCGCGCAACTTAAGCGCATAAAAGCTTAGTCTGAATTCGCTTAATGCATAGGCCACACGGAAGCTTCACCCGTCTACTTTATAGCGTGGTTACCAATATCTTTTGGCACATCTTGAACTTGTTTTAATGTCTTTTATCTGAAACCTTTGCTTTTATGGCACTGTTTCGCGTATTTATTGCATCTATTTTGTTTTTTTTGTTCCCCTTGTGCTTCGAATTTACATTTAATTTTGTTGCCTGCAACTATACGTACTCCATCATATGTACCTTAGTTTTCTCAATCCCCACGGGGTTTGACTTCTGATCTGTAGAATGGGGGATGGAGCCCCAGTCACACTGGCCGATCTATTAAAAATATAATATTTATTTATTTATTATTTCAAACATTCATTTATTACTTTATTTTCTTGATCCGTGGACAGAAAACACGTTGATTGCGTCCGATTTGGCCCGCAAAAGCTGCGGTGGAGGGTATGGGGCTATTTTAGATACCGGTTAAGACGGTCTGTAGTTGATGGCGCCGGTAGATTGGTGGCAACAGTACGCTGAACGCTACACAATCTGTCACCAAGGTGCGGCGTCTTCGGGTACTGGACGAACATCAGTTATAAGCATGCCACATGCCCTGGTGGGTTCAGGGATACATCTTGTACCACGGTAGACCAGGTCCGCGTCAGTCTCATTCTGAAGGATTGAAAATGCAAAAACATTTATGTGCTCCCTAATGTCCACCCGTCACTCTGAAGGACCTCAGGTGGCAAAAAATAATCCGCAAGCCTCGACTATATTGCCTCTAGAAACCGCGATGAAACTTCAGGACATTAAACTCGACATATGAATTTCACATACCTGGCCCTACCTCCTTCTCCACGGCTATTAAAAATACAATGAGGACTCGTCCATACAAATTTTTTTATTAAAATCAGATTTGCTGGCTCTTTATAGTTATGACGACGTTTATCCAGCAGCAGAAGACCGTTTACTTGAGAGGAAATTGAATTTGAAAATCTTCCCGCCCGTCGGTTTGAGCCTGTGACGTCAGCACCGACGAGGTCAGATATGCACCATTTTGAAGCGAATGTAGGTGTAGCGTAGCCTCAAGGATTCCTGTCTTAAATCGGCGCCGACGCGTGCATTTTAATTGCGAAATTGACCAATGGGGGCTACGCCTGTATTTTTTTTTTGCCTTTTCCAGCTCATAAAGCTCTGTTTTAGGCCAGAACTTTCAATCATGTCAACACAGGCCAACTTTCATTGTTTGCCTATAAGGTTAAGTAGAAAAATAACCGGGTACAGTTGCATGCACGGCTTGCAATGTATCTTGATCACTTTTATCCCCGTCTCCACATCGAGCGAGGTCGTCAGCGTGGTAAACACCTTTTCTTTTCACATTTCTTCTGCAGGTTATTTTAAAGATGTCCTGGGGTCCTAGGCTGGCATTCAGTATGTTTTCGCTTCACTCAATGCCCTCCTAGCAATCATATGGACGATCAGCGAGCCACGCTCAAGTATAAACGATCAACAAAATCATCCCAGTAGCCGTCGTGGTGGCTCAGTGGTTATGGCGCTCGGCCGCTGACCCAAAAGACGTGGGTTCGATCCAGGCCGCTGCAGTCGAATTTCGATGAAGGCGAAATTCTAGAGGCCTGCGCACAGTGCGATGTCGGTGCATGGTAAAAAACCCCCGGTGGTCGAATTTCCGGAGCCCTTCTCTACGGCGTCCCTCATAGCCTGAGTCGCTATGGGACCTAAAACCCCCATAAACCGTAACTAAAGTCCTCCCATCATAAATTCTAGTTTAGTGACATGCACTTGAAACAGTCGAAAAACAATGAAGCTGTACTTCATAACCTACAGCAAATCAGAACCCCAGTGTGGGTATGTGTCATCTTTTGATAGCCTAACAACAACAACAGCTTCCACATGCACAAGGCATGGAAGGCCGCCACGCGCATATGCTTCAGAATTTAGGCACTGGTCTCGTACACTTCAGTTATGTTCTGATTGATATATGATCGATACCAATGTTTGTTTAAATGCAGAGTGTTTCCCGCTATTCAACACAGAATTTTCTTTGAAAAACCTTGGAAGATACGTCTGTGCGATCTTTGCAGGTTGATTATACGGCATGGCGGTCATTATTTACGTAATACAGTCCAACGAAAACACAAGCAATTAACAAAAATAAACAGATCAACTATTTATTTTTTTTGTTTTAGGATACAAGATTATGTTGGGAAATTAGGAGCTTTCGACCTGGAAGACGAGCTCAAATCTTAAAAGTTGTGAATCATCATCGTGCTTCGAGATGTGGAGCGCAGAATAAATACGCGTTTTGCAGCTCGTTAAGTTGACTTTAACGCGTTACGTGCTGATAAAATGGCGACGCTGCACTTGGTATTCTCATGGGAATCACTTCAACATCATCTATATCTTAAAGGAAGTAATCTGCGGCCACATTTCATTCAAGGCACGCACATTTTATCAGATATGCAACGTGGACGAAGTCAACTTGAAGAGACATGAAAAGTTTTTTTTTTCACGTTCGTTATTTCGCAGCATGATGCCAGTTCTTGAATTTCAAAAAGTGTGCTCGCTTTCGATATTGACGGGCTTCAGTTTCGCAATAAAACCTCGCGCTCGAAAACTAAAATAAAATAGGAAATCAGTAATTTAATTAAATATTAGTCTTTTCATTGGACTTTAGGACGCAAATAATGTCCCCCTTTGCTTAAAATAAAGCCACAGACATCGCGCCGAAATATTTTTCCGGCTTTTAAAAGAAAAAAAATCTGAAATGATTAAATTGAAACGCCCTCTACTGCAAGTATTGCAAAAAACCTTCAATCATGAAGCACTATTTGAATATAGTGATGTCTGTTGTTTTTCAGCTCTTACTCCATTTATTCACAAAAATTGCGCGAGATTTGCACGCTTGCTGATCACCTAGAAGTTCCGGAGAAAAACTTATTGTCGTTTCCTAGGCTATTGTGTCATAGCGACACAATACCATAAGTGTTTTTCGCACCTCCTCTACCTCAACGTCCCCACTGTCAATAGGACACTTTCTGTTTACATCACATCTGCTTGTTATACATACACTGCCGAAAACAGCGTTGTAATAGAGTCTAAGAAAACCCTGGTGAAGACCAGCGAAACTTGACTGTTGCTAGCGCTAGGGGACGGATGCAACGAATACCCTCTATTATACGATGAAAATTACGTTCTAACGCGATAGAGTTAAAGGTATCGGTCTGCTGAGAACCAGGCATAGTTTGCGTTGCCGCCGGATTGGTCGAGAGGTTCGTGACGTCGCGCGAGGAGGTCTGATACGAAAAGTAATTGAAACTTTTTAAAACTGGGGACTACAAAGTCTCACGTGGCTCAACGTTTTTATGGCGTGCAAATATATGAAATAAATAAATTTCCGTGAAATGAAAATAGGGGTAGTTTGTTGGCAATCGGTTCCATGGCCCTTAGGCTGGAGACAACCTGCCCCTAGGCCGCGCAAGAACTTTTTTCTTTATTTCATAGAACTACAGCAACCGACAGGCGTCTAGCCTTACTTAACCAGGACGCATCCAAGAAACCCGACATGCATAGTTACAAATGCATCCTGCTATCACTCTGCCTGCACGTCGAAATTCCGAGAGGCACGCACATGCATCGAGCAAAGATAGGCAGCCAGACAGGAAATAGATCCTGCGCATTATATCTCGCCGCACCAAAGAACACTCCTCTCTGAACAGAAACTACGAAGGACGTCGCGGCTATGCGTGCTGATGTATCATGCGGCCCTTTCCCAAGCTAAACATTCTGATCAGCACAAAATTACCCCATGGAACCTTACAGCCTTATATTTAAGGCAAAAAATCTTACATTAAAGGGCGTGCTCTCAATGCCATTTTTGAAAGTCTCAATGTCCTTTTTGAACGTCCGTTGAAGAGTGCTCCAAAAAACACTCAATCATGCACGCAGGCACTTTCGTACGGCAAGACTGAAGCGGGGCTTTATACGCTTGTCGTGCGGTCTTTGACATAATATAAACACAGCTTCCATGTCTGCCTAGGCAAGAGGTGAAACTGGCGGGAATTATGAACGCTAACGTGTCATACACTTAAAGGCGAAGCGCGCAGGAAATAAAGTGCAGTAAAGGACGTAAGAAATCAGTTTTCCTTGTCCTACGACACAAGTTTCCCACTGGGGGAAACATCTTACGTATAGCACCCGGCAACAAGTGGCCTAGTTAGTAAATCACCCTATGAACCGACTTGTTCGGATTGGCTATTGTGTTTCTTCACATACTTGCATGTTCACGACGCACGACATATAGTTCCGTTTCCTTCAAGTAAAACTACGGGCAGCGGTATGCTCCTTTCATCCTTACCCCGAAGCCTGCTATAACAAGAAAAGCAGGAAAGCAGCGGCGGCCGTATTGTCTATGAAACAGACGGTGCCTGGCAGCGCCGTTAGGAGTTTCAAACTCATGTCATGTTTTCAGCATGGCTTACACCAACATGGCTTACGATGGAGCCCACGCTGTACTCCGTGTGGATTTCCAGCAAAATTCGATGCAAACGAAGCACTTTGCTCTCTGAAAGCCAAGCGAAAGCATGCCTAGCAATTATTCTGCAACTATGAGACTGGGCAGCATCACTTCCGAAAATAAATTTTGGCGACGAGAAGAAATATTTGTCTCCTGACTGTCAGCATATCGATAAATTGTGCAGTAATAGACACAGTTGACATTCCGTTTACCGTGTACCGTGTTACCTTTACCGGAGAGCAAGGGGCCGCCCACCGCCAGTGAGCACGTGCTGATTGGTACCGATTCGTCAGGCGCACACGCAGCTGCCGGATATACCTGGCGCCATCTGGCACCCGCAAGGGGATCGGCGCATGCGCAGTGACGAAGTTCCGGCTCTCGGCAATCCGGCAACGGTGGCGGTAACACTGCACACGGTATGCTAAATGTGTCTAATGTCTCGTTTCGTACGTAGTCACCTTCTGAGCCCAAAGCCGGTTTCCAGAGCCTGCCACATTTAGAGGCAACTAGCGAAGTTTTGAAACGTCGTTAGAAATGCCTACGAAATTGCGTGTTGATAAGCACCCGCGTTAGCAACCGTAATGAAGCCAGTAGAGAGTTATAGCATATCGTTACCGTGTTTACGTTACCGTTTACCGGGCCCGGCAAGCGACGTCTGCGCATGCGCCGCCACTTATCGGTCCGCAAACACTTTACGGAATCCCTTTTAGCGTTGCGGAGAGTTAGCGTTCGGTTGTAAACAAACATGGCGGCGCCCTGCACGGCCGCTTCGGACCAAATACAGCACCGCTGCCGCGTTCTTCGGCGCCATTTCTCGCTATACATGAAGGCGTTCGCTTTTAATTTGCAAACTCTCACTCGTACGTTGAGGTTTGAGTAACAACTAGGGCATGTTTTTGAGATTATTTGCCTATTTTTGAGCAGTTAAGCCTGACTATATGTGGTGTACATAGCCAAATAGCAACGACTACACTGCAGCTCTTCAGTTTCGTGCCCGATTTAACATTTTTCTATATTTTCATGATTTTTTCCTCGAAAGAAAAAGACTGGTAATTCTCTGGGTATATTCATCAGTAATTGTAGAAAATAAAAAGTTTCTCCGGCCTGGTGTTGGCGCGTTTAACTTACTGCCACTAGATGGCGCCACAGGGCTCACTTCCAAACACAGAAAGAAGCGACGTTGCGGCACGGCGAACAGGTGTCGTAGTTGTGCTTTTTTTTTACAGCGCTCGCAACGCAACGTGCGCTGTGTATGCAAGCTTACTGAGGTCTACGTAGTGAAATTGTCAACTGGCCAGGGTAGGCAAAGGTGTCTAGCCGCATGGGCACATTTGGAAAGCCGCTGAGTCGGCTGTTAGCTGAAGTGTATTCGGCACGTCTTTATCTGCAGAGAAAAAGATTATTAAATTGTATCATTTCACTGCTTAGAAATGATTGCAATGCATTCGTTTTTTTATCATTAAAAGCTGGGCATCTGCTATCATTTCACTGCTTAGAAATGATTGCAATGCATTCGTTTTTTTATCATTAAAAGCTGGGCATCTGCTATCATCATCTCTTGTTTTAGCCCTACGGTAACTTGTTACGGGAGAGTTGGTACGCTAAAACGTCTTCGGGCGTGCGCCGTGCTAACCGGAAAATCCGGCGTCCGGTAACACGGTAAACGGTAACGTAAACACGGTAACGATATGCTATAACTCTCTAGTGCCACGAAATAAGAGAATATGAAACCCACATATGTTAACGGTGAAATAATTTCAGTACACACAGAGTAAATGTTATACACTGAAGTGCAAAAAAAATTTTAACATGCAACCGGCTTGTTCCGTGGGTGCAAGTAGTTCGAACATATTGCGTGTGGAACGCATGCACGATCTGTGACGACATGAAAGAGAAGTTTTCAATCTTTTACATGGGAAACAATATTTGCGGCGCTTATGCATGGTTGGTACACAAGTACAGTGTTCAAAAGTTTGCTACCTTGAAAGTGTCGAGATTTCTATAGGTGCTCGTAACAATTACCAAAGACTACGAATAAGTAGGCTCTCTTGTCTACAAGTCTGCAAGCATAGGGGTTTTAGCGCAACTCATGAATCCATGGGGATAAGCGAGTGATAAGTGAGTGGGGATAAGTGAGTGTGGTCATGTGCTTTAATTCCCTCAAAAAAAAATAATAAAACGAGAGGCCTAGGCTAATCCTTCGTCGGAAGAACACGGGCCGGACTGCTACAATGGCTCTCTAAAGAACCCCAGGGGATCAAAATTTCTGGAGGCCTTCACTACGGCGTCCTTCATAGCTTGAGTCCCTTTGGAACGTTAAACCCTCCTAAACAAGCAAACATGCAAGCAAGCAAACAAACAAACAAGCATTCACCAATTTCGAAATTCACAGCTGAGCGTTTAAAGCCATATTTAGAATGCTAGTTAACAGATGTCTTCTAAGAACGCTGAACACAAAAAATGCTGGCTGGTCCTCTACACATAACCTTACAGCATTCTTTCCAATGCGGAAAAGCCGTGATCATTATTTTGGTACGCTATTACCTCCATGTCGGAACAAACTGTCCGTGTCGGCGTCAGGGACCGTTTGAAGTCTCGCAGTTGGAGCAACCGTCCGCTCCGGCAACCCAGGTCACATGACCTTGTGGTATAATCACAACCTGCGAACCAGATTTTGGGCATGCTGGCCACCATTGCAGGTGGCAGTTAATTAATAAAGTGTCGCGAGAGGTTGCTCGTGAACAGAATCGTCAACCTCACAAGCCACACGTACCGGTGGCAGCACCCGCCATCGTAGGACATTGACGCATTACTAAAACGCTGTACCAATGTTCCAGAAGTTGCATAATCACCTACCGCGATCTAAGAATTATAAGTGAAAAATGACCAATCCGCACAGATAGGCATTAACCCATGAATGATATCGCGTCTTACCTTTAAGGCAGTGCTTAAATGTCCCCTTTTTTAATTATTTTTATTGTAATTATTTTCTTTAACTGTAGAAGTAAAATGCTTTTGAGTCCCAGTAATACCAGTGCTTGCGGACCTCAGGAGAAATATTAATGATGTTGCCTAGTGCCCTGGTTACCTCAACTCTAAAAGCTAACTTCTTAATCCTTACAAATAGGCCCCGGTTGCAGCTAGGAAGTTGTAATGAACCATTAGAAATAGTCATGTAAATTTTTTAGTTTTCGAAAAAATTGTTGCTCGGCAACCTTCGACCATATCACACGTGATTCGAAAACAGCGTAGTAGCCGTGTACGCATGGCGATGCCCATTTGTGGACATCACCTTATGGCACACGTCCCACGTGACCTTCTGTGTCGCACCCACGCTGCGCTTCTGTGTGCTGCCCGCTGGTTCAGCCGAACATGACCAGAAATAGGAGGGCTGACAGCGGAGAGGGGATGACACCCCGCACGGGCTGCCACTTTAAAGGGGGGCCGGTCACGTGACTAACCAGTGCACGTAGCCCATTCCTCAAGCCAGGCGCAAACAGGGCGAAGGTAGGGAAGGTTTCTGGGATAGGACTGTTTGAGTGCGTAATCATTTCGCATCCATGCAGCACAGCTATACTAGGGGGAGGGAGCCCACACAGCCAACCCGCAAAGGCTGGTCTTTTTGTGGACAATCTTTATCGCATGCCGCATAGCACGAATTCACTGTATTACCAGATATGGAATCGCCATTCATTTTTTTTGTTTTAGTGTTTGGACGCTTTACAATAGAGCGCTGCGTAGAAGACACTGCAGCAGCTGACCGCCGTTGAGTTCTACATTTCATGTAGTGGACCCCGAGGCTCGGCCGACTCATGTGCTGACAAAGATTTTGTTGGCCAGCAAACTCATTGTAGGATGAAACGTAATGAGCGTGCTTACCGCGCAGTGTGAAGGGACGTAGTAGCTGTAAGCGAAGAAACGAATCTTTGCGGGGAAAATTTTAATGCGCACTGTTTTGAGTGTCTGACCCGGGCAGACATGCGCACTGGTAATGTATCAAGGAGACTGTACAACAAACTTTTAAAAAATTCGTCCAGTTCAACATATTTGCGAGCGATCATGCTTATTGAAGTCTTAGCTAAAATGTCGGATTTCATCGTTGAAGTTTGTTTTGGCTTTGCATGGGGCCTTGATTACATAGCAATACATATCGAAAAAAAATACAGGTAACGTTGCGTAGCACTGTATTGACATGTAAAACAGCGCCGCTCTCCACCATACACAGATAATAATAGTCAACATAAAATATTTTGCGCGTATTGTCTCATTTATTTTAGTCCTGCCGTATTAACGGCGTGCGATCACTAATTCTCAGAAACGAATCCTCGCACCGCGGAGTAGATTAGTACAAAAAATTGCGCATATCTGATGTCTTCCTCAACTTATCACGGTGCATTATGAATCAAATAACAGGAATAGTATGGTTCCCGTTGTGTACAAGTGCAGGGTCAGTGAAAATGCTCCGATGGGCTCCTTTAAAACATGACATTTTCCAGCGGGCATGCCACAAGTGAGCATCTGAACCTTTGAAGTTCGCAGCATCGACACAACTTCGATTTGAACCAAACGTTCCACACATCTTCAAGTTGGGACTGCGAAGCGAATCGATTCCCAGAAATAGCCATGAGATAGAGTGCGAGACGTAGCGAAATACATGTATTGCGCCGGAAACCATGAACGCATCAGCGCGCATATACTGCCAGCATTGCCGGTAACAGCTGTGGACAAGATACAGCGCAGGAAAGATCACGCAGTAAATAATGTTCCGCCTTAAAATACAAAGCAACTGCACATAAGAGTCCATCCGTATTAGGAGGTCATAACCTGAGGTTTCATGCCAACCATCTGACTGGGTGGTACTTTACTGCAGTCAACAGTCGCCGTGCTCATCAGACAGAATCTCTTCGAATATGCTGTCAGCTGATGTCCGAGGACACATTTCAGTGGTGCTATCCGAGTTCGGGCTACAGGGTCCACTGAGAGGCTCGTCAGTTCTACCTGGGTAAGCATCGGCGGCAGCAGATGAGGCATTGCTGCGGCTTAGTGAAGCGCCAGCGCTTGGGATTCCCAGAAGAAAAATCTGCAGCCAAAGTCAGCACTGCCAAGTTTCCGTTATCTGCCGTGAGACACCGCGTGTTAGCATGCAGAGAGCCTGTAAACTCTAAAATTCCCAATCAACAGGTAGCAAGAGGAACCAAGAAATGGGATGGCGACTTTTTTTATGAGAGCCTTAAAACAAGTTTTGAAAACCCGAAAACAAGATCACCCAATACCACGAAATCAAGATGTTTGTGCTTAGCCTGAAGAAAATTCATGGTTAAATGCGCGAAGTAGGTGAAACATTATAGGTAACGCCTTAATGCTACCCCTACCTCTTCTCCCACCTCGTATCCTGCGCTTCACAGGACTCGCCCACAACTGTAGCTGGAGCTGAAAATGAGGCGAATGAGACAAAAAAGGACACTCACCGCCTGTGTAATTTGGTGTGCCACGCTCATTTGCCACACCTCGTTCCGGCATAAGATTTTTATTTCCTTGGGGGCCGCAC
The DNA here is from genome assembly GCF_052857255.1 of Amblyomma americanum. NCBI lineage: Eukaryota > Metazoa > Arthropoda > Arachnida > Ixodida > Ixodidae > Amblyomma > Amblyomma americanum. The sequence goes on along the minus strand of NC_135498.1, from coordinate 90,727,180 downwards.
TGTCTGTCGGCGACCGCTGGCCTCACTGGCGCCTGGGATACTCACTGCTCCAGTTCATCTTCCTGGACATGGGTGATGCGCTCATCCCGAAGTGTGAAGGGAGCTCGCTGGTGCCTGCTGGACATCGTCGGAACCACGCTGTGAATGTCGCTGGCATTTGCTCCGTGCTCCATTGCGGTTGCTGCAGGGTTAATCGACTCAAGTGAACACTGTACGGGCATAAAGTTTACCGCTTCAATGACTTGCCTTTTTTTCGAATAAGTCGCTCTTGCAGAGCCCTTGATCAGCACCAGTTCTCAGACTTCGCTCCTGCCCTGCCCAGTACTCGTTTACCTTGCCCTACCTCTTTTTTTATTCGAGAAGTGTGCCATGAGGCATAAGTTTAAAAAGGAAGGGGGGGGGGGGGAGGAATGCACGGGATTGAAAGTTAAAAGAAGGAGTGAAGAACCGTTGCGCTGAGGTAGTCGCAGAGGTTGTTAATGAAACGGTTGTCCCTTGTCCACTTCACGAAGTCACTTTCGTGGTTCCACCGCAGGCCCACCTCCCTGAGGAGCCGTTTCCTGATAGCAGCCGTCGCTGGGCACGTCCACAACAAGTGCCGCACATCACAAATGTCCGGTGCAGCGCTACAGTGAGGGCACCTGGGTATCCACGACCGTCAGAAGCTGGTCGGCAAGCAGCAGATTGGGCCTTGCATTTGTTGTTGTTGTTGTTGCCCTCACAGAATGGCACATGCCGACATAGGGGGATTGGCCAAGAATTAGGGGGCACAGAGAGTTTTTCAGAAAAATGTTTCCTCGACGAAAATAAAATCAATGCTGAGGAAGGAAGAAGTAAAAAAAAGGAACAGATTACATTTGCTTCAATTCTCGTACTTCGTTTCTTTTTTGTTGTCTTCTGTTGGAGTGGCACATACCCACAGTGTAGACGACGATGATGATGATGTCCTCAAGTTTAATGGCCAGGGATTGGCAAGGGTGCGTTTTTTGTTCTCACTGCTCCGTGAAGGTTGTCATCATTTTCTTCTTCTACGTATTACGAACAGTTTATATTAATACTCGTTTGCTCAAAGCACATTATCTAGTAACCGTAAAAGGTTAACAATGCGTGCAGGAGGCTGTTTGTCGATACCTGAAGAGGAAGTCAAAAATCTGACAGGATTATGATGTTCACCTGTTTAATAGGATTTTTTAACGACTTGTTTTAGCAGTCTTGTAATTTCTTCATAATGCAGTGCAGCTCACCAGAGATTGCCCTGTAAAAAATTCCGGCCTGGTCCCGGGATGGCCATGACGTGCAGTTTCCTAAATCTCGTGACCAAACATACTTTACAAACGATGATTGCTTGCAAGAAGTAGATGGAAAAAGACATTGGTCTTAGCGCTTGGTGCAAGCGCACATTTTCTTCTGCTTATTAGGCTTTCTGTATAGCTGCCTAAAAAAGCATTTTACTGAACAGAATTTTGAGAGCGAAAGCTGTCGTATTGTAACACAGTCCACAACAACTGGCCAAAACTGAGTAGTCTGCCTCTTTAAGCGCATGTGAAAAAGCGAAAGCACTTCTGCGTGCCGCCTACTAGCCCTCAAGCCTACCGGAATCGCAACGGTCATATCCCAGCAGTCACCATTTGCCTTCCACAGTGTTCAGAAGGTCATCCATGAAGCCATCAAGTAGACTCTGAAGAAATGATTGGTTGTCGCTGTCAGTGCTCGGCCTAACTGGGCCACAGGGCGGCTGAAAAACTGTCTCTAATCTGGCATCCTCAGGCGCCAACGAAGTCTCAGTCGCGAAGAAAAATGATACGTCGTTCGACCGACACATCTTGAAAGGACTGATGGGAAAGCCTGCAACAAGAAAAAAAAACAAATGAGGAGGGGGTCAGGAAAACGTGTGTGTACTGTAAGCTCTTATGTTATTTCGTTAGATAAGCAAGTAAGATTGGAAGCCAACATCTCGAGTACATTTTTTATGGATTTACTGATTGTCCTGTAACATAATGGCGTTTGCGGCTGGCAGACTAGCCGAGGTATTGCACACCACGTAGGAGCGACGGCGTTTCGGGCTCATTACGGATATTCTAAAGGAAGGGCTAGTAATCATCTTGCGCAGGTCCCGATCGGCAGTACTGATGAGTAGTTGTCCCAGTAATCTAGGGTCACACCTCGGGCGCAGGAGGATATGGGAATGAGGAGAAGGTGACTAATATATGTAGAAAGTCTCCAGGTTGGACATACAGCTTGTAGGGCTCCGCTAGCCACTGTCGACCGCTGAGCTCTCTGTACCAGCCCTTGTTGGCCTTCACAGCGGTCGCTGGCCAGCAGAGTCGCCCATTGCTCCGCACTTGGGTTTTATATTTTGAGGACCCCGTCAATGTTATGGCAGGCCCACGTGATGTGCTACAGTGTAGATTTTGTGTGACACCAGGGACATTTCTCCGCTTGTATTGTAGGGTACATTTGTTAAGTTTGTGCAGGTTTGGAAAATAACCTGTCTGTAATTGTCTCCAAGTGACAGCTCCCTCTCTGCTGAGAGATTTGTGTGACAGGTAATATCGCATGCATTCTTCTGCCTCTATAGACTTCTAGCATGACCGACTATTCCTTGGGTGCTGGCACGAGTTCCGCTGTCTCGTTGAATGCTCGGAAAGTAGAGTATCCTCGAGCTACACTGTCAGCCTCTTGGTTCCCTGCCACCCCTGTGTGTACCGGTTCGAATACAATTTGTTGTTGTTGTTAGCCTTTCAACAGATGGCACATACCCACACTGGGGGATCGGCCAAGAATCGGGGGACTATTCACCTTTGTTCAGGTAATTAATATGAAAAGCACGCGGGAAAACAACAGCGGAGGATTTGTCCTCATGAACAGAAAAGGGATGAATGTTTTGATTTCAAAATTAGTAATAATAATAATAATAACAAAGAGAGGGACTGGAAAGGTCTATTAAGTCAAAATGTCCTAATTGAGAGGAAAGAGAACACAATATTGTGTGTGCTCTGGTCGTTTTCTTCTTCGTGGTTTTAAATTCTGTTGCTCACTGCGAGGAGTATACGAAGCGCGTGAAGACCAGTCCGGCCATTCATGTAATTTAGGCAGGCTGTTTGGGAGTCCATGAGTATTGTTAGCGACCGCCCGGTTCCATAGACATCTGTCACCGCTACAGCAACAGCCACTTCTTCGGCCTCTGATACAGTGCAGCCTCACATAGAGGCGCTGGTCATTTCGCGTTGAGATGAATCGACCACCGTGTTCACTGCAATTTCGGGGTCTTGTCCAGAGGACGTGTCTTCACACGGTCGTCTCTTGAGGAGCGTATGTTTTCTCGATGAATTCCGCGCTCGCTTTTCTTTTGCCTCAGCGGAGGTTGGGGTACATGTTCCTTGGTATTGGCGCTACCTTGGGGAACTTGCAACGCTTGTTGGGGATCGTTTCCACCCTCGTCATTTCTCGAATCTGCTAGCGGTATACGAGTAGGCAGTGCCATCCACCTAGGAATATGGATGCCAATAGCAAGAAGGCTGAAGACACGCGCACGCTAGGGAGCTTGTACGGCAATACGGTGACAAACAAGAGGCATACTACGTTGACATAGCAGGACCGTCAACCAGGGATTTAACATGGCTGCCGTAGTTAACCAGGTAACAAAGGTTGAAGGGCTCTCAATTCTGTGCGCGGAGATGTGGCAGCCATTGAGCTAGCCATTGAATATAATTGAAATTGGTAACTGAGGAAAGGGAATGACAGAGTAATTATCGCAAATATCTCGGAGGACACCACCACGAAATGAACGGGGATAACTGCGAAATGTGCGTCACCTAGAAACGGCTCCCACCGGCATATCATTCTGAGAAGCAGGATAAAGCGGAGCGCATGAGTTGCCTCCAAGAGGACTTACGGGCTCTGCTGCCCGGAAAAGGTTTATCTTGCCGACAACGTAAACACAGGCGGGGAACGATTCGAGTGCATCGCTGAAGCTGCTGGTCGCCTCATTGGGCGACTGGCACACTACCATTGCCAACTGAACTAAATAAAGAATATTTGGAGCAAGGCGCGGTTTACGTGGCTAGTGCAAATAGAGCGTGTGATGTGAAAGACTTGGATCCTCTGGTTTGGCAAGGCATCACGAAGGTGACTGCAGACAGGTGGAATAGCGAAGTCGAGCGTGTTCTCCAAAGCGAGGATGTGATCCGAAAACTGGACCCTATCCCCGACGATGTTGTTGCCCAAGCTCATGATGTCGTAATGAAGCTGGAGGAGAGAACCAGCGGTGCTCATGTTTCTTGCGAAGAGGTCGACGAGATGTGAGCCCCAGTAACGGGCTAACGTGATTAATCACTTGTGCGCCTGCATGTCGGAATCTTTCATAACTATCGCAGTGACAGTATCGAGAATGAGGACGAGAACGCCTCCAATGAGCTATGGAGGATACCGTAGTGCAGGCCTAGAAATTAATTTCGACTAGTTGTGCGTAGACAATCGCCAGCACACGGGCTTGTCTTCTATTTGGACAACATTGACAGGTGGCTTCTCCGAACTGCACTCGACGCAGCTTCGTTGTGCAGCAACCACAGTGCCGGAAATATATTTATATACGCCCGGCATGAATATTGAGAAAAATTCAGACGGTAAAACAAAAAAAGGATACGAAGTAGTAGCTAAAAAAGAAAAACTTGCGCCAGGCTGCGTGGAACAGGTGTCCGCCAGTTCAAAATTAAACAAAACTAAATTGATCCCGTCTGCGGCACTCTTATTTCGATGAACGCAAAATGCTAGAGGCTCGTGTGCTATGCGATATCAGCCACTTTGGGAAGTTAAACAGGTAAAAACCATAAACAAAAAAATATAAGAAACAGACACCAAGAACCATCTGATACAGAAATACAAATGCTAAAATGTATTACATTTCCTTTCACATATATGGAGACCGCTGTCATATTCACGGGGGCTACAGACGAGTAGGAACAACACAACACACTTCGCGCCATCCTGATTAATCATCATCATCAGCCTGACTACACCCACTGCAGGGCAAAGGCCTCTCCCATGTCTCTCCAATTAACCCTATCCTTTGCCAGCTGCATCCACCCTTTGCCTGCGAACTTCTTAATCTCATCCGCCCATCTAACCTTTTGCCGCCCCCTGCTACGCTTACTTTCTCTTGGAACCCACTCCGTTACCCTTAAGAACCAGCGGTTATCTTGTCTTCGTATTACATGCCCTGCCCAAGCCCATTTCTTTTTCTTGATTTCGACTAGAATGTCATTAACCCGCGTTTGTTCCCTCACCCACTCTGCCCGCTTCCGGTCTCTTAACGTTACACCTATCATTTTTCTTTCAATGGCTCGTTGCGTTGTCCTTAACTTAAGCTGAACTCTTTTCGTTAGCCTCCATGTTTCTGCCCCGTAGGTGAGTACCGGTAAGATAAAGCTGTTGTGCACTTTCCTATTAAGGGAAATTGGTAAACTGCCACTCATGATCTGCGAGAATTTGCCATATGCGCTCCACCCCATTCTTATCCTTCTAGTTATCTCCCTCTCATGATCCGGATCAGCTGTCACTACCTGCCCTAAGTAGACGTATTCCTTCACAGCTTCCAGGCTCTCGCTGCCAATTGTGAACTGTTGTTCCCTTGCTAGGCTGTTCTACATTACCTTTGTTTTCTGCATGTTAAATTTTAGACCCAACGATCTGCTCTGCCTGTCTAACTCATTGATCATGATTTGCAGTTCACCTCCGGAGTGACTCAGCAAGGCAATGTCATCAGCGAATCGCCGATTATTTAGGTATTCTCCATTTATTCTTATTCCCAACTGTTCCCAATTCAGGCCTCGAAATACCTCCTGTAAACATGCGGTGAACAGCATTGGCGAGATCGTGTCTCCTTGCCTGACGCCCTTCCTTATTGAAATTTTATTGCTGACTTTATGCAGGACTATAGTAGCTGTGCAGTTGCTATATATATCTTCCAGTATTTTGACATAAGGCTCTTCTACCCCCTGATTACGTAATGCCTGTATGACTGCTGAGGTTTCCACTGAGTCGAATGCTTTCTCGTAATCAATGAAAGCTATATAGAGAGGTTGGTTATATTCTGCGCATTTCTCTATCACCTGATTGATAGTGTGAATATGATCTATTGTGGAATATCCTTTACGAAAGCCTGCCTGATCATTTGGTTGATTGAAGTCTAACGTTGCCCTGACTCTATAAGGGATTACCTTAGTAAATACTTTGTAGGCAACCGATAATAAGCTGATCGGCCTGTAATTTTTCAAGTCCTTGGCGTCTCCCTTCTTATGAATTAAGATAATATTTGCATTCTTCCAGGCTTCTGGTACAGTCGACGTCATAAGGCATTGCGTATACAGGGTGGCTAGTTTCCTAGCCACCCTTTATACGCAACTAGCCATCCTGATTGGTAACAGCTTATGAAACACAGCATTTTTCTTGGGAGTATCAGCGGTGCTAAACAATTCAGAGTGATTTAAATGTGAACGAGCACCGATAGGAACGTTTTCGTGCGTGAATGACAGCAGAAGCAAAGCAGCTACGAGTTTGAACAAAAGGCTTTCCTGAAACTTACTACGTGCCACAAAGGACTGTCGGGGCCAGTGTCTGAGAGTTCGGTACTCATTCTAAATTTCAAGTGAATCCCAGAACTACGCTCTGCGGGCGTTCGACATTTGAAAAACACACAGATTCAACTGTGAATAAGAAGGCCAGCATCGACGAATGCGCAGCTTTATTGGATCCGATAATTTGAGGGGGGGGGGGGGGCTATCATTTGCTAGTAACAAGCTGACACATCACGTGAGCACACTTAGTAGCTGTTCATTTACCCGCTCCCAATTTGGTCACTGCATGTTTATCAAGCGGAGATTCATGATTACTCTCCCGCGAACTGTCTACGTTGTTCTAGTGAAAAAGTAATTTCATGGCTAAGAAGGGTTGCCCTCATCAAACAGTTTTTCAAGTACTAATAAGGCTGCATTTGTGCATTTCCACAGTGAGGTCACAACACTAGAACTAACACGACTCCAGCTACTCCGCGATGTCAATGAGACATTGTTGTTCGGAGAATATCGGTGTACATGTAAACCACCACTCAACGTGTAAATAAGCCAGGGCACCCCTCCTACTAAAAAAAAAATAGGGAGAGAAAAAAACTAATCCCTAGGGCTCAGCCCCGCTCATTTTACGATTATTCCTGCAAGTAATCTCCGACAACAGTACTTCTGAACTAATTGTTATTCGCTATGGCAATAACTGAAAAACTAGACCGTTCAAATCGCAACTCCCGCTGAGAGTGCAAAATTTGAATCCATAAAAGTTCAGCTGTAGGCTCTGTCAAACAAAGGCCTCTCGTAAACAATGCTGAATTTGCCAGCAGTGCAATTTCCGCGAATTAGGACATCAATGGTCAGCGCTTATCATAATAATACGCGGTGAGTGGGGTCCAGTCAGGGCTGGGCTTAATCTATAGTACGCGAGCACTGCGTCTGTCAGACGGACGTGAGACAAAATTGAGGAAATCAGAAAACACATTTATTGCTGCGGTAAACATGCCAAAATGCAGATACACAAGAACCCCTATCCACAGAGATTACTGTACACGACAATGACAGACCAGACATTAGGCTGGACAAAAAAATGTAAACACGAATAATGCCGCCCTGCCTGTACACCTGCCAGAACTTCTCGTAGATGTCAACGAACTGCCGCAGTGATTAAAATTTCGTCCTCGAATCTCGGTTAAACTTAGGTCTCTAGTAGCCATTAAAATCATAGGTTCCAGTTTAAGACATCCGTGTACAACAATGTACAACAAACATTTCATGTCGGTCCAGACTGGGCTGAACAGAATCTGTCGGACGCGAACACAGCGTATGCCAGACGGACGTCAGACAGAATCGGCAAACAAACCCAACTAGACATTCAGAGACGCCAAAGCCGACATTCCACAACGACAATTATACACGACAAGGACATTCATTGATTTGGAAGAACAAAAAAAGGTAATACAATTTATGGATTTGTGGGATGCGAACGCTGTACATGGGAGACTGCCATGCGGCACACGCCAGAAAATCGCGAAACGCACATACTGCTCCGGTACGCATGCCCAATTGTACACACGAAAACTCAAAATGCGACATCCGCAACGAAAAGTGTACACGACCAGGACATTCATAAGTTCGCACGAAAAGAAAAATGGTAGTGCAAAGGTAATTGCCATATTTACACGCACGACAAAGAGAACGCGTCTTCTTGGCAGTCTCCAAACTAACTCTGTGGACAAGGTCCTTGCTCAGCACGGCTTCACACAGCCGTCGCTTTCCGCAATGTTGAAATTTTCCTCTAGAAAGGCTTCAGGTGAGCTCAGTGGGGACTCGACAGCGGTCAAAATTCACCTTCCATAGAGTTTAGCAGTTCGTCCATGAAGCCATCAGGACACGGTTCGGCGCCGCTGTCCGTGTTCGGGGCGTCGTGGCCAGAGGGCGACCGGAGAGCTGCACCTGAACTGGAATCCCCGTATACAAACGCCGTGTGGCTTGCGGAGTCGGGGAGAAGGCTTGCTACGTCGATAGAGTGGAACCTCTTGAAACGTCTCAGCGGAATGCCTGCGAGAAAAACACGGCAGAAAACTCTCGGTCAGTACTCCAAGCTTGCACTGTATGCTTGCTAACATCACTGGGCAAGAAAAAGCGCTCCATGATAATAAACGGAATAACTCACCGCCTCTGATGACAAACTTCTGTAGATCTTTCGGTTCAAAAAGAGCAATGTCGCCTTTTTCAGCTATGTGCTTTTCTTCCACGGCTGCTCCACATAGGCGTAGTTGGGGTTCACGCAGGGCCAACTCGACTTTCCGCGGGCAGACGATGTGCCCATTGGGGGGCGTGAAGCGAACACGCCGGCGTCTCCGTGTCCTGGAGACATCCACGGACCGAGGCTGGCTAGCATCCACGATGGGCTTCATAACGACGGCTGGGCAGCAGGAATACGACCTCGGAAACACGTCTGACTGATGTGACAGCTGAGCGTCGTCTGGTTAGCGCGCAGTGGTTCGCAACCCCCTCTCAGTTTACGAAAAGCTCTCTCCCGGAAGTCCACACCCTAGCCCTGCAACGTCCTTCCATCAGCTTTCCCTTCCCCTCCTCCGCTCATACAAAAGCGTTATCGCCACCTTTTGTTGATCGGTATCCAGATTAAGCCACTAGCAGCTGAACAGCTTCAAGCCAGTCATTTCCGGCCGCTACATTCATGTTTTCGGTCTTCTGTAACTTCCCAGAAGCCAGCCCCCTTTTTGCCTCTCCATAATCCAACTGCAGTTTCCAAGCAAAACTTCGAACTTCACTTTTCTTTGAGCCAGATAAGAGAGATCAAGCATGTTATTGTCGTCTTAATCTTTTTATTTTCTTTTTTTCTAGTATTGCTGACCACGGTAAAAGAAACATAACTTAAAAGCTTCCCTCGATTTCAGTCATGTGTACATATGGCACCCACATATTTTGAGGAATATTCACCTTGTAGTTCTTGAGTTCTCTTCGGGGATACTGGTACACAAAAATTACACCACAACCTCATTTTGTCATCTTTCCACCTCCCGTGTCGACGTGGGCAAAATATTAGCTCATCACAATTTCTTGATCGGTGTCCGGATTAATCTGTCTTAGAAATATGCCCCGACCGCGGTGAAGGCTGGACTGCGTCTGGTTCTAAGGTGCTGTCTGTGAAACTCTCTTCCACTTAACGTCCCCTCTTCCATAACTACACACACCCTGTAAACATGTGCTCACGACTTACTCTCTTCCCCTCAACAACTTGGGAAAACATGTTATCACGAAAGTCTTATAATTCATGCACGTAAGACTCTTTGCTTAATATCATCTAATCCCTAATGAATGGGGTGTTAGTAGCAAAGCCTTTCATGATAGTTGTTTTGAGCTACAGAAATGGCAATAGGAGCACACATAATTGTGGTCGAAGCATTTTTTGTCTTCGTTTTCGAAAGGTCGTAAGGAGTCAATTTCTGTTTGGAAAATTGTTTTGAAACATGTCGGTATATGTCAACGGAAAGAAAAACGATAGGTCTTAAGTTAAAAGACTGGAAGCGGGCAGATTGGGCGAGGGAACAATTGTGGGTCAATGTCATTCTACTCAAAATCAAGATGAAGAAATGGGCTTGGACAGGGCACGCAATGCGAAGTCGGCTGGCCCTTAAGAGTAAGTGTTTGGATTCCAAGAGAAGGCAAGCGTAGCAAGGTGGCTTGACAAAGTTAGGCGGCCGAAGAGATTAAGTTTGCGGGGATGCATTGGCCGCTGCTGACAAAAGACCAGGTTAATTGGAGAGACATGCGAGAGTTCTTTGCCCCAAAGTCGTCGTAGTCAGGCTGATGATGATGATGTTGGTATAAACTCACGTGCTGCTATACCATGGCCGCTTGTCAACCAGCCTCGTCTGTACGCTGTAAGCAGCTTTAGGTTGTTAACCAAACCAACCATACTTCGGTCCCACGGTTTCGATCGCACTCGAGATTTCTGCACACAGGTGGCTTGCATGGTTAAGGCTGAATCACATGACGTACCGGCCTGCGAACCAGTCAAGCGAGAAATGTCAAATGGCTTCATCCCAGCAGGATTTATCGGAGGGCCGCGAATCTGTGCGCGCCAGGTCTGGCAACCAGCCCACTCTTCCCAACGCTTCGGCTACCGTAGATGTCTCGCACACTGTGATCGACCACATACAACTGCCACTCCCTTAGATTTCATGCTAGCCAGTCCAAGGGGACCAATCACTAGAGAGAGGGATGAAAGAGGTCAACGGGAAGAAAAATTTAAATTCAGGGGGGCACTTTGTTGGCCTTAAGGGCGGTGAGGAGAAAGCCCTTAGCGCGTTGCTACTGCTTGTGTCACTGATATGGGGTTAAGATGTTGATTAAGTACACAAATGTTTGTGAATCTTAAATGCTGGAGACCCTGGAGGGTGTCTGGTAGGCATCCGTCTGATTCGACGCCTTTCCACAAACACTATCCAGCGTCCTAGACAAGGAGAACATCAAATGCGTTGCCAGGAATTAGCGTAGTCGTCAGCACGCTCTGCTGCGGAACGCGAGGATGGTAGTTCGAATCAGATCGTGCACAGGTTTTTCTTTTTTTTTTTCGGGTCGAAGAGCGTACCGGACGGACGGACAGGGTAGCGAGCATGAGCCATTGCCTTAATAAGAAAATGCCATTGTTTGGAGGGGCTAATTTTACGGAGCGGGTGGGGGGAACATTTGCCTCGCTCAAAGTTGGCTGGGGTGGAGAGTTGTGAAGAGGACTGAAGAAGGGAAGCAGGGCTGAGGTATAGCCCACTATCCGCGGACATTGTGTTAGAATGCTGGCGCGCGGACAAAAGCTCGTTCACTTCTTTTTCCTGCTCCCCGGCGTTGCCAATGACTCCAAAGTAGTCTAGCAACTTTTGTTCGCCCAGATAGAGTCAGTCGTGCGCAAGGCGCCCCGAGGCCGTTTCCACGGACACTGGCAGGAGGCGCTGCAGCTCACTTCATCTTGAAGTCGCTGCTGACTTTCCTTCATGTGAAGGAGGCTGGAGCCATTCTGCGCAAACTAGGCGCTCTAGCTTACCGCGAAAATGGCCCACTAGGTGGAAAACATGCAGAGAGACAAATGTGAAAATGTTGAGCGAAACAATAAAATATTCTCTATTGGTGAGCCTCGTTCATTTTGCGACTTTGGCTGCACGTGGTCTTCCAGCCATGTATTTTTCAAAATGCTTATTGGTGGATTGGTAGTCGTTGTGGCAGTAACTGAAAAAATATTCCTTTCCAATTAGAGCCCCCGCTGGTAGTAAGAAAAGTTAAATGCACAAAAATTCACTTTGAATCTCTTAAACGAAGGCTTCTTGTAAAAGGCGCTCAATTTTCCAGCAGAGCAATTTCTGTAGTTTTGAACCTCCACGGCCAACACATACCTTACGAAAACGTTTCAAGGGGTGTTCAGTCATGGCTGGACGGAGTCTATAGGACGCGAACGCTGCGTCTTTCAGTTGGCGTGACAAACAATCGAGGGAATCGCAAAACACATTTAATGATTTCGCAAGTATGCCAAATTGCACATACACAAAAGCTGACATCCACAGAGGGAAGTGCACGCGACACTGAGGTACAGTAGGTAGGGCGAGAAACGTAAATACAAATAATGTCGCCCGGTCTGCACACAGGACAAATAGAGCCTACAACTTTTTGCTCAGCTGAACGTACTCCTGCAATGTTGAAAACATAGTGCAGGAAGCTCTGTTAAACGAATGCCTCTCGTAACCGGTCAATTTATCAGCCGTGGAATTGTTGCACTTTAGGACGTCCGTGGCCAGCAGCGATCTAAGAAAAACGTTTCCTGTCGGGTCCAGTCTGGCCTGGACGTAAGGGATTCGAACATTCAGTAACACCCTATTCTAGCTGCCCCTAGGCCAAGTACGCTTTCCGGTTTTCTCCGAAAATTTTTTTACAATGGCAGGGTGGGGTGTACCAGCGGCAGTTTTGAGCAGTGCTGGTATTGGTTAGCCAGAACAGATAAGTGTGAGTCCCCTTTTGACACCCCTTGGGCACACCTCCCCTTCCGCACTTCGTATGTTTAATCCGTGACGAAGCTGACCGCGTTTTCTGTTTGAGGCCCGTGCTTATTCCGCTGTCACCGCACAGAATACAAACCCCGTGACGGTCTACGAGTGTTGACGTCGATTCGACATCTTGAATTCAGTGAAAAGCTCACTGCGCTCTCATTGTTTTCCCTACCAGCGTTTATTTTTCCTTGGCTTTCCTTTTGTTGACCATACTTTTCGTTAAAGCATATGTCAATGCTTCTTTGAGTGAGAAGTAATGCCGCGAAACTGTGGTACTGCTCGTTCCTTGTGAATATCGTCGGCGCTGTTATATCATTTTTGTATCATATTATTCTTTGTTGTGGTAGTTGCTTTATCTCGAAGGTTCTTTATCACCGATGGTATCCGAGTAGGTTTGTTGGTATTGCGGCAGCCGAATTTTTCAGTTTATTTATGGGCGCTACTCAGCCCAAGAACACATTTCATTTCCATGTTAATCTGATCATCTTTTTTATCATGGCATTGTCACCACCTCCTGACAATAGTCAACTAAATTGCAGGAGAGTGGTTTCATTTCAAGTCTCTTTCACTGCTTATAATTTCACACCGAAACAAATCAAAGTTGGGTGAAAGGGTGAGAAGTTCGGTTTGCAAAAGCACTGTTGCTATCCGTGGTGAATATTAAAGCAAATTTTGCCATTGCACAAGCAATTCCTTATTGTTTTGAAAAAAGTTGCTATCAGTGGTTTAAATTTAATAAACATTACAAAATGCATTTTGCACAGAAAAAAAAAAGCGGGCGCTGAACGCGGCAACCGCTTGTTCTTTTTTTTGTACAGAAAAACAGCTCAAAAGAGACCATCCAACCAATGTCATCGCCCAATTATCTTGACGTCACGGGTTGGGAAGCGGAAATGCCATACACGTTATGGTTTCCGGGAAATTATAATTATGCGCTCTGCTTAGTCATGATTTTATTATCACTATATGTTTAAATGCACCCCTTCAGAGCGCTTTTCTGATTGAAATATGCGATTTTTAGCAGCGTGGTGCAGGAGGTGCGACTAGGTGTGGCGCCTACCCAGTATTTGGGAGAAGACGATTGGGGAACACATGGAACATTCGAAACCTATTCAGAAGCTAATTAAACTGGATGATTTTGCCAGCCAGGCAAGGCACTTTTCCACCACGGAGATGTGCCTTGTGGACTAGAGGCATGCAAACCCACGAGCTCTTCTCTGCAAAAAGGGTGCACCCACGTTTGCCCGCTTACACTCGAGAGCACCTGCACTGATAACGTGAGTATTTCGGAAGAGATCTGCCTGGTTGGGAGGAGAATATGAGAGAAATGAGTGATGACACTCGACCAACGACTCATTAGAGAACCGATGTTAAGATGCCGACGTGACACATTGTGTTTTCTCCAGATTGGAGCCAGGCCGCTGCGGTGGTTCAGTGTTTGTGACGCTCCACTGCTCCCCCGAAATACTCTGTATCGATCCCGGCCGCGGCGATCGTATTTCGATGGAAGCGAAATGCTAGAGGCCCCTGTACTGTGCAATGTCAGTGCACGTTAAAGTACCCCAGGTGGTCGAAATTTCCAGAGCCCTTCACTACGTCCTCCCTCATAGCCTGAGCCGCTGTGGGACGTTAAACCCCCTAAACTAAAAAAATGAACATTGCCGGCTTAAACCATAAAACTAGTTCGTAGCCAGAGGCGAATTCCTCAATTATCTTCGTCCGGTTCTCATGACGTCGAGGTTGCAATGCAGCAGAGGCTAAGCAGCATAAGGAAGGAGAAGGTGCTTCCTCCACTTGATGTGGGCTGTGGCACTGCCATAGATAGTTGTCCGCCAGTATAGCTTGGAATGGCAGGTGATTGGGAAGTGTCTCAGTGAACCGCTACGTCTTGACAATCGGTCGAACTCATTAGCCACCGCTATTTCGGAGGCGCGACGGCGCACGCGAAAAAACGCGTCTCAATTTACACCTGGACTCCATGTACGCGAAAACTCACGCGAACGCGAAGGCGACGGCGGCGGCGACGGCTGGCATTCGCTCCGTCGCTTGTGGGCAACCTCCATGCAAGCGAAGGCGGAATGCGACGCGAACCCGCGACGTGCGCAGCGGACTCCTTGCTTTGCGCACTCAAGCTTAGAAACACGACCGTAACCTGTTCTCTCTCTTAAAATTTTTTGAGTGTGCCTCATAGTCGGGGCCAAAGGAATATTTCCTCTACGGCAGCGGTGTAGCGGCAGTGGAGATAGCCAAAGGCGTGCTTGCGGAGACGAAGTCACATCACGGGTTCACGGGGGAGGTGGGCTTTCGTTCGGTGCCTGTGCACTCCGGCTTAGTAAAAACACTCCCATAAACTGTCACCGCAGTTTGATTGTAAGTGAGCAAACTATAATTTACCATTGAGAATGCGCGCCGCGAGTGTTTCTGCACAGTTGGAGCGCAGGGGCACGGTGGATCGAGCGCCGGTACCCGCGGCTCGGCACGCATCTCTCCCTGCAGTACGCCCGTTCGCGTAGCCCGCTCCAAATGCTGTTAGCCCTCCGCACCCAACAAGTAGATTGTTTTAATTATTTAAATCATGCGGGTCTGCCTCTCAGCTACAAAACCAAATATTTTATCGACGGTGGCGATGACCAAGACGACGGGCGGGTTTCCTGAGATGTACCCGTGAGAAACCGTAGACAAACCGGGAACGGCTTTGGGGGGCTCTGGTTGGCCAGTCGCGTGGGGGACTTCCGGGCGACGAGCGAAATTTTCTGTGGGTGCAGATCCGAGCGACACGGCAAGCGACACATGCATTTTGCTTCGCGCGACGGCGTCGCTCGTCGCTTGCCGCCGTCTCCTTCGCGTTCGCGTGAGTTTTCGCGTACATGGAGTCCAGACTTTACCCTCTCCCTTCCCGCTAACCGGACTTTTCGGCTCGGCAATGTTTACAAGCACGTCGGGGCAGGGTCGAGTGAGTCATCCCGCCATGTAGCGGTGCTGACTGGACCCGACCCGTCGATACCCGGCCCAACTCGGCGCGTTTACATGAACGCCATAACTGGTTTTCGACCAGATAACTCGGCCCTGTCGGGTTCATGTAAACGGCGCAATTGGGTGGAGGGCCACCTATGAGGTGTATTTGCTATTGTATTCTGGACTTATATCATCGCCTGAATCACTGCACGCCTTGGTTGGGGAAGGAACAATGCTCTTTACCCACATTGTCCTGAATTGGGGGCCATCTTCCTGTGAGTCACCTGTGTTTTGGTGCGAACAATGCCTTATTGTGTGGAGGCCAGGGGTGGAGAGGGAAAGGGGGGGGGGACTCTTCGGTTGTTTTTGCCTCAAAAACGATGGCACATACCCACAATAGGGGATTGGCCAGGGTTTGGTGCAGACTCAAACAAGAAAAACGCAGCCAGGTTAATTTTAAGCGGCTCATAAATATAGAGGAATCTGATAGATTGGAAGATTGTAGTCTGATAGATTGGAAGAGGGAAGGAAAGGGGTCCAGTTAACTTGGAGATCGAAGACGGGACAATTGCTTAATGTGCATAATAGTACACAAGGCCTGTAATGTTGCAATGTCGTACTGACTGAGGGCGGGAAAAAGAAATTAGAATGGAAGTCGCTCCGTTTCTTGAAGAAAATTTTGCACAGCAGAGCGCACACTCCTGTCGCTTCGCCCAAGCAAAGAAGCGCCAATGGAAAGAACAACCGCGGAAGACACAGGCAAGCCCAGTTGATGAAATGGAATTTGCAAAAGACGCTTCCTCAAATGAGAAAAGCGGCGGCAGAACAGCAGGAAGTGATCTATTGTCTCAGGTTCGGCACAAAAAGGGCACAGTGGGGAAGCTGCCAGGCCAGATCTGTGAAGGTAGAAATTTAGAAGGGGAACCCGGCAACGCAAGTGCGTGAAAGAGACCTCTAGTCTGCTTGAGCGCCAGTCTTTGCTGCTCCAATAATGCAGAAGATGCTGATATTTGGGAGATGATGTAAGAGCCGAGGCTGCAAATTCCTGAAATATTGTGTAGCTGCGAAACCTCACCGCAGCTGTATATGCACACGATGGCAGGGCAGCAACAATTGGGCCGCTGAGAGAGGCTCTTGCTAAGGAATCTGCAACCTCATTTAAGTGAAAGCCCATGTGACCGGGTACCCAAAGCAACCGGTTTCAAGACTCTTCGGTGGGGCCTTGCTTCCCGCTTCTTTCTCGCACCACAAGCTCCAGAAAAATATAAAAACAGAAATCCTTTAGAAATACAGCCCAAGCAGGAAGGAAAGAAGACCAAGTTCTGAGAAAGATCTGCATGCATGAACACAGAGTAGCAAGAGGCTGGTGGTAAAATGTAGTAGCCACAAAACTGTCTGACGCCAGATGGAGCCCCGTCGCGCTAGATGAATTTGGGACAAATTTCGCGAAACAGCAGGTCAGTGACGTAACGGCGATGTCTATTCTGGTCGGCAGCTGTTGGTCAGCGCTCATTTGTTAGTTAACAAGTTTAACAGGTAGTTATTCCAGAAAGTGTTTTTTTGTTTTTAGCCTGTGGATATTCAAGCATTTTGTGGTAGCAATAATGGAGTGCTGCTCAGACGGTCAAGCAACTGAAGGTTAAAAACAGGGAGTGTGAGGAGTTGGTGAATTTGAAGGGAACGCGACTCGAATCTGCCGAGGAGGCCGAAGGCATGGATTCTATGTGCAAATGCTGCGTATTAAGTGCGCACCTGGCAGGGCTGACTAAGCGAACACCAACCTAGCGTTATGTATGGATGTTCTAGAAAGAGAGCTATATAGGTAGAGAGGACAGAACAGCTTAGTCAATTGTTGGACGCAAAAATGGCTGACACCGCCATGCGAAGCCAAATTGGCAGACATTCAGGCTCCATCCCACGTGGATGGGGCCTGCACTGGCATGAAAAGCAATAGGAAAGTAGGTCAGACAGGTTCAGACAGAAAGAGCTACACAGAGGCGGCAGCTGGAGGAGATGAAGAGAAGGGGAACATGCTAACCACAAGGAATGAGGCCACTGTCACTGATAAGAGGCAACAAAGGCCTGAAGTTAGGTAGGAGGAAGTGCAAAAGAATTATAATGGAGTGTGTAACAGGTGATAAGCACGTTGAACTCGGGGCATTTCCAGACAGGACAATGGACGCAGTACTGCGAGTGACAAAAAGTGAACTTACTGAGAATGTTGCAGAGAGCAATTTTGGAAGTGGTAGCGGCGGGGCTAAATGATGTCCTGAATGGTGACGCCGCACCAGTAGTGAAAAGATTAGCGGAGGGAGTTGACGATATAAGGGCGATAGGGGAACAAGTGCAGATCGTGATGTGCACAGTGCCGGAAGTGCAATGAGGGACAGGGAGGTTACCAAGCACATTGGGGCTGCTAATCGAGAGATAAGTGTGTTAAGCCAGAAGAAAGGTTTTGAAGTGGCAGACATAAATAAGAAAGTGCAGATAGCAAGCATTGGCGGAGGCTTTACATGAGGTGGCATCCATTTTACAGGGAGGCTAGGAGCATAGGGCGTCTGGCGCTGGCAGGCCGGAAAGTAGCTTTCTTAGAGGGTCCACGGTGGCTCAGGGCACAGTGGTAGGTAGAAGCGAAGTAGAAAGTGTAACAGTTGCGGCTGAGTCCAACAATAAGGAGGTCTAGGAAGAAAACTACTAAAAAAAAATTCACACCAGTATCAGGTACATAAACATGCAAGGCGGTAGGAAGAGAGCGAAATATATAGAAATTAAACAGTATTAAAAGGACGAAGAAGTAGGTGTATACGCGCTATGCGAGACCAATCTTAGGGATCTAGATGACCCTCCGTTTATTAATGGCTACGCCTGGGAAGGGAACAAGAGAACAACGGATAGCAAAGGAGGAGAGATATATATGCTGATACATCGAGGAACAAATTGGCTAAGGATAAAGTAAACTTGCAAAGAACATGCCTGGGTATCAGGTACAATTGCCGATAAAAGGACATGAGAAGGGGTAGTTTAT